>NC_090026.1:43463792-43772639 GCF_037176765.1 Anolis sagrei | reverse complement strand
TTATCCAAGGGCAGTCCATCAATTCTAAATAAGTCAACAAAGGGCAAATACATTTGAATTCTATGGCCAGCAAATGACTCAAGACAACAAGTGATTATATTTACATCTCATTCTGGGAAATTGGAGTATGGGCACAGAGGAACCCTAAAATTGATCTTCTACTTATATTCATATTGAGAATTAGAGTGGTTGGATAGCGATAATTTCTAACTTCAATTTTCTAATTTCAATCTTAGTTCCCTTTACCAGTGAAAGAACAGCAGCCAATATGGGGTTTGCCATATTGCCAATCTCTACCACAAAAATACCCTAAAGTTTGAAAGCCTGGATGGGAGTTGAACATTGTGTGAGAATGAAGGCGGATAGAGTGTGACTTGCGCAAGGCGCCTTTCCATGGATGAAAGGGTTCTCCCAGAGCTCTATACCAAAATTCAAACTATTACAGTACATTGGCTGTTCAAAGTGATGAATTGTATCCTGTAGATACATTTGGCACCATGGATAGCTCAAACATTCTGACTAAAGCTCAGAGTAAATTGACCGCACACTAGCATTTGTGCCACCAGCTGTACGAGGGTCGAATGAAAAGTAATGCCTCCACCTTCGTTACTTGGCTTTGGATGGGAATACATCATATTTTAATAAATCAAATGCAGAAATAATCCTTAGAATGTGCTCTTTAACTACCACTATTCACTCTTCCATATAATCACCAGACAATTGGATATATTTCTGCCAACAATGAACAACTTTTCTGAAGCCATCATGGAAGAAGTCGACACTCTGTTTCCGCTAGCAGCATCTCACAGTTCTCTCAACGTCTTCATCAGAAGCATAATGATGCCCCTGCAGATCTTCTTTCATTATTGGGAACAGATGGAAGTCAGACGGTGCTAAATCTGGACTGTATGGAAGATGCCGTACGGTGGTGAGATCCAGTCTCTGAAGTTCTGCTGTGGTGGCATGTGAAGTGTGTGGTCTGACACTGTCATGCTGCAGGAAAACATTTCCCTTTTCCTTTCGGACCCTTGTTAGCTTTCATTTCAAAGTTCGCAGAGTTGTGATGTAACACTCTGAATTTATTATTGTTCCACATTTAAGGAAATCAACATGGATAACACCATCTGCATCCCAGAACACTGTTGCCATGATTTTTTTCAGCTGAGGTCTGTGTCTTGAATTTCTGGGGTGAGTCTTTGTGTCGATATTCCATAGACTGACGCTTTGTCTCCGGATCATAATGGTGTACCCACATTTCATCTCCTGTCACAATTGAATGGAGAAAGGTGTCAACTTCATTCTCATAACATGAGAGGAGTTCCTGGCAAATTTCAAGTCTGTGAGCTTTCATTTCATGCATTAGCAACTTGGGTACCCATTGTGCACAGATCTTCTGATAGCCAGGCAAAGCAACAATGTGACCCACAATTTCTTGTGAAATGCGGATTATGCTTGAAATTTCTCTCTGAGTGATACGACGATCATCCTGAATCAATCAGTCAACTTTTTGCTTGTGAAACTCGGTAGTTACTGTTGCAGGATGTCCAACTCTTTGTTTGTTATGCAAGTCAGATGTTCCCACCTCAACATCTTTAAATTTACTCGCCCAATGACGCACAGTACTCACATCAATACAATCACCATAAACAGCTTGTATTCTCTGATGAATCTCCTTTGGAGTGTTACCCTCTGCTGTCAAGAATTCAATGACTGCACATTGCTTAAGTCGCACTGACCAACCGTCTGCGCAAGGTTCCATACTTTGCACTTTAACAACACAACTGTTCAATGCTAAGGCTTCCTGCCAAAATGGAACTGTAGAGGAGAGTCTACTGAACAAGCCGGTACCTGCCGCACACCAATACTGCCATCTGTTGAAGAGTTACAAAGGTGGAGGCATTACTTTTCATTCAACCCTTGTAGATGGCAGAAATGATTTGGAGGAAATTAGGATTGCAAAATTTCTTCTGAATTCTTTTTTAGCAGTTGCAGGTGGTGGCACCATTCTCTTCTCAGAAGAGAATGAGAAGCTAGGAGTTGGATTGTTATTTGGTTTTGTTAACTGCTTTCAAATCAACTTTGACTTATGCTGATTCTATGAATGAGAGGCCTACAAGTCACCCTGTTCTCAACTGTTCTCAACTGCTCTGCTCTCGTTTAGCAGACAAAGAATTGAGTCTATCCATTTGTAATGTGGTCTTATTTTTCTATTGCTTTCTACCTTACCAAGCATTATTAGAAAGCCACTCTGGTTGCTGCTAACAGAGAGCATTTTTGCTTCTGCTAAATAAAACAAACACTACAATGGAACCCAAGACTCTAGTGCCCTCTTATCCAAAGGAAACTAAAACACATTGTATTCCTGTGGTTTTTCCTGCTTGAAGAAGCAGAAGGAACTTAAGAGCACTGAACCAAGAGCTGGAGCAATTAACTGCAAAATAAAATAGCTAAGCACTCCCAATTATGAAGGAAACATGCAATTGCACTAGTCAATACTGTATCCTTTTGATCCAGGCTGGCACTATGCTTAGTTTTATGTAAGGGAGATGGAAAGTGAGAATGTTGTA
This sequence comes from Anolis sagrei, assembly GCF_037176765.1. NCBI lineage: Eukaryota > Metazoa > Chordata > Lepidosauria > Squamata > Anolidae > Anolis > Anolis sagrei. Next base: position 43,770,072 of record NC_090026.1, on the reverse strand, counting down.
TTTCTGGACACAAGAGAGATTTGTGGCAGATATCAGATTTGAACCCAAATTCCAAGACTTATTTTTTCTCCAGAGACTACAAGTTGCTGTGTTTCCTGTATTGTTTGCTTGGATGGGGAAAAGAATAAGACTAGATGGTCAGTCGAGTAGAAGGGAAGGACTAGCTGATCAGTAATTCAAATAAAGGAAAAGAAACATTAGGAATACTCTGCAAAATTGGATGCAAGTCTTTTGGAAACAGGAAATTATAAAAAATATTATGTACCTTCAGAACTTTTCATCATGCTAGATGGAAAGAAAACAGTGGAGGCAGAGAGAGGAAAGTAGAAAGTAGCTAAAACCTTTGAGTTTTTGTGTCGTACAGTAATAGAAAATGAATGAGCCAAACAGTTTTCGTGTAGTGCAATAGTAGGAATTGCATAATCCTCCAGGCACTGATGAACTGCAAATCCTAGTAGTCCTGGGCAGCATAGCAAAGAGTAAGGATTACTGGAGGCTGCAGTCCAACAACATCTGAAAGGATTCATGATTCCCATAGTCTTTAGATCAGTGTTTCTCAATTTGGGGGTCAGGACCCCTGGGGGTGTCATGAGGGGGTCTCAGAGGGGTCGCCAAAGACCATCGGAAAACACAGTATTTTCTGTTGGTCATAGAGGTTCTGTGTGGGAAGTTTGGCCCAATCTATCATTCGTGGGTTTCAGAATGCTATTTAACTGTAGGTGAACTATAAATCCCAGCAACTACAGCTCCCAAATGTCAAGGTCAATTTTCCCAAACTCTACCAGTGTTCATTTTGGCCATATTGACTATTTGTTCCAAGTTTGGTCCAGATCCATCATTGTTTGAGTCCATAGTGCTCTCTGGATGTAGGTGAACTACAACTCCCAAACTCAAGGTCAATGCCCACCATACTCTGTTGGTCTGTGTGCCAAGTTTGGTTCAATCCATCATTGGTGAAGTTCAGAATGCTCCTTGATTGTAAGTGAACTATAGATCCCAGCAACTAAAACTCCCAAATGGCAAAATTAACCTCCCCGCCCCCCAAACCCACCAGTATTCAAATTTGGGTGTATTGGGTATTTGTGCCAAATTTGGTCCAGTGAATGAAAATACTTCCTGCATATCTGATATTTACATTACAATTCAGAACAGAAGCAAAATTACAGTTATGAAGTAGCAACGAAAAGAATGTTATGGTTGGGGGTCACCACAACCTGAGGAACTGTATTAAGGGGTTGCGGCGTTAGGAAGGTTGAGAACTACTGCTTTAGATGGAAGGTGGAGGGCAGATAAAGATCAGATAAGTACTATGATGGATTCTTTTTATACCTAAGACTTCTTAGCACTTATTGGGGTCAGAACCCAGGAATGATAACCCCCTAGTTAGGCCTATATAAAATCCAGATGTCCCTGCACCTGTCTCTTAGATGAATACAGCAATAGCCATTAATCTTTCATTTAGAAAACACAAAATCCAGATGTAAGCTCCACCTGTCTCCATCCTTAGATGAATGAACTGGTGTTTGATCCCGCTGCAAAAATATATAATCCAGATGTTACCTTCATCTGTCTTCATATTTAGATGAAAACAATAGTGATTGCTTTCTCATTTAGGAAAACATAAAACACAGATGTTATCTGCACCTGTCTCTATCTTTAAATGATGAAATAAAGAATCTTTAATCGCTTCTTTAAGAGGGTTTAATATTTTAATTTAAAATTGTTTAATTATTTATCATTGTATATTTGTATGTTTATTCTGATTTTTGAATTGCTTAAATTAATATATTCTTTTATTTAATATGTTGTCAGCCACTTTGAGTCTCATTATTGGAAGAGTGGCAGGATATTAACAACAATCATAATAGCAACAATAACAACAACAAAATTCCAGCTGTTATCTGAACCTGTCTCTGTCGTTAATTGAAGAAGCCAATTATTCTTCCTTTAGGACAGTGTTTCTCAACCTTCCAAATGCTGTGACCCCTTAACACAGTTCCTCATGGTGTGGTGACCCCCAACCATAAAGTTTTTTCCGTTGCTACTTTATTACAGCAATTTTGCTACTGTTATGAATCGTAATGTAAATATCTGATGTGCAAGATGCATTTTCATTCACTGGACCAAATTTGGCACAAGTATCCAATACACCCACATTTTAATACTGGTGGGGTTGGGGAGGAGGAATTGATTTTCTCATTTGGGAGTTGTAGTTGCTGTGATTTATAGTTCACCTACAATCAAAGAGCATTCTGAACTCCACCAGCAATGGAATTGAACTAAACATGGCACACAGAACTCCTGTGACCAACAGAAAATACTGGAAGGGTTTGGTGGGCATTGACCTTGAGTTTTGGAGTTGTAGTTCACCTATATCCGGAGAGCACTGTGGACTCAAACAATGATGGATTTGGACCAAACTTGGTACAAATTCTCAATATGCCCAAATGTGAACACTGGTAGAGTTTGGGGAAAATAGACCTTGACATTTGGGAGTTGTAGTTGCTGGGATTTATAGTTCACCTACAACCAGAGAACATTCTGAACCCCTCCAATGATAGAATTGGACCAAACTTCCCAAACAGAACCCCATGATCAACAGAAAATACTGTTTTCTAATAGTCTTTGGCGACCCCTCTGACACCCCCTCACGACCCCCTCAGGGGTCCTGACCCCCAGATTGAGAAACAATGCTTTAGGACAATATATAATTCAGATGTTATCTGCCTCTGTTTTTATCCTTAAGGCAATATACACATTCTTTGATGAGTGGAAAGAAGATGAGGAAAAGAAACTAACATCTTGTATCTTCCTATTAACAAATATGGAGGAGAGAAGAACTACTGCCCAGCTGTATGAATTGTGCCATTTTGGTCCAGACTAGGATGTCTTCATATGTGTCCCCTTTTAAACTCAAGGCCATTTCATAATATTTTGATGGAGTGGGAGAACTGCATACAGTACATTAAGCAAACAAGTTGTCTGCAGCAGAAGAATGAATACAAGGGCAAACCAGATTTTTCCAGAGAGGTACTTCAGTTGCTGGAAGTCACGACGAAAGCCCAGGCGGGCATTTAAGTCTGGAATTCTGGTTGAGTCATATTTTGATGTCTCAGTAAAGAATTATTTCTTGCTTTGCCACCTTGGAAAGGGAATGAGGTAAACCGAAGGTGAAAGAGCAGGGCTTGGGACTGTTTCTTCCTTGGGTAAAACTCTCAGCCAGTATGACCATTGTGTGGTGGATTCCGATAATTTCGATCCAAAGAAGTAACTGAGTTTATTTAGGAAAGGGAGGAGAGAGCTGTTGCCCATACTTCAGGGCAAATTAGCCTAAAAGTTTGTAAAAGAAGGAACTGTCTGAGCCTCTATCCTTGAACATTCAGCTAGAACTCCTCAAATTTTGCTGCACAAAGCAGTTTCTCGCATTGAAGTTTACGCCAGTTCTGGAGCCAGGGCTCAGCAATAGACTACAAGCAGCGGGAGAAAGATTAATGGATTTACTTGGCTAAAGGAAAAACAGCTTGTTTGATATCACTGACATCTCTTCCAGCACTGATTTTACAGGAGAAAATTTCCATTTACTGCAAAGCTGGTCACCATCCAGAGGCACCTAGCACATTTTTGGCTCTTTTCACATTATACAATTATGCTGCTATGATTTGATTATAAGTGCCATAGCAATATCTTATAGAATTCCTTACAGATATGCAGTTTAGTGAGATGTATTAAACTGTAGTTTGTAGTTTCTTGTGAGAAATAGATGGGATTTTTTACTTTTAAAAATAAAATACCCAACCCCCAGACAGAGAAACCAGGGCTTTTCTTCTCAACCCTAGTGTCTCTGTCTTTCCCTTCCCAACCCTGCTGGCTGCGTGGCTAACAGTGGCAGGCCCAGGCAGGCCAGGCACCTTGCAGCCTGAAAAGCAGAGCAGCAGCAGACCCTCTCCTCTCCTCTCCCGTCCAAGTCCCTTCTCGCACTGAAGCCACGAGGCATGCGCAGCCCCTTTTAAAGGGCAATGGCTGCTCTGCAGAAACTCCACCCCTCCACACATGGTGTCTACTCATTCGCTGGACAGTGTGGACACACCCAAGCATCCCAGCATACAAATACCTGTTGACTCATTTCCGATTCACTTCCTGAAGTCGTAAGAAAGATGGTGACCATAGCAGCAACCATACCATTGTATTACATTTCTAACAGAACAAAACAAACAAACAGATTTAAAAAACAGAAACGAAAAAAAAATCCCCCACAGATTTTACAAACTTGGTAGTTGATTAAATGTCCTTTGACCAGTATCTGGCCACTTGGAGTGCCTCTGGTGTTGCCGCAAGAAGGTCCTCCATTGTGCATGTGGCAGGGCTCAGGGTGCATTGCAGCAGGTGGTCAGTGGTTTGTTCTTCTCTGCACTCGTATGCCGTCAATTCCACCCTGTAGCCCCATTTCTTGAGGTTGGCTCTGCATCTCATGGTGCCAGAGCGCAGTCTGTTCAGTGCCTTCCAAGTCGCCCAGTCTTCTGTGTGCCCAGGGGGGAGTCTCTCATCTGGTATCACCCACGGATTGAGGTGCTGGGTTTGGGCCTGCCACTTTTGGACTCTTGCTTGCTGAGGTGTTCCAGCGAGTGTCTCTGTAGATCTAAGAAAACTATGTCTTGATTTAAGTCGTTGACGTGCTGGTTGATACCCAAACAGGGGATGAGCTGGAAATGTCTTTGCCTTGGTCCTTTCACTATTGGCTGCTACTTCCCGGCGGATGTCAGGTGGTGCAATACTGGCTAAGCAGTGTAATTTCTTCAGTGGTGTGGGGCGCAGACACCCCGTGATAATGTGGCATGTCTCATTAAGAGCCACATCTACTGTTTTAGTGTGGTGAGATGTGTTCCATACTGGGCATGTGTACTCAGCAGCAGAGTAGCATAGCGCAAGGGCAGATGTCTTCACTGTGTCTGGTTGTGATCCCCAGATTGTGCCAGTCAGCTTTCGTATGATGTTGTTTCTAGCGCCCACTTTTTGCTTGATGTTCAGGCAGTGCTTCTTGTAGGTCCGGTTTGCTAAAGCGCATCGATATTGCTTCAAAAGGTAATTTCCCCCCGAAATAATAACAATTTAAGAAGATAACGACTGTACCTACCCATGTCTACTTCTAACCACAGAGCATGCAACTGGTGCGTGACAACTCCCAGCACCTCTCACCTTTGGCTGTACTAGCTAAGGTCCATGGGAGTTGCAATCCCTAGAATTCTCCAATATGAGCACTCTGGGGTTGTAGTTCCCAAAGGACCTCTGGATTCAGCTATGCAGTAGTCAGGCTTGGTCTAATTGTAACTCTTTTTGGCAAAAGTAGGTGAGGGACATATTGGAGAAGAAGCCTAGGCAAAAGCAAAATAGAGGCAAAGACAAGAAGAGGGTCGAAGTTAAAGGAGAGAATAAGAGAGGCAGAAAGTGTGAGGTCATACACACTTTTTTCTTCTTTTTTTGAGCTGCCTCAGCAGGGAACCCAGCTGGCTCGGACATCTGCGCTTAAAAGCTTTCAGCTTCACTTACTGCTGATGAGCAGCCAGGGCCACTGGAGCGAGAGAGACACGCCGTGTGGCTCCCCTGACCCAGCTCGCTAATGGAAGCTGTAACACCTTCACAAAGTTACACAGAAGCAAAGGGTGGGTGGATGGGTGGGTGTCTCACTAATGGATTTTGCAAAACAGTGGCTGTGATGCACTCTAGGACCCAGACAGCACCCTGCTCTTTGCTCACTCATGGACCACCAAGCTCCCCGTCCGGGGATTCATCACATTACCTGGTGCCACTAATCCAACTGCGCTGAGCTTGTTAAATGTACTTTCTTGGACAATTGGTCATGCTCACTGGGAGTTGCAATGAAAAACTAACTTTTCCTAAGCTCTGCAACTACGTCCCAGGTGCTGTATAGAAAGAATGGCAGATCTAGATTCGACAGACAAGGTTGAAGGAGAGTTCAGGAGGAGTGGTGATGGATGTTGGGCTTCACTGAATGGATATGACCATCTGCAAATGTTTCAGCGGGTGTTGCTTGCTTGCTTGTTTATTTATTTATCGCATTTGTATACCGCCTTTCTCAGCCAGAGGCGACTCAAGGCGGTTCACAGCCGGCAGCGATTCAATGCCATAACAAATATCAAAATACAGTTAAAACAATTATAAAAACAATTAAAACATTTAAAATGTGATATAAAAGAAACAATACTGCCTGTAAAAACAAAATCCTCGGCGTTTCCTTACTAAAATCGTTGTCGAATTGCATCGTCAGTCGTTCCATATATTCGTTTTCATCTAATTATGCTCCAATAGTAAAATCTTGCTCAAAGAGCCAGGTCTGAACCATTTTACGGAATGTTATAAGGGAGGGAGCTGATCTTATATCCCTGGGAAGGGCATTCCATATTCGAGGAGCCACCACTGAGAAGGCCCTGTATCTCGTCCCCGCCAAATGTATCTGCGAGGAAGGTGGGACTGAGAGCAGGGCCTCCCCAGAGGATCTTAAAGTCCTTGATGGTTTATAAGGAGAGATACTTTTGGATAGGTAAGTCGGACCGGGACCATTTAGAGCTTTATAGGCTAAAGCCAGCACTTTGAATTGTGCCCGGTAGCAGTCTGGCAGCCAGTGGAGCTGGCGCAACAGAGGAGTCATGTGCTCCCTGAGCACCGCTCCCATTAGCAACCTGGTTGGCATTCGTTGGACCATTTGGAGCTTCCGGACAGTCTTCAAAGGCAACCCCACATAGAGAACATTGCAGTAGTCTATACAGGATGTAACCAGAGCATGGACTACTGTGGCCAAGTCAGACTTCCCAGACTTCCCTTGTTGTACTATGTTACAGAATTTGTGTGTGTGTGTGTGTGTGTGTATATATATATATATATATATATATATATTCCTGGTTTGAAAGTGTTATTTCCTATTTAATTGTGCAGTTCTTCCTTTCAAAGTCGTTGTTATACTCCAGAAATCTTAGTGTTTTGGGCTGCCACAAATTAAGTCAAATTTGTTGAGACTCTATGAGATATTCATTGAAAAGCTATAGCAAAATGTGCTGCAGGATGTCCCGCCAAAGCAAAGATTTTTGCAGTTTAATAAACCCTTTCCATGTTTTTATGATAGAACCAATTAGGAAATGACATTTATAACCCAGGAACAAAAATTGTGTTACATAGTGTTATGCAATCAGATAACATATCCGTCGCTGCTGAAATGCTTTTTCCCACACAATTATTATAGGAATAGTTTTCCTTCCCAGTTTTCATTCTGGAAACATATTTCAGTTTAGGAAGGAACATGGGGTGAAGTTATGATACTGCACTGCCAGTTTTTGTTTTTCCTTTGGCCCCTGTCTTCTATTTTGAGCCGTAGCCTAACAGAAATAACACACATGAAAGTCTTCATATCATGGGAGTTCTATTTATTTGTGTGCTTCCAACAGCATTAAAAACAAGAAACATAAGGGAAAGGGGCCAGTAGCAAACTTTACCATTAATATCAAAACAACACTGCTAAACTTCAGGCATTACATAATACGTGCTGAGGCGGCATCTTAAATTTGGCAACGTTAGGTCCTCAGTCTGTCTTAACACATCCTTGTCTCTCTCCAATGTACAACAGTGGCAGGGCCCACATTTGTACTTGTTATATGGTATGGATTAATGCAGAGGCTCCTAAACCATGCCTAATTTAAGAGTCCTTGCTTTTGTTGTTGTGTGCCTTCAAGTAATTTCTGATCCATGTTGACTCATGGGTTCTCTCAGCACAATTTGTTCAGGAGAGGTTTGCTGTTGTCTTCCTCTGAGACTGTATGACTACCCATAAAAAGTATGCATATCTATAATATAAATCTGTAAGGGGCGTCGTACGGAGCCGTATAACTCCACAACCCCCCAACGAAACTGAACCAGAATTGCCATGCCCCTAGGACAACCCACTCGGTACAAACTAATGTACTCCAAATTAAAAAAAAAACACCACAACAACGACAAAAACACCGCAAAACAACTGAACATGCGCACTGGCGCAAACTCCCCGGCACGCGCGCACGCACGGCCCCTCCCCCCCTCCCCCCGCGCGGCACATACACACGTGCGCGGTGCAAACTCCCCGCCACGCGCGCACGCGCCGCCCCTCACCCCCCCCGCGTGGCACACACAAGGGGGTGGGGTGAAGGGAGGGGGCGTGTCTAACCGGAGAGGGAGGGAGGAGGGAAGGAGTGAGTCACGGAGGAAAGGGGTGGGGCGAAGGGAGGAGGCGTGTCTTCAAATTCGCCCCCTCCCTTCTCCCCACCCCTTCCCTCCCTGAGTCACTCCTTCCCTCCTCCCCCCCCTCCGGAAAGACACGCCCCCTCCCTTCGCCCCACCCCTTCCCTCCCTGATTGACTCCTGGAAGGAAAGGGGTGGGGCGAAGGGAGGGGGCGTGTCTTTCCGGAGGGGGTGGGAGGAGGGAAGGAGTGACTCAGGGAGGGAAGGGGTGGGGAGAAGGGAGGAGGCGTGTCTTCAAATTCGCCCCCTCCCTTCTCCCCACCCCTTCCCTCCCTGAGTCACTCCTTCCCTCCTCCCCCCCTCCGGAAAGACACGCCCCCTCCCTTCGCCCCACCCCTTCCCTCCCTGAGTCACTCCTTCCCTCCTCCCATCCCCTCCGGAAAGACACGCCCCCTCCCTTCGCCCCACCCCTTTCCTTCCAGGAGTCAATCAGGAAGAGAAGAGGTGGGGCGAAGGGAGGGGGCGTGTCTTTCCGGAGGGGGGGGAGGAGGGAAGGAGTGACTCAGGGAGGGAAGGGGTGGGGAGAAGGGAGGGGGCGACTTGGAAGACAACAATGATGGATCCGGACCAAAGCATTCAATACGCCCTAATATCCACACAGATGGAGTTTGAGGGAAATAGACCTTGACATTTGGGAGTTGTAGTCACTGGGATTCAGAGTTTACCAAGACTCAAAGAGCATCCTGAACCCCACCAACGACAGAATTGGGGCAAACATGCCACACTGAACCCCCATGACCAACAGAAGATACTCAAGTTTACACACAAGCATAAAGAAGGGGGAGGACGGAGGGATGCCAGAGAGAGAGAGAGAGGGAGAGAGAGAGAGAGAGAGAAAGAGGGGAAAGGAAGGAGTGTGAGAGAGAGAAAGAGGGAAAGAGGGCGAGTGAAGGAAGGAAGAGAGGCCAGGCACAGACTTCAAAACTCTTACTAAAAGCCACAGCAACGCGTGGCAGGGCACAGCTAGTGTTATATAAATCTTGAGTCTTATTGTTTTCATATAGTTCCAGGTCAAAAGCAATCCAGGATTTTAACCTGTGCTCAGCAATGAAAACCCCCTGGACAAGCTACACAGTTCTGGCTCCTGTGATAGGTTTGCTTTACGGTCGGAAACAATTTGAAGGCACACAACAACTGGGTTGAAAAATTTTCTTGAAAATGCTTCCTTGGTGTTGTCTGTCAGTGATTCTAAGCTGTATTAATAAAAATATAGTGTCTAGATATCAAGGAGAGTAATCGTTCCACTCAATTCCACTTGGGTTAAATGTCACCTGGAGTACTGTGTCCAGTTTTGGGCACCACAATTTAAGGATATTAGCGAGCTGGATGATCAAAGTTTTGGAAGACTGGCTGCATTAGAGTGGTTTACAGAGTTTTCTTTTTTCAGGCAAGGAGTGGCTTAAGAAACTACAAGTAATTTCTTGTGTGAGAGAATTGGCCATCTGAAGGACATTGCCCAGGGGACACCTGGATGTTTGACGTTTTTATCATCCTTGTGGGAGGCTTTTTTCATGTCCCCACATGGGGAGCTGGAGCTGACAGAGGGAGCTCCCTGGATTCAAACCTCCGACCTATTGGTCTTCAGTCCTGCTGGCACAAGGGTTTAACACAGGGGTCCCCAAACTTTTTGAACAGAGGGCCGGGTCACAGTCCCTCAAACTGTTGGAGGGCCGGATTATAATTTTAAAAAAACATGAATGAATTCCTATCCACACCTCACATATCTTATTTGTAGTGCAAAAAACACTTTAAATACTACAATAATTAAAATGAAGAACTATTTTAACAAATATAAACTTAGCAGTTTAGAATAAATATAAACCTAGCAGTTTGAAAACATGTAAATGTGAGTAGATCAATAGATACTGCTCCGGCAGGAAGGTAACGGCGCTCCATGCAGTCATGCCGGCCACATGACCTTGGAGGTATCTATGGACAATACCGGCTCTTCGGCTTAGAAATGGAGATGAACAGCAGAGTCCCAGAGTCGGAAATGACTGGATTTAAGGCCCCCCCTTCTCCTGCCTCCGGGATGCAGCGAGGCTAAATCCCGAAGGAGGAGAGCCTGGGCCCACGGAGGCGGAGGGCAAAGTGGGCCCAAGCCTCTTTGCCCACTGCCTCCTCCCCCTTTTCCTGCCTCCGGGATGCAGCGAGGCTGCATCCCGAAGGCAGGAGAGCCTGGGCCCACGGAGGTGGAGGGCAAAGCGGGCCCAAGCCGCTTTGCCCGCTGCCTCCCCTGCTTCACCCGCCGCCTCCCTCCCCCTTCACCTGCCTCTCACCCTTCTCCACAGCCCGTGGGCCAGATAGATGCCCTCGGGGGGCCGGATCCGGCCCGCGGGCCATAGTTTGGGGACCCCTGGTTTAACCCATTGTGCCACCATGAGCTCCTGGTTTACAGAGTGGTATATGATTACTTTGGAGAAGAGGAGGCTGAGAAGGTACATGATAGCCATGTATAAATATTTGAAAGGATGTTACATTGAGAAGGTGACAACCTTGTTTTCTGGTGTTCTGGAAGCTACAGAGCAATAGAGCCAAACTACAGGAAAAGATATTCCACTTGAACATTGGGAAGAACTTCCTGACAATAACAGTGGTTTGGCAATGGAGAATGTTGAGTCAGAGTGTGGTGGAGTCTCCTTTTCTGGAAGTTTTTAAAACAAAGATTGGATGGCCATCTGTTGGGAGTGTTTCAGTTGTGTGTTCCTATATGGCAGGGGGTTGGACTGGATGGCCCTTGGGGTATCTCCCAACTCTATGTTACTATTTTATGAGTGCTAGAATTTTTCCCTCCCTCTTTCCCCCCAATAAGAAAGAAATCATCTCTTGAAATTGGTAGAAAGTAATGCTTGCAACACAGAACCTCAGGGGTTGAGCAGGTATTGGTCGGGAATAATATAGCTGAACTAACTATGCCCTTTCCCCAAGCAGGTTGTCTCTCAATCACACAGACATACACACAACTATTTTGGAGAGGAAAGGGTCTGTTATGTTCCCCTTGGCCCACATTATGCTGCTTAAATAAGTGTTCAAGAGAACAGTCCTGCCTGAGTTACCCAAACAGAAGGAGATGCCATCTCTTCCTCTCTTTTTTTAACCTCCTGTGACGATCGAGAATGCCAAGATGCTATGAAAAAAAGGGAAAAAATCCCTTAATATTTCTTGACGTGTGGCTCCAGCCCCCAGGAGCTATTTTTAACCCAAGCGCTGTGAAAACAGCTTGGCAAATAGAAGTCTCATCGGCGACTCAGCTCCCAATCCTTTCCAAAAAAGCCTCTCCTCCCCCGTGTTTGGAAACCAAATAGAATGTTTAACTTCCTGCTTGTGCCTGTCTCAGCCCCCAATTCCACCTCATTCTCTGGATGGTGTCTCAAGTGCACATTCACAGCTTCACCTGTTGCTGCTGCATTAAAAAACCACCAAACATTATCTGTGTCTGTACATGCATTCAAAGTGCCTGTCTGTTTATGCAACTCCATATATTTCCTAGGGTTTTCTTAGGCAAGGAAGGCTCAGAGGTGGTTTTGCCAGTTCCTTCCTTGGGGGATGGCTTTAAGCACTTTACTCTTCTTTAACTTCTGGTCGTATGCAAAGAACACTTAGCTGAAACGCACATATCTATCAGAGCTCAGAAAAATTGCTTTTGGGAGCAAAAACTCCCAGAATCGCTCAGACGGCACAGCCAGGGTATATAATCACCAGCCAAAAAGGCCATTATGATACAAAAGCAATAGAAACTTCGAACTCATGAATTGAGATGGTGAACAAATACAGCTTCATGCCCATCTATAAGCCAAATCACTGCCTGAGGCTACAACCAATGGTAAATCTACACTGAAGTGCTGATTCAGTTTTGTTGTTGTTGTTCATTTGTTCAGTCGTCTCCGACTCTTCGTGACCTCATGAACCAGCCCACGCCAGAGCTCCCTGTCGGCCGTCACCACCCCCAGCTCCTTCAAGGTCAGTCCAGTCACTTCAAGGATGCCATCCATCCATCTTGCCCTTGGTCGGCCCCTCTTCCTTTTGCCTTCCACTTTCCCCAGCATAATTGTCTTCTCTAGGCTTTGCTGTCTCCTCATGATGTGGCCAAAGTACTTCAACTTTGTCTCTAGTATCCTTCCCTCCAATGAGCAGTTGGGCTTTACTTCCTGGAGGATGGACTGGTTGGATCTTCTCGCAGTCCAAGGCACTCTCAGAACTTTCCTCCAACACCACAGCTCAAAAGCATCGATCTTCCTTCGCTCAGCCTTCCCTAAGGTCCAGCTCTCACATCTGTAGGTTACTACAGGGAATACCATGGCTTTGACTAGGCGGATCTTTGTTGCCAGTGTGATGTCTCTACTCTTCACTATTTTATCGAGACTGGACATTGCTCTCCTCCCAAGAAGTAAGCGTCTTCTGATTTCCTGGCCACAGTCTGCATCTGCAGTAATCTTTGCGCCTAGAAATACAAAGTCTGTCACGGCCACCACTTTACACCACTTTAATTGCCATGGCTCAATGCTATGGAATCCTGGGAGTTTTAGCTTAACAAGGTCTTTAACCTTCTCTGCCAAACAGTTCTGGTGCCTCACCAAACTACAGCTTCCAGGATTCCATAGCACTGAGACATGACAGTTAAAGTTGTATCAAATTGAATTAATATTACAGTGTAGATGTGTGGGATTCTTGGAAGACACAGATTATCTGGCTTTAGGCTGGGACATGCAACCGAGACAGCCTTGGTCGCTTTAGTGGATGATCTACACTGAGAGCTAGACAGGGGGAATGTGTTCCTGTCTGTTCTGCTGGACCTCTCAGTGGCCTTTGATACCATTGATCACGGTATCCAATGGGATGCCTTGTGGGAATGGGCCTTGGAGGTACTGTTTTACAGTGACTCTGGTCCTTCCTAGAGGGCCGTTGCCAGAATGTGTTGTTGGGAGACACCTGCTTAACCCCACAGCCATTGTCCTGTGGAGTTCTGCAAGGCGCAATACTGTCTCCCATGTTGTTTAACATCTACATGAAGCCGCTGGGGGAGATCATCCGGAGTTTTGGGGTATGGTATCACCTGTATGCAGATGACGTCCAACTCTGTCACTCCTTCCCACTTGCTACTAAGCAGACTGTTCAGGTTCTAAACCGATGCTTGGCCACTGTGACGGTCTGGGTGAGGGCGAACAAATTGAAATTGAATCCAGACAGTCCTCCCGGTCAGTCAAAAGGCCAAACAGAGCATTGGGCTACAGCCTGTTGGATGGAGTTACACTCCCCCTGAAGATGCAGGTTCGCAGCTTGAGTGTGGTCTTGGACTCATCGCTGAGCCTGGAACCCCAGGTTTCGGCAGTGACCAGAGGGACATTTGTACAGTTAAAACTTGTGCGCCATCTGTGCCTGTACCTTGGGAAGTCTGACTTTGCCATGGTAGTCCACGCTCTGGTCACATCCCGTATAGACTACTGCAATATGCTCTACCTGGGATTGCCTTTGAAGACTGTTCGGAAGCTTCAAATGGTCCAGTAGGCAGCAGCTCCACTGTTCTGCCAGCTGCACTAGCTCCCAGTTTGCTACTGAGCACAATTCAAAGTGCTGGCTATAGCCTATAAAGCCCTAAACGGTTCCAGTCCAGCTTACCTGTCCAAAGGATCTCTCCTTATGAACCAACCAGGAATTTGAGATCATCTGGGGAAGCCCTGCTCCCACCTTCATTGCAGGCGCGCCTGGCAGGGGACAAGAGACAGAGCCTTCTCAGTGGTGGCCCCTCAGATGTGGAACTCCCTTCCCAGGGATATTAGATCAGACAAGAGACAGAGCCTTCTCAGTGGTGGCCCTTGGCTGTGGAACTCCCTTCCCAAGGATATTAGATCAGACAAGAGACAGGGCCTTCTCAGTGGTGGCCCCTCGGCTATGGAACTCCCTTCCCAGGGATATTAGATCAGACAAGAGACAGGGCCTTCTCAGTGGTGGCCCCTCGGCTATGGAACTCCCTTCCCAGGGATATTAGATCAGACAAGAGACAGGGCCTTCTCAGTGGTGGCCCCTCAGCTATGGAACTCACTTCCCAGGGATATTAGATCAGATGAGAGACAGGGCCTTCTTAGTGGTGGCCCCTCGGCTGTGGAACTCCCTTCCCAGGGATATTAGATCTGTCGAGAGACAGGGCCTTCTCAGTGGCAGCCCCTCGGCTATAGAATTCCTTTCTCAGGGATATTAAATTGCCCCCCTCCCTCCTGACCTTTTAGAAAAGAGTATAAACCTGGTTCTTCGAGTAAGCTTTTGGAAATGCAGTGTAAGTAGATAAACACAGTATGATGAAATAACGAACTTGGAATGGCTTAGACGATGTAAATGGATAAGGAGTTGAACTGGTATTAAATGTTTTAAATTGATATGTATGTATCTTGACTGGCATCTAATTGTTGACTGTCTGTATGCTGCCCCGAGTCGCCTTCAGGCTGAAAAGAGTGGGATAAAAATGCGGTAAATCATACATAAATAAATAAATAGATGCACCCCAAGTTTTAAAAGGTCAACAGGCAGATATACTATGTATTCAATACTGATGATGGGCCAGTGTCTTCCCTGCCTCGATTAGAATTTCTGATTCTTTTAGAACAGTGGTTCTCAATCTTTTTTTTGACCAGGGATCACTTTGACTAGAGACCACTTTGACCAGGGACCACACTCCAACATTAGTACCAAAAGGGTTACGAATCAGTTTTTGGTCAACTTTAAATTCAGTTTGGTTATTTAGGGTGCTGATTCATAAAACTGAATTGGATAGACCACATCAGCACTAGTTTCTGATACAGAACATATGCCAAGCCAATTTCACGTTATATACAGGATCATTGAAAACAACAACAACCCAGACCTAGAACTGGCCACACATGCCTTATCTATGCTAGATTGCTATAATACAGTTAGTGTAAGACAGCCCTTGAAGACAAGCCTGGAAACTTTTAAATGATTGAAAACGCTGGTGGCAGTGTTATGAATGGAGCCAGTAAATCAAAGTCAGATTGTATTACATTGATCTTACGTGAGCTGTGCTGGTTGCCAGCTTGCTTCTAGGCTCAATTCAAGGTGATAGCATTCACCTCTAAAGCCCATATGATCAGATACCAGAATATCTCATGAAATATCTCCCTCCAGAGGAGCCTCTCTGAGAAATGTGATCCATCTCTGTTGACCATGCTCTGGATCTCTCTGCCACTGGAAATTTGAAAGGCATTTATTTGGAATGGGGTAACTATAGTTGCCAGGAATGAAGTATAGGGAAAAATCTAAGCAAAGTCTGTTTGCTTTTAGATGAGCAACAAGGAATTGATTAAGTTCCAGTTGGCATTTTGAAAATCCAGCTAGCAAGGTGAATCAGTGCCCAAACTGCACATTTGGTTTCTTTCAGCTCTTTCTGACTGCAATTATCCCTGTATTGTCTTTTTGATTCGTGTTTTTAAAGGTTTTATCGTAAGCTGGCTTGAATGTTTTGCTAAAGGGGTAGATTTGACATTTTGGTGACGAATCGTAGTTTGACATTTTGGTGACGAATCATAGTTTGACATTTTGGTGACAAATAATAATGATGATAATAGTTTATAGGTATGGCCATCACTGCTAAACAAGTATGAGAATACCAACTTTCTTTTTTAAAATTGTTCATCTACTTAACTTTGAGTATTTATATTTGTGTTTATCAATGGCCTAATGTTATTGACAGCTTGCATGTGATATGGATCGAATCAAGAAGATGATGCATTTGGTGTCATTCAAATACAGCGGGTGCATCTACAGGAGGCATGGGTAAACTTTGGCCTTGCAGGTGTTTTGGACTTCAACTCCTGTGCCGTCACACCCAGACCCTATAACATTAAAACTAAGATGTGCTTCTCTCTTAATCTGGGTGAACCACTGGGGGTCTTTCTTTGAAGCAATAACTCAATACTTTCAGCAACTGATGCCTGTCAAGATATGAACATCAACAAAATGTTTATTTCCAAAGTCCTTGGCAGACATGGCACAGCTTGATAAAGTTACAACACAAACAGTCAATTTGAGAAACCATAGAGATGTTCTTTCTTTCCCTTTTTTTTCAATTACTGAGGTAACCTTTCTCCAAATGGTAGAAAAAATCCTGAGATATTTTACCCTAACCCTCAGCTGCTATGGTTAGAAAGAACAGGTCTTCCCCTATCTAAGCACAAGGTCAGTTTAGGAGATGAAGTAATGCTCAATAGTACTCAATAACTATTTCTCTCTGTTTCTCAATAACTCAATTACTCAATTACTATCTCAATATCTTAATATCTCTCTCTCTATTTTATTTTGTTTATTTATTT
Organism: Anolis sagrei; assembly: GCF_037176765.1. Lineage (NCBI taxonomy): Eukaryota > Metazoa > Chordata > Lepidosauria > Squamata > Anolidae > Anolis > Anolis sagrei. Next base: position 43,753,471 of record NC_090026.1, on the reverse strand, counting down.
TACTTTACTTGTATACCGCAGTTTCTCAGCCCAACAGGCGACTCAATGTGGTTTACAACAAAGATAAGAATCAATCAACGATATACAATTTAAAACCATAAAAGCATAATATACAATATTGACACAACAATAGACAACACAATGCATCTCATAACTAGAGTCGTGATCCAATCCGTTGTCCAAATTTCCATTCCTGTAATCATCACATTCATTGCACTGTTTAACCGAATGCCCGTTCAAACATTCAAGTTTTTAATCTTCTTCGGAACACCATTAGCGAGGGGGCTGATCTTACCTCCATAGGAAGGGCGTTCCACAGCCGGGGGGCCACCACAGAAAAGGCCCTGTCTCTCGTCCCCACCAGCCGCACCTGTGAAGCAGGCGGGATAGAGAGCAGGGCCTCCCCAGAAGATCTTAGGGTCCTGACGGGCTGATAGGCAGAGATACGTTCGGATAGGTAACTTGGGCCAGAATCTCAATTGCCTTTTGTAGAGAAATGTTTATTATAAAGTGTTTATTATACTGTGTTTAAACTGTATTTATGTTTTACATTGGTTGCCGTGGCCTAGCTGTGAGAGATAGGTTGCCATGGTGACAAGGCAGAAGAGGAGGTGGGCGGAGCTTAAGGAGAAAAAGGTTTGAAAGTGACAGTTAATTTTTTGTCAGGAGGAAGAGACCCTGAGAGGTAGCAGAGTCAGATAAGGACTCTGAGAGAGTAGCTCAGTCAGGAGGATGAGACCCTGAGAGGAGGAACAGAGTCAGATAGGACTCTGGAAAAGTAGTTTAGTCAGGAGGAAGAGACCCTGAGAAGAGGGCAGAGTCAGTTAGGGCTCTGTGGTGTGAAGCAGTGTATATTCAGTTAGTTCTTAGTATTGGTGAATATTTCTTCAGCAAGGGAGCTGAAGGTGAAACCTCGTTAGATTGCTTGAGTTAAAAAGAATCTAACAGAGGGGGTTTTAGGATCGCCAGTAGTGGAAGACTGGAGATCAGTGGTTTGATCCGGTATAGGACAAACAGTGTGAATATTCACAACAGGGAACACTGAAATAATAAAGCACTTCACTGAAGAAGGAGTTTATAAGATTGTAACATCTAAAGCCTGAATGTATCTCAACCAAGCCATATTGTAACCATCAAGCATATGCCAAGCTCAACATCTCAATATTGCAACAATTACGCTTTGTTTAACAATAAACTTGTTCTCTTTGTATTTTAAACCTGCCTCCTCCATTGATTTTACGTTCGGTGCATTCCACTCTACCAAAGTTACCTCACAACGCAAATAGGGATAAACAGAGACTTTAAGACCAGCGTCTCTAAACATATTGGTGGCAGTTTAATTTAATAGCAGTCTAGGAACTTTCTTACATTTTTGGTGGTCCCATTTGGTGGGATTAACGCACGACTTTACTTTTTATTGGTGGCATTGATACGTCTTTACACCTTTCTTAATAACTCAATATCTATCTATAACTCAATAGTACTCACAATTGGTTTTTCAGAGCTCCCTGCCTGACCAACAGCACATCTGAGGCTCTTTTCTCTACTAAAGGAGGCAGGGGAGATTCTAAAATGGAGATCTCAACCTCAGGAAAAAGGTCAGACTCCTAACCCAAAGAGATACTTTCTAAACTAATAACTGCAGAGGGCCTGCAGCCTGGCTTTCCAGACTCTGATACTGTTTAACTTCCAGGGTGCTGCTGGGTCTGTAGCAACCCTGGGGAAATGCAAAGGAATGCTATCCCATGCAGCTAAGAGGCAACGTAAACCATGCTCCTGGAAGACAGAACAACTCCCACAATTCTTAACAGCCTCAGGCCCCTTCCTTTTCCCCCTCAGCGCTTAAGTGAGAATATAAAAATATTTCCTGGCTACACTACCTACAAATTAAGAAACATTATAACCAAGATAGAAAAATAGGTTTCAATTTGAAAGAATCTAGTTGGGACGTCCCATTCATATGAATGAGTGGGAACAAATTTGGACTAAAAAATCGAAATATACCTATGCTATGGATTTAAAAGAAAACTTCTTAAAGATGTTCCATAGGTGGTACATTACCCCAAAGAAGCTCGGATTAATGTAGAAAAACATAAGCAAAAACTGTTGGAAATGTCAACATCAGGAGGGTAATTTTTTCCACATGTGGTGGACTTGTAAAGAAACCCAAAAATATTGGAAGCTGATACACGAAGAGTCTCAAAAAATATTGGGAATTAAATATGAAAGAAAACCTGAGTATTATCTCTTAGGCCTCACAGACTTGGATTTAAATTTAGATCTTAATAAAGACATTTTATTTACATATATTTCTACGGCGGTAAGAATATCATATGCAAAGTTTTGGAAATTAAATAAAATACCAGATATGGAAGATTGGATAAGTAAATTAGGAGAAATTAGAGATATGGACAAATTAACCTTCTTTTTGAAGTCGAATTCAGATAACCTAATAAGGAAGACGGATTGGACACTTTTTGATGTGTATGTAATGGAGAAAGAACAGGGAAGATAAATGTATTTTTCATACTCTTCTATGTTTGAACATTTATTAAAATCAGGAAGACACGGACAAAATACTAATAGCTAAAGCACAGAATGGAAGTCAACGGACAATACATTGAACTCTTTTTTAGTTTTGTTTTTCTTTTCTTGTTTTGGTTTGATGTTTAGCAAAACATCAAAACTGAAAGCGGCCAAAGTTCCTTCTCTTGGTTTTGCAAAGCTGGCACTTTCAAATGCTTAATAGAGCATGAAACAGATTTTAAATGTGCATTGTCACTCCTAGAGCTTCCATGAAAGGCAATTCATCTTTCTTTGGCCAGGAAAAAAGGCAGTCCAAAGAATCTGGTGAGGTAGGCGGGCTGGCTGCAGAAACTCACTCTGCCTACATCTGCACTATATGATGGAATGTCAGATATGGACTTATGTTTATCCCTCTCTCTCCCATCTTTCTCCTCTTGTTTCCTTCATCTTTCCAAAGCATGGAAAATTCTTGAATTGCAGTGTAGCCATTCAGTTATGCAGAAGAACGTAACACTTGGGGAGAGCATTGTGATAGACATGAAGCCTGCTTCCTTTCCATATAACCTCACCCATATTAGCCAGAGTGCACAATAATGAGATTTGGAAGCAGGTGGGAAAACAGACCATTTGGGGGTCATGGATGCCATACAGCAGAGGTCCTCAAACTTTTTAAACAGAGGGCCAGGTCACAGACCCTCAAACTGTTGGAGGGCCGGATTTTAATTTGGAAAAAATATGAATGAATTCCTATGCATACTGCACGTATCTTATTTGTAGTGCAAAAAACACTTAAAAGCAATGTAATAATTAAAATGAAGAACAATTTTAACAAATATAAACTTATTACTATTTCAATGGGAAGTGGGGACCTGCTTTTGGCTGATGAGTTAGGATTGTTGTTGTTGTGTGCTTTCAAGTCGTTTCAGACTTAGTTTGACCCTGAGTGAGGGCCAGGTAAATGGCCTTGGAGGGCCGTATCCAGACCTTAGTTTAGGGACCCCTGCCATACAGTCATATAATTTATTTATTTATTTATTTACTTACAGTATATATATTCCGCCCTTCTTACCCCGCAGGGGACTCAGGGCGTATTACAATGTACACATATATGGTAAACACTCAATGCCAAAGACACATGACAGATATAGACAGACAATCAGAAGCTATTTAACTTTTCTGGCCGCCAGGAGAGCTGTCGCTTTCATTATCCATCTCCGACACTGAGGAAGTACTTCCGCATTCCCCGCATGCTTTTGCTGCAGTGCTTTGCTGGTGTCTTTGTTATGGCCTCGTAAATTAGTTAAATTAGCCTCCCTACACATAGATGGCACCTAATTTTCCTACTTGACAGATGCAACTGTCTTTCGGGTTGCAAAGGTCGACAACAAGCTACACAATTGGTTGGAAGCTCACTCCGACCCGGGCTGGCTTCGAACTCATGACCTTATGGTCAGAAGTGATCTTAATGCAGCTGACACTCAGACAGCTGTGCCATTTCCCAAAATTAACTAAACACAATACATCCTTCACTTGGCACTGTTGCTCAATGTCCAGTATTATTTTGGGAAGGGGGGTATCAGTACAACCAATGAGGTACCCCATGTACACACAGTCAATGATGTTGAATAATTTCCACTCTAGTGAGATAGTGATCTGATCCAGGTTTTTCTCCAAATGCTGAGTGTATTGCAAATATATATTCCAGCACCATGGAAAGGTTCTCTGAAGTTCAGGCTAAAGCCAGGACCAGATTCTCCATCCCATTAACATGGAAACCACCACCTATCATGTAAAGTAGTAGAACTTTTATTTTTTTCTACCCAGCTACCATCTCCCCGAAGGGACTCAGGGTGGCTTACATGGGGCCAAGCCAAACAACATACAATTAAAAGCAGAACAATAAGAAATTAAAATAGCATAAAACAGCGTCAGCAATAATAAACAAGCATCAAAAGCAACAACAGACTCATTTATGGGGAGAGGAGGGGGCCACTATGCAAAACTGATTAAAGGATAGGGTGGTCAAAAGGTGGATAGAAACGTATTATAGCATAGGAAATAGCATGGAAACAGAGCAATTAAACAGGATCAATTCGGCTTAACTTAAATGTAATAATGAAATATAGGAATTCAGATTCAGGTCATCTGTCACAGGAGTGGTCAGTTGAATGCACAACGAAGCATCCATGTCTTTAATTCCTTATGGAATATGGATAGGGAGGGTGATAATCTCCCTGGGGAGGGAGTTCCAGAGACAAGGGGCCACCACCGAGAATGCCCTCTCTCTTGTGCCCACCAACCACGCCTGAGACGGGGGCAGGAGTGAGAGAAGGGCATCCCCGGAAGATCTTAAGGACCCAGTGGGTTTGTAGGGGAGGATGCGGTTGCGAAGATAGGCAGGTCCTGAACCGTTCAGAGCTTTATAGGTAATAACCTGCACCTTGAATTGGGACCTGAAAACGGGGGAGGGGGGGTTGAATGCTCCCTGTAACTTGCTCCAGTTAACAATCTGGCCGCTGACCTTTGCACCAGCGATAGTTTCCGAACCATCTTCAAGGGCAGCCCTAGGTAGAGTGCATTACAGTCGTCCAATATTGAGGTAACTAAGGCATGGATCACCATGGTCAAGTCAGACTTCTCGAGGTAGGGTTGTGCATTTGGGATAAACCTTGACCTGTTTTGTGTCCTGGCTTTCGGTTGGGCCCCAATCCATTTTTAGGAGCCTCCTGAAATTGGGAGGGCAGATATCTGTTTTGATCCATTTTCTATTGGTCCATTTCAGGGGAGGGGTCCCTTCCTGGCGTGTGCTTTAAGGAGGCTTCTTCTTACCTGCTATTTCTACTCTAAAGGAGGTGCTTGGCTGTAGGCACTGGCAGGCATGGGCACTTTCTGGGTCTGCACACCACACATGCACTCTCAACACGAAAGTAAGCAGAAGCAGGTTCCAGCTCCCGGAATGCTTTTCGGCATCACAGAGTAAGAGGCACTCAGTTTCAGGAACTGGCAGGGGTGGGTGCTCTTGCACACCACACATGCATTCTCCTTGGAAAGAGAATGTGTTTGTGGCATGCAGGCCCAGAAAGCACCCACGCCTGCCAGTGCCTGCATCCGAGCGCCTCTTACTCCAGATTGGACTACTGCAATACGCTCTACGTGGGGCTGCCCTTGAAAACGGCTCGGAAGTTCCAACTGGTCCAACGAGCAGCGACCAGGATGTTAACTGGGGCCCCTTACAGAGAGAGGTCAACCCTCCTGTTCAAGGAGCTCCACTGGCTGCCGTTTATTTTCCGAGCCCAACTTAAGGTGCAGGTGCTTACCTACAAAGCCCTGAATGGTTTGGGACCATCCTACCTGTGTGACCGCATCTCCGTCTACGAACCCACGCATTCACTTCGGTCATCGGGAGAGGTCCTGCTCGTGATCCCGCCTGCATCGCAAGCGCGTTTGGTGAGGACACGAGACAGGGCCTTTTCTGTGGTGGCCCCCCGACTCTGGAACACCCTCCCCAAAGATCTTAGACAGGCCCCTACCCTGGCAGTCTTTAGAAAGAACTTGAAGACCTGGCTGTTCCGATGTGCCTTCCCAGAATAGGAAATCTCCAATACCAAGTCCCATAAGCACTTTATTAAAACTAAGATTGCCACACGCTGCACACTGCACTTGCCCTATAAGCCTTATATACCACCTGTCACATTAGCACTTTTAATTCTGTACCCATTACTCTGGCCCGGCCCAGTTTATTGTGTCTTAGCGTATTGCTTATTGCTTGTTGTTATATTGCTTTAATTGTTTTTAATTTGCCTTAGGTTTTGTATTGTTATATTGTGTGTTGAGGCCTTGGCCTTTGTAAGCCACATCGAATTCTTCAGCAGATGCTAGCGGGGTACAAATAAAGTTTAATAGTAATAATAATAATAATAATAATACTCCGTGATGCTGAAAAGCAGGCGAGGGGATGGGACCTGCTCCTGTTTACTTTCATGCTGAGCTGATTTTCATACGGCGAGGGGTCTTCCTGTTCCATGATTCCAAAGAAACAAAAAAAATTGAAGGAAATGGGAGAAACGAATTATGTGCACAACTCTAGTAGAAGGTGCTCTTGACTGTGGGGTCCCAGTTGTGGAAGGCCTTCTCTTCAAAGCCAGGTCCACACCATTCTATCCTTATTTTGGTACCAAGTTAAAATCTGGTGAATCACTGAAGCTTAGATGGCCTGGCTCTATTATTTATCTGTCAGATTGTAGAGTTTATTTTGTTAGACTCCAGCTGTTCTGAGTTGTTCAAACTATTTGTCAGCTTAAACTGATTGAGACTGCTCTACAGTGGCTTCATTGATTGTACCCACCTAGGGATCGGCTGATCCAGGATCAGTTTAAAATATTTTAATATATGTATACAAATCCGAAGGCTCCAGGCTTTAAATTATGCAATTTACTTCATTTGCAAACTAAGCATCTTGGATGCAAAAAGTGCAGCTTTAATCAGGTTTGTTTTTCACTTAATTGAGGCGGTGCAGAACTGCAGCCTCCTTGCTCATTTATTCCCTTAGCTTGCAGAATAAGCAAACCCAATTTAAGTAAGCTGGCAGTATCATTGCTTTCTCTTACCAGCAAACTCCGGTGGGTGGGTGCCAACAAGGCCAGTCCAAAAATTGGGTGAATTATAGAGAAGAAAACAAAGAAGAAACTTCTCCAGGAAAATTCCATGCTATGAAGAATTATTAAAAAAACATGCAAAAGGAAGCAAAAGTTCCAGCCTTTTTAGGTAAAGGAAGACTGAACAAATTCGGTGTCTGCAGGTCTATTAAAAAATTTGAAAGGTAGCTGCAGTCGCTGTATAGAAAAAGAATGACAAAATATAAAATTCATAAGAAACAGCTAAAAAGCATAAAATACATTATGCAAGTCTTCCAAGCTTCACTGGCTTCATTGGCTTCATCAGCAAAGATTTTGAAAATGGTGAACTAGAAAAACTGTGATAATGTTAGACTCAAAGGCCTACGTTCTGTGTGAGATGTTCTCAGTTGAGGTGGTATTCATGGGTTTCAATGCAGGCAAAGACAACTACACTTATTGGGTGAGAACTTGGGGCAAAGAGCAATAAAAAACAGGCAATGCAATTTCAACCCCATTAGCATCAGAAAATGACCTTCTCTTGTAGTAAAAGCTGTAATTCTGCTTGTATCACTGCCTGTGGGTTTCATGTCTATTGAGTTTCAGTTGGAAATATCATCAAGAGCTTAGGAGGATCTCTGAGAAAACTAGGGAAGAGAAATTTCCAGCAAAATCATATGGGGGGGATCTCAAGCAAAAAGCATCAGATGCAAAACTGTATCTGATGAAGTGGACTGAATTTTATCCAGTTAGTCTCAAAAGATTTATTTATGACTTTGCCAACTGATTATTTTCAATCACCTTATGTTCTGTAGGCTTGTGCATAGATTCAGAGTGGTTGGTTCCCTTTGGCCAATCCGGCTTGGTCGGATGGCCGTAACGGCAAGGGCCCAGCGGTCACCTCTTTTTGTCTGTAATGGGAGGGACCACATGATAGCAAATCATGGCTCCTCCTTCCCTATTTGGCATCATGCGGTGCACAAAGAGGCTGCCATGTACTGCTCACATGGGGTTCCCCTGTGAGCCCTGCCTGTTGCGCCAATCAGAATGGAAGAATGCCATTACGTATCTTACGCAAGCTGTGTCTAGGAAAGGGTCCCAGGAGGGTGCTTACTTAACCCCGTTCTTCTCATACTCCCTTGAAAGGAAGAAAGGTAAGGGTCCCAGGTGGGGTGCTTCCTTAACCCCATTCTTCAAACCAAGATTCCCTTGAAAAAAAGAAAAGAAGAAAGGATCCCAGAAATGGAAAGGGAGCCTCGTAAGTTTCCCATTTCCGCCAATGGGCCAGATCTTCCCAGATCTTTCAGCTGCCTAGCCATAAACAGATTTTTCCATTAGCCGATATTTGGGAGGCTCCCGAAAAACAGAACTGGGTATCCAATGAAATTTGGATACCAAAAATGGATCGCCCTCCAGTCGAATTGCACAAGCCTAATGTTCAGTACTCTTAAGATCTCCAAACAGCCCTTAACTCCTCCAAGATTATCCAGTGTATGTTCAAACTTTGGCTGGGAAGGAATGCAAATGCAGGTCTTTCAGTGCCAACCTAAATATTCTCTCTTGCTCTTAAAAGATTAAGAGGTCTACAGCAGGATTTAACTTTCTTGGAGCCCTACATTCAGATCTTAAGCTGAGAGTTCACTAGTCATTCTTCCCAGAATCTGTTCCAAACCCAAACATTTTGTCCTTTAATGCATCAAGTGCTAGCTTTATCATGAGATGGTGGTAAAGCACAGGGGTTTATGCCGAATGTTGCAATTTGGCAACTTCAGACTGGAGAAAAGAATGCCAGAAAAATCTCTTGATTTTTCTGGCCTCTCACTGGCTGCCATTCATTTTCCGGTCCCAATTCAAGGTGCAGGTTCTTACCTACAAAGCCCTGAACAGTTTGGGACCCGCCTACCTGCATGACCGCATTTCTATGTACAAACCCACACAATCTCTTCGATCATCTGGAGAGGCCCTGCTCGCACTCTCGCCTTCCTCGCAGGCGCGATTGGTGGGGATGAGGGAGAGGGCCTTCTCGGTGGTGGCCCCCTGACTCTGGAACTCACTTCCCAAGGACATCAGGCAAGCCCCAACATTAGCATTGGGGTCATTATGGCTTGGGGTGATGGCAATTGTAGTCCAGCAATCTTTACAATACTTGCCTGTTCCATCTCCCAGGAGCCTGATTTCCCTTACTTTGAGATTGCTTCCTCTTACATTTTCTCTCAGGGCTTTGCAACAGCCCTAAATAGTATCAGAGTCTGCAGGCCTCCTTTGCAGCTATTGGTTCAGAAAGGCATTTGGGGGGGGGGGGGTCCAGGGACCACCTTTTCTCCCAGGGAAGAGATCTCCATTTTGGATTCTCCCCTGCCTTTTCAGTTTAGTAAAGACTTCAGGCGTGTTGATGGCTAGGCAGTTAGCTCTGGGAAAACCATTGCAAAAACTGAATTGAGTAAGCTATATTAAGCTATAGATAGTATATTATACATTATAGATAAGTATTAAGCTATATTGAGTTAATATAGATAGTGTATTGTGTATTCAGCTGTATTGAGATATTATAGATAGATAAGCTTAATTGAGAAGATTGAGTAATATAGTTATAGAGAGTCTTCACTGCTTTGTCTCCAGAACTAACCTTAAGTTATAGATAGGGGGAAAAGCCTGCTTTTTTCTAAACCATAACAGCTTAAGGTTAGGGTGTAAAGATTCCAGGATATTATCTGCCATCTGGAGAAAAGGTTACCTCTGTAACTAAAGAAAAGAAAGAATATTTTTGTAGCTTCATCTATTGACTGTTTATTTGCAACTTTGGTGAACTGTGCCAAGTCTTCAAGGACTTTGTATAAATAAATATCCTTTTTTGATGTTTAAAACCAGTGATGGTCTCAATTGCTGAGTATCTCAAGCTTCTCAAGATAGACACTTGCAGTTCGCTCAGGCATAGAGAGAAGAACGTCGCAGTTTTATTTTTTATATCGTCTGGGCGGACGGCACATTGCCCATTCTTTTTCCATTCTATACTGGAAGTGATTCCATTACAAGCGAGAAAGCAATTCAATACAGGTAATACCTGAGTTACAAACATCCTTTCCTCTCTCTTCCAGAAACTGACCAACTACAGCAATTGCTTGGGAAATGTATCATTTCTACATCTGCTTCCAACCTTGGGAGTGAAAAAGAACAAGAATCAGCACAAACCTCTTCTGCCTGTTCTGTTTGATCTGTTGTATTGCTCAAGGGGCTGCGGCAACGGCAAAAGGCCACAGAAAAGAATTTCCCTTACGCATCACAAACATGCAAGACCTTGGCGTGTGACGCCTTTTCCTGAAAAGACATCTTGGCCTTAAATAACAAGAGGTTGGGATAATGAGGAGGATTCAAATGCCCCCTCCCTGTGTAAAATAAACAATACACAGGCATTTGGAAAAGTGGCTTTTTCTGGACTACAACATCCCAAATTTCCCAAGACCAAATGCAACTTCCTCCAGAGATGGAATAACCCATTAAAATAATCCCAAGGTTTGGAATTTGGATCCGGGGTGGTCTTTAAGCAAGGCCTCTCTTTCCATTCAGCTTGGCTTGTTTGCTTGGGCATCCTTTCCTTTCCTTTGGAAACGCTCTTTCCTTAGAAGGAGCTGCAACCTGAATCCAGGGCAGGCTGCCTGCTAAGCACCCAGCTTAGTGGAACGAAAGGTCTTAAAAAGGGAAAGAAATGACTGAGACTGAGTAAGACCGGAGGGAAAGGGGAGGGGATGGCATCTGGAGTCGCTTATTGTTCATGGTGATTATTAGCCTGGCATGGCAAAATATTGTATAAGTGGCAAGGGCGGACAGACTCGAGGCTTGCTTATTTGCTTTTTATCAAAAGCTCAAGACCCGCCAACCAGAGTCTGGTACAAATGGCTCATGGTTTAGGATTTAAACATTTCAAGGCCAGAAGTTTGTTCATAGTACTAAAAATGAACAAAGGTCAGTGTCTCACTACTACTAAAAAAACCCACTTCTGGCAAGCTCTTCTATGTTTTCACCACTGAATAATTCAGTGCAGAGAAGGGGATGTTATTATAGCTATTGGAGAACAAATGATTAATTGGAAATCTTACTTCTCCATTGCTGGATTCCAATCAAGTTTCCACTCTTCTAATGTAATCTGTTCGGTTTCTGATTTCACATGTTCTAGACCATCCTTCTGAGCAGTGATAGTCTTTACTCCGCAAATTTGGAAACATTATTTTTGAATGACAACTCCTCAAACTCTACCAGTGTTCATATTTGGGCATATTGAGTATTTGCGCCACCGGGACTGTGCCATCGGGACTGTGGCGCAGCTGGCTGGGAGTCAGCTGCATTAAGATCACTACTGATCGAAAAGTCATGAGTTCGAAGCCAGCCCAGGTCGGAGTGAGCTTCCAACCAATTTGTGTAGCTTGCTGGTGACCTTTGCAGCCTGAAAGACAGTTGCATCTGTCAAGTAGGAAATTTAGGTACAGCGTATGAGGAGAAGCTAATTTAACTAATTTACGATGCCATAAAAATCTCCAGCAAGTATGCAAAGAATGAGGAAGTCCTTGTCAGTGTCACAAATGGACAGTGAAGCAACAGCTCCCCTAGTGGCCAGAATACCCTCATCAAAAAGCTGGAATGTTAAATAGCCTCTGTGTGTCTGTCTATATATGTTGTGTGTCTATGGCATTGAATGTTTGCCATGTATATGTACATTATAATCCGCCCTGAATCTCCTGTGGGGTGAATATAAATACTGTAAGTAAATAAATAATTGTGCCAAGTTTGGTCCACATCTATCATTGTGTGAGTCCACAGTGCTTTCTGCATGTAGGTGAACTACAACTCCAAAACTCAAGGTAAATGCCCACCAAACTCTTTCAATATTTTCTGTTGGTTATGGGAGTTCTATGTGCCAAATTTGGTTCAATTCCATTGTTGGTGGAGTTCAGAATGCTCTTTGATTGTAGGTTAACTATAAATCCCACCAACTTCAACTCCCAAATGACAAAGTCAACCCCCCTCCTAAACCCCACCAGTATTCAAGTTTGGGCACATTGGGCATTTGTGCCAAATTTGGTCCAGTGAATGAAAATACATCCGTATATCAGATATTTACATTACGATTCATAACAGTAGCAAAATTACAGTTATGAAGTAGCAACAAAAATAATGTTATAGTTGGGGGTCACCACAACATGAAAAACTGTAATAAGGGGTTGTAGCATCAGGAAGGTTGAGAAACACTGATTTACACAGTAGATGCCGTTTGACATCACTTTAGCTGCCATGGCTCAATACTATGGAATCCTTCAATTTGTAGTTTGGCACCTGCACTCTTTGCCAGAGAAGGCTAAAGATCTTGAAAAACTACACTTCCCAATGTTCCATAACAATGAGCTATGGAAGTTAAAATGGTGTCATGTTGCACTAATTCTACAATGCATATGTATCCCTTTTTTTGCCTGAGGGGAGTGAGGGGTTGGGACGGAGATACAAGAACCTTTTGAAAATAGGGCCTTTGCACATACTTCTATATTACAGATTTTCCAGTCTGAAATCTATAGAAGTAAAATCTTTGAAAGTGGTGAACAATTCACACTAATTCTTCCATATTTATGTAAATGTTCTCATGTGGACACCAAATGCCAACATGCTAATTCCTAGTCTGTTCCATTTTCCTGCATTTTAACCATCTCTCCAGACAGTACGTCATGCTCTCTTCCCGTTTATCCTTCCGTAATTTAATACAAATTTGTATTGTTTAATTGCTTTTAAGAACAACTTTTATGTGTATCTTGCTGACTTTTGGATTTTTTAAAAAATCTGTAATGGTATTAAAATTTTGTAAAGCAGCTTGAGTTCTCCCATGATTGGGAGAAACTGGGATGCAGTGAATAAAATGAATAAAAATCCAGCAAGGTCAAGGTCAATCAGGGGGCTTCGGGGTGAGTTTGGATTTGAACCCAAGCTTCCCCAGCCCCAATGTGAAATAGTCCAACTACATTCAACTTTACAGCTGTTGTGTAATTATTATAAGTTACAGTTATCAAATCTCATGCCACGAGTCTCTGGTTTTCATGGGCCATCTCAGGAGCCCCCAATGTCTGCAGGACCACTAACTGATAGGTCAGTGGTTCGAATCTGGGGAGAGTGGGTTGAGCTCCCTCTGTCAGCACCAGCTCCCCATGTGGGGACATGAGAGAAGCCTCCAACAAGGATGGTAAAACATCAAACATCTGGGCGTCCCCTGGGCAATGTCCTTACAGACGGCCAATTCTCTCACACCAGAAGTGACTTGCAGTTTCTCAAGTCACTGCTGCCACGGAAAAACAAAAAATGAGCCATCTCCAGGAGAGAAGACTGCAAATTCTCCAGTGTTGCTAGTCTCAGCTCCTGGAAGAACAAAAGGGACTGTATGCAAATCTCACCTCATAGAGCAGCAGCTTTCTACAATTCGCAAAACTTTATTGATTTGTTGCTGCTGCTACATGCAAAGGCCCTTTAGGGGAGATCTAAGCAAATACTTAGTCCCCCCCGTCCCCCGTCCCCCAATTGTTGTGACACTAGGATCCAACTTCTACAGTGTTGCATATCTGACTTCTGGCAAGTGTGAGTGTGCATGTTGCCCCTTTGACTTATGAATTTCACAGGATTTTCTTAAGCAAGGCATGCTCAAAGGTGGTTTTGCCAGTTCCTTTCTCTGGAACATATCCCACAGCACCTGGGATTCATTGATGGTCTCCTACTCAAGTACTAAACCTGCTTAGCTCTAAGATCAGGCAGGATCTGTGTCTTTAGGGTATTTGGAAGCAAACACATTAAAGCTTTCTTATCCTGTACTCCTGAGTGAGAAGAAATAATCCCCTCACTTCATTGTGATCTACAAATCCCTTTTAGCTAAATCTTAATTTCCAAGATAGTATATCATGTATATTTGAATGACGAGCTGGGAACAACTGAGGTTGACACTGGATGCATAGCACATAATAGTATTACCAAGGTTGCCTCGGACGGCCCTTCCAGACAGGTCCCATATCCCAGGATCCGATGCCAAGTTTTCTGTTTTAATCTGGATAATATAAGTCCACATTGCCGGATAACCTGGGATAAACTGAAAACCTGGGATCCTAAATTGGCAAGCACAGTATAAGCAGATCCATTTTTAAATTCAATACAGGCAGTCCCTGAGTTACAAATGACTAAAAGTTGAGAACAGGGGTGAGACTACAAGAAGTGAGAGAAATCTTTCCCGAGGAAGGGAAATTCACTCCTGAAAGAGTTATCAAGGGGGAAAGGTGTCTCCATTGAAGATTTCTCACCAATCGGAATTTCCACAACAAGCCAATTTTTTCAAAATCCAATTATCATAGGGACAGAAAGCAAGGTGAAATCTTCTGAGCAGGGACACAGACAGCAAAACAAATGCCACAAGGTGTTAACACTTTTCTATGCTATCCAAAGTGTTTGTATGTGCGTTTGCGTGGAGAACGACTGAGCGCCGGCTCTGCTCGTGCACCCGGTGGCCGGGTGGAGCAGGAACGAGAGGGGCTAGGCGAGGCTCAAGGGCCCAGCACCTTTGGGAAGAGGATCACCCGGCAGCAAGGCAAGAAAGCCGAGGCTCCCCCCGGACTGCTAGGGCTGTTGTGAGCTGAGGGGGCGCTCCTCAAGTGGCAGTCGAGGGGCATTTACAGAGGCGCCTCTGTGCCCCTGGCAAAAAAAAGTGTTCTGCGACCGCTTACTTCGCGTAATGGACCGCTTACTTCGCGTAATCGCCCCTGTGTGTATGGGTGGCTGGAGTAACACTTAAAAATGTACATGTTCGGACATAAGAACAAACATACAAAACCTATCATGTTTGTAACTTTCGAAAAAGGGTGAAAACCTGGCTCTTTGAGCAAGTGTTTGGAACCACAGCATGACCAAAAAAACTCAAATCAGAAAATGAACTAGGAACGGCTAAGACGATGGAACGGTTGAGGATTTGAACAAGAAGACATCGTTTTTATAATTTTTATTATTCATTGCTTTTATAGTTTTTAAACATATTGTGATGTTTTTCCTTTTTATTGATGTATGTCTTTTTATATATGGCATCTAATTGTTGCCGACTTGTACGCCACCCTGAGTCGCCTTCGGGCTGATATGGGCGGGATACAAATGTTGTAAATAATCTATATAAATAAAAATGTAATGTTCGTTTGTGGGATTAACAGAACTCAAAAACCACTGGGGGAATCGACACCAAATTTGGACACAAGACACCTAACACCCCAATGTATGCCCTTAACTCATAAAAACATGGAAAAACACAGCAGAGGGGACTTAAAAAGCCCCCAAAAGCTAAATGACAATACAGAAAAAAGGTCAGAAAGAGGGAGGGAAAAGAAGAAAAAAAGAAAGAAAAAAAAAAGAAAGAAAAGAAAAGAAAGAGGGAGGGAAAGAAAGAAAGAAGGAAAGGGAGAAGGAAGCATGGAAGCAAAGAGAGAAGAAGGAAGGAAAGAGGTAGAGAAGGAAGAAAGGAGAGAAAGAGGGAGGGAAAGAAAAAGACGGAAGGAAGGAAAGTTAGAGAAGGAAGGAAGAAGAGACGGAAAGAAAAAAGGGAAAGCAGGAAGGAAAGAGGGAGTGAAGGAAGGGAGAAGATGTAGAGAAAGAGGGAGGGAAGGAAAGAAGGAAAGAGAAGGAAAAAGAGAGACAGCAGAAGAGAAAGAAAAGGGGGGAAGGAAGGAAAGAGATAGAGAAGGAAGGAAGAAGAAAAGGAAAGACAGGAAGGAAGGAAGGAAGGAAGGAAGGAAGGAAGGAAGGAAGGAGGGAAGGAGGGAAAGGAGAGAAAGAGGGAAGGTTGGCCACAGCGACACGTGGCAGATACAGCTAGTAGAAAATAAATAATAACTGTATATAACTGAATTATATACAGATAATAACTATCTGTGTATAATTCAGCATGGAGATTGAAGTGTGGATGAATTTTAGCCAGCCAGCCAAGCATGCCCTTTTCCAAAGTACTCCCATCTATTTCTCCTCTATTCCCCGCACTTTTATCTAGTATTTCATCACTATCTCCCATTCCTGGTCCCCACTGATCTACAATCTTGAACTTTAACAGTGCATTTAGACACTTCCCACATGCATTTAAGTGGTGCCATTTTGGCTATAGAAGGAACCACACTCCAAAAAGAAGTTGGCTACATCAGTGTATGAGATAACTCTTATGTCACGGTCAATTTACTCACTCGCCTTGCTTCAGAAACCAGCACAACAGAGGACATTGCAGACTAAATGAACATGTCACCTGGCAGACAGAGAATAGCCTCCTGCAACATGTCAATTTAGATGAGTGGAAGACCTGGGGTGGCAACAGTTCTTTGTTAACGTAAGAATAGGGACACTGCAAGTACACAAAAGTAACCTCATTTCCATCAGTGAAATGCGGATGCTGCTTTTCCACCGGTGAGATTAAAGTGAAGTGGCCACTGTAGGAAGAATAGGAAGACAATGACCCTGTTCTGGCCCTTTCTGGGAGACATAACATAAAAGCTTTCCTGTGCAGCACTTTCTGAAAGAAACCAAAGCGTCACCAACAGCACAGGGACTGCAGATGGAGGGGCTGGATCTCTGGGCTTTTTGCTTCCTGCCTTTTCTCCTCTTCCCACCCCAATTTCATTTACATGCAGAGATTACATGCGGCATGTTGAGATGAATGGTAGGCTATAAATCAGGGTGGGCTTACAATTACCAATCAACTTTCCAACCCCCCTGTCAACTGCTGTTTGGCTCACTGGGAGAAAGTCGAAGCAGAGTTGGATGTTATTATGATTCCAACTCTGATCAGGCCCAGCCAGCATACCCAAACGTTAACTGATGTGGGAAGTTGTGGTTAACATAGAATCATAGAATCAAAGAGTTGGAAGAGACCTCATGGGCCATCCAGTCCAACCCCCTGCTAAGAAGCAGGAATATTGCATTCAAATCACCCCTGACAGATGGCCACCCAGCCTCTGTTTAAAAGCTTCCAAAGAAGGAGCCTCCACCACGCTCCGGGGCTGAGTTCCACTGCTGAATGGCTCTCACAGTCAGGAAATTCTTCCTCATGTTCAGAGGGAATCTCCTCTCTTGTAGTTTGAAGCCATTGTTCCGCGTCCTAGTCTCCAAGGAAGCAGAAAACAAGCTTGCTCCCTCCTCCCTGTGACTTCCTCCCACTTATTTATACATGGCTATTATATCTCCTCTCAGCCTTCTATTCTTCAGGCTAAACATGCCCAGCTCCTTAAGCCGCTCCTCATAGGGCTTGTTCTCCAGTCCTTTGATCATTTTAGTCACCCTCCTCTGGACACATTCCAGCTTGTCAATATCTCTCTTGAATTGTGGTGCCCAGAATTGGACACAATATTCCAGGTGTGGTCTAACCAAAGCAGAATAGATGGGTAGCATTACTTCC
This sequence comes from Anolis sagrei, assembly GCF_037176765.1. NCBI lineage: Eukaryota > Metazoa > Chordata > Lepidosauria > Squamata > Anolidae > Anolis > Anolis sagrei. The sequence continues at coordinate 43,735,900 of NC_090026.1, read as the reverse complement.
CTAGATCTAGACACTATGCTCCTATTGATGCAGGCCAAAATCCCATTGGCTTTTTTGCCGCCACATCACATTGTTGGCTCATGTTTAACCTGTTGTCCACAAGGACTCCAAGATCTTTTTTACACATATATGGAGGACCATATAATTTTTACACATTTGGAGGACCATATGATTTTGACACCCCTTTTGTTTTTCCCAACGGAGAAAATAGCAGCTGCAGAGGTTAATTGGGAAAATGATTCAGGAAAAATGTTACAAGTCCCCATCCCACCTTCAAAGTCATTATTCATGGTCCCTACCTCTCCACCTTCACTTATTATTTTCCTTTTTGGTTGTGCATTTTTTGAAAAATAAATCATAATTTAATTCAAACCCCAAAGCTCTCCTGCTATTTTTTAAAGGTTATGATATCCCAATTAGAGCCCTCCTATGTCACATCTCTCCTTCGATCTCTGGCCAATTACACTATGTAACACGATTTTTGTTCCTGGGTTATAAATGTCATTTCCTAATTGGTTCTATCATAAAAACACGGAAAAGGCTTATTAAACTGCAAAAACTTTGGTTTTGCAGGACATCCTGCAGCACCTTTCGCTATAGTTTTTCAATGAACATCTCATAGAGTCTCAAACAATTCAACATAGTGGGTGGCAGCCACAAAAACAAAGTTTCTGGAATATAACAACCACTTTCAAAGGAAGTACTGCACAATAAAACAGGATAGAACACTTTCAAACCAGAAACAGAACATTTTTCAAATTCTGTAACATGGTGTTATACAAGAAGTATGATCAAATGGTTTTCAACGGGGTGGCAGTTGTACTGTATTTTTATTTCATTGGGTATGTTTAAAATTGTGCTTTAGTTTTTTGAGGTGTTTGTGGAGGATAAGAGGGACACATAGATTGAAAAGAAAGTATGACCTTTCCCTTGACTCTATCACTTCTGCTGGCATTTCCCCCTCCCTGTTTTTCACACACAAATCGTTCTCCAGAGCAAAGTATGTATACGGGAAACTAGGCTAAGTTGTTCTCCAGCATACATTCATTTTTTCCCAATATAATGGATCATTTATCCCTCAGCTTCTTTCCTCATTGGCAGCGTTAAGTTTGGGAAAGGCATGACCTTTTGAGAAACAAGAAATCTCCATAACCTTTTGGCAACATGACCCATTTGGAGATTAATTGGTATTCATACTATTTGGAATAATCACAACCTTTTTTTGTAAAGTATGACCTTCCTGAGAAGAGTTAAATACTCATTTGAGTGAGTCTTCACCTTAGTGGTAAATATCCACTCGTATTATTCATGCAAGACAAATTAGGTTTCTCAGTTGTTAGACTGATATACCTGGTTATTTCTCTGAACTGTCAGGAACAAAGATATGCCAATGCACAAAATATATAGCAGATCTTCAGAAGTGTTGTTTCAGTTGCCCAAAACATCTACTCTCCCATAAAATATATTGCTTTTTAATCATGCTCTCAAGTGACCAAAAATAGGTAGTCTTCATTAAAAAGAAACATAGTTGTTTTACTTTCAAACTTCATGTATTCAGCATACAGGTACATTTCTTATAGGTTGAGAGTTTAAATAGTAAGTTCTCTAAAGCATTGTGTTTCAGTCTCTTCTTTGTTGCATACACACTAACCCTCTCTTCATGTAAAGAAGTCTTTATCCCACCGAATGGCACCAAAAATGTAAAGACGTATCAATGCCACCAATAAAATGTAAAGACGTGCGTTAATCCCACCAAATGGGATTACCAAAAATGTAAGGGAGTTCCTAGATTGCTATTAAATTAAACTGCCACCAATATGTTTAGAGACGCTGGTCTTAAAGTCTCTGCTTATCCCTATTTGCGTTGTGAGGTAACTTTGGTAGAGTGGAATACACCAAACGTAAATTCAATGGAGGAGGCAGGTTTAAAATACAAAGAAAACAAGTTTATTATTAACAAAGCGTAATTGTTGCAATATTGAGATGTTGAACTTGGCATATGCTTGATGGTTACAATATGGCTTGGTTGAGATACATTCAGGCTTCTGATGTTACAATCTTATAAACTCCTTCTTCAGTGAAGTGCTTTATTATTTCAGTGTTCCCTATTGTGAATATTCACACTGTTTGTCCTATACCGGATCAAACCACTGATCTCCAGTCTTCCACTACTGGCGATCCTAAAACCCCCTCTGTTAGATTCTTTCTCCTCAAAGTAACCTAACGAGGTTTCACCTTCAGCTCCCTTGCTGAAGAAATATTCACAAATACTAAGAACTAACTGAATTTACACTACTTCACACCACAGAGCCCTAACTGACTCTGCCCTTCCTCTCAGGGTCTCATCCTCCTGACTAAACTACTTTTTCCAGAGTCCTATCTGACTCTGCTCCTCCTCTCAGGGTCTCATCCTCCTGACTGAAAATTAACTGTCACTTTCAAACCTTTTTCTCCTTAAGCTCCGCCCACCTCCTCTGCTGCCTTGTCTCCATGGCAACCTATCTCTCACAGCTAGGCCATGGCAACAAATGTAAAACACAAATACAGTTTAAACACAGTATAATAAACACTTTATAATAAACATATCTCTACACCTTCCCCCCCAGAAAAATTATTTTTGGACCATTCTCAATCCTAGAATGGCAAAATAATTCCACATATTATTCAACAATATATACATATACATCAATTCTGAAAGGGAAACATATTAGGGTTAAATACATTTCAATTACACATACATACAAACCTTTAACCTATGGAAGTCTAGATAAGGCGTCCGCAACTATATTTCATTTACCTGAAACATTTGAAATTAAACATGTTTCAAATATAAAATCCTGTAAACATAAACTCCATCTTAACAATTTGTTATTCGTACCTTTCACATTATCTAGCCATTTTCATTTGTTGACATACTACATTCATCAGAATGCCATTTTTTACTTAAAACTTCCACAACCTCTCTACGCTGTGGTTGGGACAATTCTATGTTCATATCTACTCGATCTAAATTTTTGTACTGTTCACGATCACCCTCCCAAAAAGAAAAGGGACCGGATTCCTCTTCTGAAACAACAAAACATACATTCGCAGACCTTACAACATAAGGCTTTAACATGTTTACATGGACTCTTCTTTCTACATTGGAATGTTCATCAAAAATATCATAGTTTATGTGGTTGTGCTTTCTGATGATCTTCCAGGGTCCAGACCAATCCAATTGAAGTTTGTTGGTCTTGTTGGGAGATAAAAATAAAACTTCATCTCCGATGTTGAAGATCTTTGGTTTAGCAGTAGAGTCATAATAGTCTTTTTGTCTCTGCTGAGCCGCAAGTAAATGTTCTTGAGCAATGTCTCTAGCTAGCTGCATTGTTGCTTGAAGATCTTTTAAATATTCCGACACTGGAACTGGATCTGTCGCCGGACTTTCTTCCCAATATTCTCTTATCAGGTCTAACGGACCACGAGCTTTCCTTCCATATAGCAATTCAAATGGACTGTAGCCAGTACTGTCATGAGGGACGGTCCTGTAGGCGAATAACAGTTGTTGCAATTTGACGTCCCAGTCATATGGCTTCTCTTGACTGTAAGACTTTATCATTTTGACTAAAGTCTTGTTCATATTTTCAACTAGTCCATTTGTCTGTGGATGATAAGCTGTTGAAGTCAGGTGTCTGATTCCACATAACTCAAGCAATTTCGACATAAGCCTGGAAGTAAACTGGGTTCCCAAATCCGAAACCAACTCTCTAGGATATCCAGTTCTTCCCCAAATGGATAACAGGGCATTTGCAATTGTTGTTGTCTCGATGTTAGTCAGAGCTACAGCCTCTGGATATCTTGTGGCGTAGTCAATCATGGTTAAAATGTATCGGTAACCACGTCTGCTCGGTTTACAAAGAGGCCCCACTATGTCAATGCCTACTCTGTAAAATGGTTCTCCAATTATTGGCATAGGGATCATAGGAGCTTTAACTTTATCCCTTCCAGTACTCAATCTCTGGCAGATGTCACAAGACTGGCAAAACTCTTTGATCCTCTGGAACATGCCAGGCCAATAAAAGTTCTTAGTAATTCTCTTCGTGGTTTTCCTCACACCCAAATGTCCACCTTGAGGGTTTTCGTGTGCCACCCTCATCAGCTGTTCTCTAAAACTTTGAGGCACTACAATCTGACTACATGTTACTGATCCTTCTGTCGAGTTCACACTTCTGGTTTCTCTATATAAGACACCATTCTTTAACACAAACTCGGAGGGCTGTTCTTTTGCCGATACTGTGGGGTTTTGAGCTAAAGCGAATAGAGGTTTAAGAGAAACATCGGCTCCTTGTTCCTGCCGAATCTCTTCAACTCCTCCCGTCCTCTTAACAAGCTCAGCCACTGTAGCACTGGTTTCCGGACTCTCATCCCCATCCTGTTGTATGGCAAAACACATGGCTTTTTGTTCAGGGCTTTCGTTGTTACATTCTTTCTCCTCACACGCCATCCTCCAGCTCTCAATCTTCTTAGCCAAATCATTTCCATAAACATTTGTATGGTATGTCAGGACTGACTGCAAAATCCCACATACCCTTCCATCCTTCATATTTTATTGGCAAAGTCACCACTGCTGTTGGTATCGCAGGTCCTAAACCTTTTAATCTTATTTCAGAGGTTGGCTGCTGAAATTTCTGAGGTATTATTTCGGGGTGCACTATACACACTTCGGAGCCTGTATCTCTAAGTCCTTTCCTGTCTTTGTTATCAATAGAAATGGTTTCTAAGTAATCCTTAGATGGGCTGCCTGACAAGATGAACAAACATTGTTTCTCTTGAGGCTCTGAGCCTGCACTCTCCTTTGAAACAGTATCTGGTTCTGTCTTTGGGGTTTCTGTCTTTGGGGTTTATTCACAAAGAGGGTTGTTTTCTCTTTCCTTAACAGGGGACATTGATACTTTATATGATTCCATTCTCCACATTGAAAGCACCGTCTTTTTACCTCAGGAGCAGTTTGTCTTGTTACACTCTGCCTCCTATAGATGGTGTTTTCTAAGTCAGAGCCCTTTTCTTGCTGTGGGCGCGTTTGTTGTGGATAAAATGGCTGCCTGTTTGTTCTTTTGTCATTTGGCAGATCTTCCCTTTTGAATCCTTCTTTTAAGGTTGTTATTTGATCTGCCATAACCGCTGCCTCTACAATAGTGGATGGCTTGCGATCTTGAATCACCCAGCGAATATCATAAGGCACTAACTGAAAAAACTGTTCCAGCTTTAAAAGTTCTCTCAGCTGTTGATAATCTTCCACCTCAGACGTCCTTATCCAACTATCGAACAGTTGAGACAAGTTTGAGGCAACCTGAGCAAAACTTTGTGTTTTATCTTTCTTTAATGTCCTGAACTTAAATCTGTAATATTCAGGAGTCAATCTAAACTCTTGTTGAATCTGTTTCTTAAAGAGATCATAGTCTCCATAAGACTCCTCAGGCATCTGTCCATAAATCTGCAAAAGTTTCCCACTTATCTGTGGCCTAAGGTATGTCATCCATTTTTCCTTAGCCACCCCAAAATCTCGACAACATCTCTCAAAAGATATTAGGAATTTCTCTGGACAATCGTCCTTGGTAAATTTTGGGAATTTCTTTGTCAAATCTGGGGTATCTCCTCCAGATCTCCCTTCCTGGACATCACTGGATGTTTGAGACAAAGCCAATCTTTGTTTCTCTAGCTCAAACTCCATTCTCTTCAATTCTAACTCCTGTTCTCTCTCTCTTTGTTTTTCTTCCATCTCCAATCGTTTCATCTCTAATTTGTACTTAAAAGCCATTTCTGACATAGGCACTGGCTCTGCCTCTGTCTCAGAGCTCGAACTTTCTTCTTGGTCTCCTTCTCTTTCCTCAGCCAGCTTTCTCTGCCGCCTGGTAGCCATGTTTTCAACAACTTTTACCTCACAACTTATTCCTAAATTAAACTTAAGGCACTCGATCAGTTGTTACACGAATCCCGTCGTCTGCCACCAAAAATGTAAAGAAGTCTTTATCCCACCGAATGGCACCAAAAATGTAAAGACGTATCAATGCCACCAATAAAATGTAAAGACGTGCGTTAATCCCACCAAATGGGATTACCAAAAATGTAAGGGAGTTCCTAGATTGCTATTAAATTAAACTGCCACCAATATGTTTAGAGACGCTGGTCTTAAAGTCTCTGCTTATCCCTATTTGCGTTGTGAGGTAACTTTGGTAGAGTGGAATACACCAAACGTAAATTCAATGGGGGAGGCAGGTTTAAAATACAAAGAAAACAAGTTTATTATTAACAAAGCGTAATTGTTGCAATATTGAGATGTTGAACTTGGCATATGCTTGATGGTTACAATATGGCTTGGTTGAGATACATTCAGGCTTCTGATGTTACAATCTTATAAACTCCTTCTTCAGTGAAGTGCTTTATTATTTCAGTGTTCCCTATTGTGAATATTCACACTGTTTGTCCTATACCGGATCAAACCACTGATCTCCAGTCTTCCACTACTGGCGATCCTAAAACCCCCTCTGTTAGATTCTTTCTCCTCAAAGTAACCTAACGAGGTTTCACCTTCAGCTCCCTTGCTGAAGAAATATTCACAAATACTAAGAACTAACTGAATTTACACTACTTCACAATCTACTGTCCCATAAAATATATTGCTTTTTAATCATGCTCTCAAGTGACCAAAAATAGGTAGTCTTCATTAAAAAGAAACATAGTTGTTTTACTTTCAAACTTCATGTATTCAGCATACAGGTACATTTCTTATAGGTTGAGAGTTTAAATAGTAAGTTCTCTAAAGCATTGTGTTTCAGTCTCTTCTTTGTTGCATACACACTAACCCTCTCTTCAATCTAATACATTACCGAATATTGACTCAATACAGACTGACCACACACTGCAGCATACTGACACTACTGACTTCTAAACTGAACTGTACTGCTTCTGATGTAAACAAACTTCTAAAATGGAGTCTCTGTCTGAATTGTCACAGATCTGGTCACATAGTCCTCTTCAAACTTCAAACAACATAGAGTTAAGGGGAAACTGCATATTAAATATATATATATACAATATAGTAAGCAATCTGAACTATATACATAACAAATAACTAGTGTAGGAGGCTTGTAGAAGGTTGCTATTTACAATATAAAGTCTATCTGAGGCCAGCCTTACCATTGGGCAGCTAGCATGTCCAGTCTGAGTCCAGTGTAAAGTTTGTGAAGTGTAAGACAGTGGATAAAAGGAACTTGAATTTCCCCTTCAAAAGGGGCCTTGAAATTACCTGGAAAAACAGACTTTGATTGCATCTACACAGTAGAATTAATGCAGTTTGATACTGTTACAGTAAGTCGTAGCAGGATCAAGTGTATGTGTGTTAAAGAAAAACCTTACAATATTTATTATTATGTGCAGCTGGTAATGTAGGTCAGCCAGCATGTTTGGGCCACATACCGATGAATACAGTTTGGAGAAGAATACCGTTTGGAGAAGCAATATGCTGCTCTGAAGGAGATGCAATATGCTGTAATACTGCTATATTCTAACAGTGATGCTCTTTGTGGAATAGCTATTTATTCAAGGTTTATGTTTTGCTCTCTCATTTGAATGAAGATGAAGAAGCCTTATTCTGTGTTACTTGCAAGGACTATGTAAGTTTGTTGCACTGTTTGATTTTGTATGCAACACTGCAAGGTTATGTTTTGCCTCTGCTGGAAAGAGTACAGTTTTTTCTGTTCATTTTTTCCCCTTGCCTGTGTGTCTATTGCATTTGGCTAAAATCCGCTTCAGATACCACTTCAACTTTAATGACTCAATGCTGTGAGATCCTGAAAGACATAGTTTCAAACGGTCTTTAACCTTCTCTAACCAATAGGAATGAATATTTAGCAAATTGCAAATTCCAGGATTCCATAACATCAAGCCACGGCACTCAGTGGTATCAAATTGCATTAATTTGACAGTGCAGATGCACCCTGAGAAGAACCTCACAATTCACCTGATTGTAGTTTTCCTCAACTTTCCATGGTGAGATTTGCTATAGTTCTATTTCCATTATAGTCATCATTTCTAAATTTTCGTCCAGACATGCAAATACGTATCTTCTTTTGTCTATTTCTGAAATTCGGCAGTGTCTTTCCTACCTTTTGGTGGTGTCACATGGTTGTCCTATTCATTCTAAAGCACAGAGTAAAACTAAGCTGATTCACTTGGCAAACCTCAGTGTCCTCTTTGCCTGCCTGCTTCCATTCAAACCTGAGCATTTGGGATGGGGACCAATGAGTTTGGAAAACTCAGCCTTCATAGGCATAACCTTTCAATGTCTCAGGGTGAGCTCACCCATGCGTCTTCATTGCTCACCATTGGCAGGATCAAAGCATGATCCGCACAAGTGAATAAACTTTCACGGATTAGTTATCTCACTGGAGTCAGAACATTTGTATTGTCTGATATCAATTCAGAGGCAAGGCATCCCAGCACAAGTTCAGTATGTAAATCATCCATTATTGTAGAGTCAAGGGAAGCAACATTTAAGAAAACATAATGTGTAGCAAGTGGTTTAGACAACAACGTTGGGTCAAAGGATCAACAACTGTACAGTCTCAGACAGCATCTACGAGGGTTGAATGAAAAGTAATGCCTCCACCTTCGTTACTTGGGTTTGGATGGGAATATTTTAATAAATCAAATGCAGAAATAATCCTTAGAATGTGCTCTTTAACTACCACTATTAACTTTTCCGCATCATCACCAGACAATTGGATACATTTCTGCCAACGATTATGTTTTTTGAAGCGGTCGCGGAAGAAGTTGACACTCTTGTTTCCACAACCCATTGTGTACAGATCTTCCAATAGCCAAGCAAAGTAATAATGTGACCTACACATTCTTGTGAAATGCCAATTATGCTTGAAATTTCTCTCCGAGTGACACGACGATCATCCTGAATCAATCTGTCAACTTTTGCTTGTGAAACTCGGTGGTTGCTGTCATAGGACGTCCAACTCTTTGTTTGTCACGCAAATCAGGTGTCCCCACCTCAACATCTTTAAACTTACTCACCCAACAATGCACAGTACTCACATCAACACAATCACCATAAACTGGTGGCGCAGTGGGTTAAAGCACTGTGCTGGCAGGACTGAAGACCAACAGGTCGCAGGTTCGAATCCGGGGAGAAGCGGATGAGCTCCCTCTATTAGCTCCAGCTCCTCATGTGGGGACATGAGAGAAGCCTCCCACAAGGATGATAAAACATTAAAAAAATCATCCAGGCGTCCCCTGGGCAACGTCCTTCCAGACGGCAAATTCTCTCACAACAGGAGCGGTTGCTCCTGACACGACAAAAAAAAAAAAAAAAACCATAAACTGCTTGCATTCTCTGATGAATCTCCTTTGGGGTGACACCCTCTGCTGTCAAGAATTCAATCGCTGCACGTTGCTTAAGCCTCACTGACTGACCGCCTGTGCAGGTTTCCATACTTCACACTTTAACAACACACCCGTTCAATGCTAAGGCTTCCCACCAAAATGGAACTATAGAGGAGAGTCTACTGAACAAGCCAGTACCTTTGCATACCAGTGCTGCCATCAGTTGAGGAGTTACGAGTTCAACTCTCATACACTGCCATATAAAATCCAGATGATCTGCTTTGAACTGGATTAAATGGCAGTGTAGAGTCATATAATCCAGTTCAAAGTGGATAATGTGAATTATTTGCTTTGATAATCTGGATTGTATGGCAGTGTAGATCCAGTCTCAGTTTGAAGACACTTAAAAGCAGAATTTGGATTACACATTCTGGAATTTTCTCACCAGTATGGTCCACTGGTCATGCTGTCTTGGAGACTGGGAGAGGTGTTGAGAATGTAATCCCAATGAATAGTATTTTGCAGTTTAGCTCAAAAGGTTATGATCTGGGCCATGCAACTTGGTCTCACAGAACTATGTGTATATGTTTTAAAAAATCTAGCTGTACGAATGGAGAGGGGAATCTAAATCCGGACCATGGCACTGGATGAAGAACCTGTACAAGTTTCGCACTCCCACACTCCTGTTCCATTTTAAGATTGCCCCTTGCAAGCTGCTATTTGCCTCATGGTGGAAATGTAAAGCTATCGTATGGGTGGTTGTTGTGTGCACTGAAGTTATTCTGACCCTATGGTGAACCTTGCATGGGGTTTGCTGGGGCTGAGAAGTGTATGACTTGCCCACTATGGGTTCCCATATTTCTTTTCCATGGCAAAAACAGTATTAGAGAGAAATGCTCTGAAAAAAGGTTTTTAAAAACCTTCTCACGTTCAATTATCCTGATCAGGTCTACCCATTGTGTTCTCTCTTATGCAAACAGAGTGGATATTCTTCCTATTGCTTTAAATTCCAGAATATCTTCATTATAGATCTCTCTCTCTCTCTAAGGGCCCTATCAGACAGGCCCTATATCCCAGGATCTCATTCCAGGTTTTCTGTTTATCCCTGATTATCTGTACAGTTTTCCCTGGTCTGCATTAAGATCACAACTGACCAAAAGGTCATGAATTCGAAGCCATCCCGGGTCGGAGTGAGCTTCCGACCAATTTGTGAAGGTTGCTGTCCACCTTTGCAGCCTGAAAGACAGTTGAATCTGTCAAGTAGGAAATTATGTGGGGAGGCTAATTTCCGATGCCATAAAAATTTCCAGCAAGCATGCAAAGAATGAGGAAGTACTTCATCAGTGTCACAGATGGGCGGTGAAGTGACAGCTCCCCTGGAGGCCAGAATACCCTCATGAAAAAGCTGGAATATTAAATAGCCTCTGTGTGTCTGTCTATATATGTTGTATGTCTATGGCATTGAATGTTTGCCATGTATATGTACATTGTAATCCGCCCTGAGTCCCCTGTGGGGTGAGAAGGGCGGAATATAAATACTGTAAATAAATAAAATAAATAAAATTGTCGCCATAACACACATATATTAAAAGTAATCCTGCCTGTTCAAGGCAATTTAAAAGGCCGGGCCGAGATTAGTGCAAGCTCAAAAATTCTAGGTGGTCCGGGAATTAAGTGAAGTGTTATAGCAGGCAACAACAATAATAGGTATGGGTCTATGGCTGTTCGTTTCCAGGGCCTATTACAACAAATGACCTGGGTAATGGTAGGAAAAATAAGGCTATATTCAACAATGTCTAGGGCTGAGCTGGACCCAGTCGTTCTCAAAGGCTTGTTGAAACCACCAGATTTTAGGGCCTCTTCAGGATACTTGACCCACACAAGGGACCTGTAATATACTGTGTCTTGCTCTCCCACAGTGCCCACACTTAACTCCCCACTGGGTGAATTGCAGACTAAAATCCCAATGTGTTCTGTTCTGTTTGCATGAAACAAGTGTGTATGTGTACACACACACAGAGAGACACAGTGATGGTTGCAAGAAATACTTGGCAAGAGTGGAATCAGCAGCACTATGCTTGCAATGATCCAAACCCTTCTATTTAAAACCCACTCCGGATTTCAGATTCACTGCCTGCTAACGTCACAGCATTGACATCAGCAGGGATGCTGACATCAAAGCATGGAGAAAACCCAGCCTGTCAATCCTTACTTTGACTCATATGCCCATTGGTTTTAACTTGGAGAGGGGGCGGAACTGCCAATTATCGGCATGCTAGACTCCTTCCAGTTAGTTACATCCTAACCTAATTTGGACAGAAATCCCATTGAGTTCCAAACCACGTTTGCAGATTGTCATCATTAGGGCCCACTCTTTGTTCTCGCCCTTTGAAGCTCTGTCATCTGGGTTGAAATAGGTCAACATCTAAGAAATCTGATTCTCTTCCCCAACTTAATTTTCATGTGAGGCTTCATTTGAGTCATGACAGTTCAGAATGCAGCCGTCAACTTTCCCCTTAAATCTGTTTTCAATGACAAGGTTCATACAAAGGGAGAGAAAGAAAAACCAGTCTTTGCACATGTGATGAATATCTTTTCACTCCACTATAACTACAGTGGTAAGGGAACAGAAGAATTTTCCCTAAATAATGTGTGTCCAATTACATTTCCCATCACTACCAGGCACCAGAGGCTGATTCGGGATGATGGGTGTTGGGGTTAATCATGCAGGGAGGATACTCCAGAAAGCTGGAGCATGAAGGCAGGTTGCTGGAACAAAGCAAACAACATCTAAGCAACTCAACCCTTGAATCTGTTTTCAATGTCAGGATTGAGATGCGTAACAGAACAGAAAGGAAAACACATCTTTGAAGTATGAATAACGTTTCACTCCAACAACATTAAAGAGAGAGCAGAATAATTTCCCCCAAACAAGGTGTGTAAGATTACAGTTCTTATCATTCAGTAGAGACTAGTTGGGGATGATAGGAGTTGGGGTCTATCAGGTGAGTCTTGGGAAGACTGGAGTCAAAAAGACAGGTTGTTGGAACACAGCAAACTACTTGTAAGCAACTCAAACCCTCCCCAACTTAGCTCTTTCCACTAAGACCCCTTCCACACATCTGCATAAAATTCCACAATATCTGCTTTGAGCTGGAATATATGGCAGTGTGGACTCAGCTAATCCAGTTCAAAGCAGATATTGTAGGATTTTCTGTCTTGATATTCTGGGTTATGTGGATGTGCGGAAGGTCCTATGTCTGCTTTCAGTGTCAGGATTCAACTGTGTAACAAAAAGATTTTTTTTGAATGTATGGATTTTTGTTCCAACAAAGAGGGGACAGAACAAATTTCCCAAATAAGGTGTGTCAGATTGCAATTCCCATCATCCCCAGGCACGAGAGGTTGGTTGGAGATGATGGGAGTTGGGATCCATCCTTTAGGGATGAATTAGGTTCAGAAAGGCTGGTGTAAAAATACACGTTGTTGGAAAACAGCAAACAACTTCTAAGCAACTCATACCCTCTCTAAATTGGCTCTTTTCCTTTCAACATGTGAGAACAGGTGCATATGATGACATTCACTTGAAAATCTTTTCATCTTCAGAAAAACCAATATAGAAACTGCCTTTCTGGGTGGAAGATACGTCTACCACCTGACAGAACAGCCTCCATGTGCACAAATACCATTGCTTTGAGCACTAGATCCTTGCCTTGGATAGAGATAAAGAAAGACCACTACTGCCACTCAAATACCCATCTTGTGAGCTTCTTAGCAGTATAACATAGGCTTCTGTTCGAACAGAAGGCAGATCGGATGTGTCTATGTTTGAATTTTCTTCTTTTTCCTTCTTGCAAGCTTTACATTGAAGCAGCCCGTTCTCTTCCTCCTCCTCGTAAAAATATGGTTTTCCTAAGCCACCCTTCAGCCTTTTGACTTTTCTGCTGCCAAAGAACACAACTACAGCCAGTCCCTGAGTCACAAACATCCGACTTACAAATAACTCATAGAATCATATGAGTTGGAAGAGACCTCATGGGCCATCCAGTCCAACCCACTGCCAAGAAGCAGGAAAATTGCATTCAAAGCACCCCCAACTGATGGCCATCCAGCCTCTGTTTAAAAGCTTCCAAAGAAGGAGCCTCCACCACACTCCAGGGCAGAGAGTTCCTCTGCTGAACAGCTCTCACAGTCAGGAAGTTCTTCCTAATGTTTAGGTGGAATCTCCTTTCTTGTAGTTTGAAGCTTTGTTCCACCTCCTAGTCTCCAGGGCAGCAGAAAACAAGCTTGCTACCTCCTCTCTATGACTTCCTCTCACATATTTATACATGGCTATCATGTCTCCTCTCAGCCTTCTCTTCTTCAGGCTAAACATGCCCAGCTCTTTAAGCCGCTCCTCATAGGGCTTGTTCTCCAGACCCTTGATCATTTAATTGCTCTCCTTTGAATACATTCCAGCTTGTCAATATCTCTCTTCAATTATGGTGCCCAGAATTGGACACAATATTCCAGGTGTGGTCTAACCAAGGCAGAATGACTTCCCTGGATCTTCCCTAGATCATAGTTAAGAATGGTGGTGAGTCAACAGGAAGCGAGAGAAATCTACTTTTAGGAAGGGAAATTCACTCTTGGAAGAGTTATCATAGGGAAAAGGGGTCTCAATGGAAGCTTTCTCACCAATGCTTGTTTCCACAACAAGCCACGTTTTTGAAAATCCAATTATCACAGGGACGGAAAGTGAGGCGAAATCTTCTGGAACATGGGCACAGACAGCAAAACAAAAACCACAGGGTGTTAACCCTTCCCTATGTGATCCTATGTGAACCCTTCCCTATGTGATCTGCGCATTTAGAACAAGATCTACAAGCCACCCTAAACACCTTCGCAGAAGCATACGAGATGTCATTGAACATCAAGAAAACCAAAGTCCTCTTCCAGCAGTCAACAGCCAATCCCTTTCCAATGCCAGAGATAGAGCTTAATGGTGTAACGTTAGAAAATGTTGACCATTTCCACTACCTTGGCAGCCACCTCTCCACCAAAGCCAACATCGACACTGAAAGACAACACCACCTGAGCTCTGCGAGTGCAGCATCTTTCCGAATGAAGCAGAGAGTGTTTGAGGATCAGGACATCCGTAGGGATACCAAGGTGCTTGTTTATAAAGCTATTGTCCTACCAACCCTGCTATATGCCTGCGAGACGTGGACTGTCTACAGATGTCACATACAACTCCTGGAATGATTCCATCAGCGCTGCCTTCGGAAAAATCCTGCAAATCTCTTGGGAAGACAGGCGGATAAATATCAGTGTGCTGGAAGAAGCAAAGGCTACCAGCATTGAAGCGAATGGTCCTCGGCCATCAGCTCCGCTGGACTGGCCGCGTTGACCACCGTCTCCCAAAGCGGTTGCTCTACTCTGAACTCAAGAATGGAAAACGGAATGTTGGTGGACAGGAAAAGAGATTTAAAGATGGGCTCAAAGCCAACCTTAAAAACTCTGGCATAGACACTGCCCTGGCCCTTGAGCGCTCCAGCTGGAGGTCAGCTGTGACCAGCAGTGCTGTAGAATTTGAAGAGGAACGAATGGAGGGCGAAAGAGAGAAATGTGCCAAGAGGAAGGCGCATCAAGTCAATCCCGACCGAGACTGCCTTCCACCTGGAAACCAATGCCCTCACTGCAGGAGAAGATGCAGATCAAGAACCGGACTCCACAGTCACCTACAGACCCACCAGAATACTGATCCTGGAAGACTATCCTACTCGGCCAATGAGGGATCGCCTAAGTAAGTAAGTATGTGATCCAAAGCTACTAAATATATATTATTGGCTGGAGTTACACTTTAAAAAATGTACCTGTTGTGACTTACAAACAAATTCAACTTAAGAACTAACCAACAGAACCTATCTTGTTCATAACGTGGGGACTGCCTGTATCATAACAGCATAGGCTGCAATTAAAGCGTGCGCTAATAAGTCACACTGCTGCAGTGAGACATGCAGGCAGACACACACAGACCCACCAGGAGAAATTGCTGCTTTCCAAGGCCTCCCCCTCCCCACCTCACCGTAATTAAGATGTTATGAGATTTGTGCGCTAGTAACCTTTGCGTACGGGCTCCCGCTCCCGCTTCTCTTACAAACGCATGCACATGATGTGTACAGAAGTGGCAATGCTCTTCCTCTCCATCCCCTCTGCCTTTCCCCGCTTCCTTTGATCTCCCTCCCGTCTTTATACAAAAACATGCCAACGAGGCACCTATATCCCATCCTGGATATGCATGGCCACCCATGCACTGCAGGATGTTGAAAACCCCACATCTGCCTTTTAAATGACTGGGATCAAGTGGAAATGAAGGGTGGCGAGTAGGAAATTACAGAAAGGATATGCAATTAATCAAGCTGGTTTATATTTAAGGGGGGAATAAAGAGGCTGGGAAGGGGATTTTGATTTTTCAAAGGTCAGGGAGAGGTGCGGCTGTGAGTCCCTCCTGTAATTTGATTTTTGATCTGTAATGATTGGAGGCATCAGTATGCGTACGGAGAACTGGATGGGTTTTTTTTACATAAGCTTCCATGACTTTAATGCTAGGATAAACACACAGACACATACACAAACCTTCAGGATGTTCCTATCATGGGAGTCGGACTGGAAAGAGCTGGATGAACCTCTCTCCAATGCAAGGTCCCATCCAGCCCCACTCCATCCTAACCCTAATGTGGTTCCCTATGGAAAGAACAGTTGATGGGAAGCCAGGGTGAGCTTAACAGAAATGTGGCCATTCATTTCCATAGAAGATAGTAAAGGTAAAGGTTTCCCCTTGACATTAAGTCTAGTCGTGTCCGACTCTGGGGGGCGGTGCTCATCTCAATTTCTTAGCCAAAGAGCTGGCATTGCCCATAGACGCCTCCAAGGTCATGTGGCCAGTTGACTATATGGAGTGCCATTACCTTCCTGCCAGAGCAGTACCTATTGATCTACTCACATTTACATGTTTTCAAACTGCTAGGTTGGCAGAAGCTGGGGCTAACAACAGGAGCCCACCACACTTCCCGGATTTGAAACGCCAACCTTCTGGTCAGCAAGTTCCGCAGCTCAGTGGTTTAACCCACTGCACTACCGGGGTCTCCACAGAAGATATTGTGGTTGTAATAATAATAATAATAATAATAATAATCTGTGCGCATCATTCGAAAATACATCATACAGTCCTAGACGCTTGGGAAGAGTTCGACTTGTGATTTTGTCATACGAAATCCAGCATATAGATCTCATTTGCTGTGACATACTGTGCTTTTGTGTCAATAATAATAATAATAATAATAATAATACACAAGGCAAGGATTACTTTCCAATTCTACAATGGGCTCCCAAGAGGATAGGAAGCTATGGTGAACTCAACAGAAGGCTTGCCATTCAATTCCATTGAAGATGCTGTAATTGTGGTTATGATGATGGTGATGGTGATGGTGATGATGATGATGATGATACACAAGGCAAGGCCTACTTTTGGATTGTACCCATGGGCTTCCAAGGATGATGGGAAGCTATGGTGAACTCAACAGTAGACTTGCTATTCAATTCCATTGAAGATGTTGCAATTTTGGTGATGATGATGATGATGATAATAATAATACACAAGGCAAGGTTTACTTTTGGATTCTGCAATGAGGTTTCAAGAGGATGTGATGCTATGATGAAGTCAACAGAAAGCTTGCCACTCAATTCAACTGAAGATGCTTCAGTTGTGATTGTTGTAATAATAATAATAATAATAATAATAATAATAGCAATAATAGTAAAAAATAATAGTAATAATAATATACAAAGCAAGGCTTACTTTGGATTCTGCAATGGGCTCCCAGGAAAATGGGAAGCTATGGTGAATCCAGCAGAAGGCTTGCTATCCATTTAGATGGAAGATGCTGCAGTTGTGGTTCTAATAATAATAATAATAATAACAACAACAATAATAAATAAGGAAAGCCTTACTTTTGGATTCTGCAATGCTCCCAATATGATGGGAAGCTATGATGAACTCAATAGAAAGCTTGTCATTCAATTCCACGGAAGATGCTGCAGTTGTGATTGCAATAATAATAATAATAATAATAATAATAATAATAATAATACACAAGGCAAGGCTTACTTTTGGATTCTGTAATGGCTCCCAATATGATGGGAAGCTATGATGGACTCAACAGAAACTTGCCATTTAATTCCATGGAAGATGTTGCAGTTGTGGTTGCAATAATAATAAATAATAATAATACACAAGGCAAGGCTTACTTTTGGATTCTGCAATGGCTCCCAACATGATGGGAAGCTATGATGGACTCAATAGAAAGCTTGCCAATCAATCCCATTGAAGATGCTGCAGTTGTTATAATAATAATAATAATAGTAATAATAATAATAATAATAATAATAATAATAATAAACAAGGCAAGGCTTACTTTTGGATTCTGCAATGGCTCCCAATATGATGGGAAGCTATGATGGACTCAATAGAAAGCTTGCCATTCAGTTCCACGGAAGATGCTGAAGTTGTGATGATGATGATAATAATAATAATAATAAAAGGCAAAGCTTACTTTTGGATTCTACAATGGACTCCCAGGAAGATGGTGAACCCAACAAAAGCCTTGCTATCCATTTCCATGGAAGATGCTGCAGTTGTGATTGTAATAATAATAATAATAATACACAAGACAAGGCTTACTTTTGGATTCAGCAATGGCTCCCAGTATGATGGGAAGCTATGATGGACTCAATAGAAAGCTTGCCATTCAATTCCATTGAAGATACTGCAGTTGTGATTGCAATAATAATAATAATAATAATAATAATAATAATAATAATAATACACAAGGCAAGGCTTACTTTCGGATTCTGCAATGACTCCCAGTATGATGGGAAGCTATGATGGACTCAATAGAAAGCTTGCCATTCAATTCCATGGAAGAAGCTGCAGTTGTGATTGCAATAATAATAATAATAATAATAATAATAATAATAAATGAGGCAAGGCTTACTTTTGGATTCTGCATTGGGCTCCCAGGAAGATGGGAAGCTATGATGGACTCAATAGAAAGCTTGCCATTCAATTCCATGGAAGAAGCTGCAGTTGTGATTGCAATAATAATAATAATAATAATAATAATAATAATAATAATAAATGAGGCAAGGCTTACTTTTGGATTCTGCATTGGGCTCCCAGGAAGATGGTGAACCCAACAGAAGGCTTGCTATCCATTTCCATGGAAGATGCTGCAGTTGTGATTGTAATAATAATAATAATAATACACAAGACAAGGCTTACTTTTGGATTCAGCAATGGCTCCCAGTATGATGGGAAGCTATGATGGACTCAATAGAAAGCTTGCCATTCAATTCCATTGAAGATACTGCAGTTGTGATTGCAATAATAATAATAATAATAATAATAATAATACACAAGGCAAGGCTTACTTTCGGATTCTGCAATGACTCCCAGTATGATGGGAAGCTATGATGGACTCAATAGAAAGCTTGCCATTCAATTCCATGGAAGAAGCTGCAGTTGTGATTGCAATAATAATAATAATAATAATAATAATAATAATAAATGAGGCAAGGCTTACTTTTGGATTCTGCATTGGGCTCCCAGGAAGATGGGAAGCTATGATGGACTCAATAGAAAGCTTGCCATTCAATTCCATTGAAGATACTGCAGTTGTGATTGCAATAATAATAATAATAATAATAATAATAATACACAAGGCAAGGCTTACTTTCGGATTCTGCAATGACTCCCAGTATGATGGGAAGCTATGATGGACTCAATAGAAAGCTTGCCATTCAATTCCATGGAAGAAGCTGCAGTTGTGATTGCAATAATAATATTAATAATAATAATAATAATAATAATAATAATAATACACAAGGCAAGGCTTACTTTTGGATTCTGCAATGACTCCCAGTATGATGGGAAGCTATGATGGCCTCAATAGAAAGCTTGCCATTCAATTCCATGGGAGTTGCTGCAGTTGTGATTGCAATAATAATAATAAATGAGGCAAGGCTTACTTTTGGATTCTGCAATGGGCTCCCAGGAAGATGGTGAACCCAACAGAAGGCTTGCTATCCATTTCCATGGAAGATGCTGCAGTTGTGATTGCAATAATAATAATAATAATAATACTACACAAGGCAAGGCTTACTTTTGGATTCTGCAATGCTCCCAATATGATGGGAAGCTATGATGGACTCAATAGAAAGCTTGCCATTCAATTCCATGGAAGATGCTGCAGTTGTGATTGTAATAACGATGATGGTGATGATGACACACAAGGCAAGTCTTACTTTCTGGCTCTTGCCCTGGCTTCCCTACTACTGGAATAATAGAGGGAGAGAAGAATTGGGGAAAGGAAGCATGGCCAATGGTTAGGGCATGGATGGCAGCAGAAGAAGCCAGACGAGGCTGGCAAGGAAAACGGTTTGCAAAACAAAGGGTGGAGTTGGCACGTTTGCACCAAAAATCGAGGAAAGATGACATCCCTCTCAATACTCCCATCCTGGGAGAAAAAGGGAGAGCTGCATTTGGGAAAACCTTGACTGCTGTGAGTGGAAAGCGTGGCAGAAGCCAACGAGGCGCTTGGTTTGAATCTTATTTAGTACTAAAAGGATAGAATGAATGCCACTTTGAACTGCTTCTGGAATCATAAGCAGGCTCAGGAGCATTGTAGTTGGAGAAGGCAAAAGACCTCACAACCTCTGAGGATGCCTGCCATGGATGCAGGCGAAACGTCAGGAGAGAATACTACCTGAAGGTTGTTGTCGGTGTTGTAGCATTCTCTCCTGACGTTTCGCCCGCATCTCTGGCAGGCATCCTCAGAAAGACCTGAAGGTCCTTCAGGTTGTTGTCGGTGTTGTAGCATTCTCTCCTGACGTTTCGCCTGCATCTCTGGCAGGCATCCTCAGAAAGACCTGAAGGTTGTTGTCAAATGAGACCTCCCCTGGTTCCGTAGCATCGAGCACTCCAAGTGGGATCAACCCGCGTTAATTCCCCAGTGCGGACAAACGGAGGAAGTGGCTTACCTTGCTCTCCTGGAGGCTGAGGCTGCCCACGGGGGTCTGTTGCGGATCGGGGTTGTTTTGGGGCTCGTTTTCCTTCTCGGTGATTTCCGTCATGGTGATCCAGAAGAGATCTCTCGAATCCTTTCCCACAGTCACTTAAATCTAAATGCAGCCGAGGAGGTTATGTATCCGTGGGAAGGGGGTGGTGTTGTTTCCCTTCCCACTTGCCTTCCTTTTCGGAAAATGACCTACTTTATGGAGAACCAGGCTCTCTTGGATCCACACGTACCAGATCCTCTCCCTGCCTCTAACTCTCCTGCGTGTGGAGCAGATGGTCCACTTTGCCGGGCTTTTTCCTCCCAGAGAAGGAGGAGGGAGTTTTATTGGGGGGCAGCACCTCTGTCTAAGGCTCCCTCCAAGTTTGGGGTTTTGGGGGCGAACTTGGCTCCTCCCCTTCCTTGATTTCCCTCCCTGCTTTATACTTGTGTGCATAGGCGCCTCTCCCCTCCCTTTTTACGAGGGGTTCATTAACCTCGCCTTCCCCTTTTGAGATGCTAATGAGGGACGCGGAGGGACGCTCTCCCATTGGCTGAGACGCGAGGGAGGCGTCGGCGCCTCTGCCAATGGCAGCAGGGCCCACGCGGGAAGGCGACGCGCGTTATTTGCGGGGCGGCTAGACAAGGAGTGGCGGCTTTCTTTCGCTCCCGTTCACGGAGATCAGTTTGTAGAGAGGAATGGAAGACCTACAAGGGTGTGTCCATACTGTAGAATTAATGCAGTTTGAGACTTTTGAATTGCCATGGCTCAGTACTATGGAATACGTTTACCTCTCCGAACGTATTCTCCCCTAGGAACCATCAAGATTACTAAGATCATCTGGAGAGGCCCTGCTCTCGGTCCCACCGGCCTCGCAAGCGCGTCTGATGGGAAGGAGGGACAGGGCCTTCTCGGTGGTGGCCCCGTGACTCTGGAACTCTCTCCCTCTGGAGGCCAGAACCCCCCCCCCCCAAATCCATCTTAACATTTAGGAAACGGGTGAAGACGTGGCTGTGGAGTCAGGCCTTCGATGAATGAGACAATACCATAGGACCCTGGATGGAAGTTGATGTAGATCCATCTTAATACGACGACTGACCACTGTAGTTTTATATATAGTTTTTTTAAAGTTGTTTTTGTAATTGTGATATATGATATTTTAATGAATGTATATGTTTTTTATGGCTGGAAACCGGGCTGAGTCCCTCAATGAGGTTGAGAAGCTCGGTATAGAAAACTGTGAAATAAATAATAAATAATAATGCAGTGTTTCTCAACCTGGGGGTCGGGACCCCTGAGAGTGTCCAGAGGGGTCGCCAAAGACCATAAGAAAACACAGTATTTTCTGATGGTCATAGGGATTCCATGTGGGAAGTTTGAGCCAATTCTATCATTGATGGAGTTCAGAATGTTCTTTGATTGTAATGAACTATACATTCCAGCAACTACAACTCCCAAATGTCAAGATCTATTTTCCCCAGATTCCACTAGTGTTCACATTTGGGCATACTGAGTTTGGTCCAGATCCACCATTGCTTGAGTCCACAGTGCTCTCTGGATATAGGTGAACTACAACTCCCAGACTCAAGGTCAATGCCCTTCCAGTGTTTTCCATTGGTCATGGGAGTCAAGTTTGGTTCAAATCCATCTCTGGTGGAGTTCAGAATGCTCTTTGATTATAAGTAAACTATAAATCCCAGCAACTACAACTCCCAAATGTCAAGATCTATTTTCCCCAGATTCCACTAGTATTCACATTTGGGCATACTGAGTTTGGTCCAGATCCACCATTGCTTGAGTCCACAGCGCTCTCTGGATATAGGTGAACTACAACTCCCAAACTCAAGGTCAATGCCCTTCCAGTGTTTTCCATTGGTCATGGGAGTCAAGTTTGGTTCAAATCCATCTCTGGTGGAGTTCAGAATGCTCTTTGATTATAAGTAAACTATAAATCCCAGCAACTACAACTCCCAAATTACAAAATCAATCCTCCCCCAACCCCACTAGCATTCACATTTGGGTGTATTGGGTATTTGTGCCCAGTTTGGTCCAGTGAATGAAAATGCATCCTGCATATCAGATATTTACATTATGGGTTGTTGTAGGTTTTTCCGGGCTATATGGCCATGTTCTGGAGGCGAAACGTCAGGAGAAAAATTGCCTCCAGAACATGGCCATATAGCCCAGAAAAACCTACAACAACCCAGTGATCCCGGCCATGAAAGCCTTCGACAATACATTTATATTATGATTTATAACAGTAGTAAAATGACTGTTATGAAGTAGCAACAAAAACAATATTATGGTTGGGGGTCACCACAACATGAGGGACTGTATTAAGGGGTCACAGCATTAGGAAGGTTGAGAAGCACTGGAATAATGGGAGACTTTTAGCAGGTTAGCCTGTGGCAAGTTCTTGGTGGTTTGGGGATACCAATCCACCTTGTCTCTCTCCTGAGGGATCTGTATAAGTCGAAGGCTTTCATGGCCAGAATCACTGCTATGGCTGACTTCTCTGGTTGAAGTAGTCTGCAGTGCCTTTCATGTTTCTTGATTCGTGTTTGGGCAATGCTGCGTTTGGTGGTCCCTATGTAGACTTGTCCACAGCTGCATGGTACACGGTAGACTCCTGCAGAGGTGAGAGGATCCCTCTTGTCCTTTGCTGAACGTAGCATTTGTTGGATTTTCTTGGTGGGTCTGTAGGTGGTTTGTATGTTGTGTTTCCTTATCAGCTTCCCTATGCGGTCAGTGGTTCCCTTGATGTATGGCAAGAACACTTTTCCTCTGGGTGGATCTTCATCTTTACTCTCGTGGCTTGTTCTTGGTCTTGCCGCTCTTCTGATGTCTGAGGTGGAGTATCCATTGGTCTGTAGAGCCCAGTTGAGGTGGTTCAGTTCATCTTGGAGGAGGTGGGGTTCGCAGATTCTTTTTGCACGGTCTGCCAAGGCTTTAATGGTGCTTCTTTTTTGACTTGGGTGATGGTTGGAGTTTTTATGTAGATATCTATCACTGTGTGTGTGGGTTTTCTGTAAACGGTGTGACCCAATTGTTGATCTGGCCTTCCTTCATTTTCTTTTTCCATGGTGAATTGGATGTTTGGGTGGATGCTGTTCAGATGGTCCAGGAACCTGTTGAGTTCTTCTTCTCCATGGCTCCAAATAGTGAAGGTGTCATCCACATATCTGAACCATATGGTGGGCTTTTTGGTTGCTGTTACAAGGGCTTGTTTTTCAAAGTGTTCCATGTAGAAATTAGCTATGACCGGGATGAGAGGGCTCCCCATAGCTACTCCATCTTTCTGTTCATAGAATTCATTGTCCCACTGAAAGTAGCTGGTGGTGAGGCAATGGTGAAACAGAGCTGTGATGTCTTCTGGGAGTCTCTGGTTGATGAGGTTCAACCAGAGAAGTCAGCCATAGCAGAGCACCTGATGAACCAACCTGGACACAGCATATTATTTGAGAACAGGAGCCCGCGGTGGCGCACTGGGTTAAACCCCTGTGCCGGCAGGACTGAAGACCGACAGGTCGCAGGTTCGAATCTGGGGAGAGGCGGATGAGCTCCCTCTATCGGCTCCAGCTCCTCATGCGGGGACATGAGAGAAGCCTCCCACAAGGATGATAAAAACATCAAATCATCCAGGTGTCCCCTGGGCAACGTACTTGCAGACGTTGACACAACAAAAAATAAAAATAAAAATTTGAGAACACAGAAATGCTGGACCACTCTCACAACCACCATGTCAGATTACACAGAGAAGCCATTGAAATCCACAAGCATGTGGACAATTTCAACAGAAAGGAAGAAACCATGAAAATGAACAAAATCTGGCTACCAGTATTTAAAAAACTCAAAAATTACAAATAGCAAAACAACAGAGAGTAAACAATCAGGCACATCAAATAACTCTCAACAAAAGATTCCCCCAGGCACTTCCAAGCCATTAAATGCTAATCAAGGTGGTTAGTTGAAATATTCACACCTAGCTCCAGCAGACAAAAGTCCTTAGCCCCACCCTGGTCATTCCACAGATATATAAACCCATTTTCCTACTTCCAACAGACCTCACTACCTCTGAGGATGCTTGCCATAGATGCAGGTGAAACGTCAGGAGAAAATGCCTCTAGAACATGGCCATATAGCCCAGAAAAACCTACAACAACCCAGATCTGTATAAGGACCAAGTAGCATCAGTCAGAACTGACCATGGAACAGGGTTGTAGATGAGCATGTAAATTTGAAAGGAATAACTAGTCTATATAAATAAAAATGTAATGTTCGTTTGTGGGATTAACAGAACTCAAAACCCAATGGGCTAATTGACACCAAATTTGGACAGCATACACCTAACAACCCAATGTATGTCCTTCACTCATTTTTTTATTTTGTCATTTGGGAGTTGTAGTTGCTGGGATTTATAGTTCACCTACAATCAAAGAACATTCTGAACCCCACCAACAATGGAATTGAACCAAACGTGGTATAACAGGACTCTCATGACCAACAAAAAACACTAGAAGGGTTTGGTGAGCATTGACCTTGAGTTTGGGAGTTGTAGTTCACCTACATCCAGAGCGCACTTTGGGCTCAAACAATGATGGATCTGGACCAAACTTGGCACGAATATTCCATATGCCTAAATATGAACACAGATGGAGTTTGGGGAAAATAGACCTTGACATTTGGAAGTTGTAGTTACTGGGATTTATAGTTCACCCACAATCAAAGAATGTTCTGAACCCCACAAATGGCAGAATTGGGGCAAACTTCCCACACAGAACCCCCATGACCAACAGAAAATACTTAAGGCCATCCATCCAATCCAACTCCCTTCACCAGGGCAAGAAAATCCAATCAAAGCCCTCCTGACAAAGAGCCATTTCTCTCTCTTATCACTTGTCACATCTCTCATTAAGCCTTGACACTGACAAACTCTTATGTTCTGGGATCCATGCCTTTCACCTTGAACTTATGTGTGGCTTTCCTCCCATATTTCAGCTCTTATCTCCTAATGAGACACCATAGCATGGTCTCAAAGTCTCCTTTTCCCTAGATGAGAATTGCCTTCTCTCCTTTGCCTCTCTTGCCCAGCAATTGTTGTTGATGCTGTCACTATTCTTGTGTGCCTTCAAATAATTTCCAATCTGGAATACCCTAAGGAGCCCCCGGTGGTGCAGTGGGTTAAAGTGCTGAGCTGCTGAATTTGCTGACTGAAAGGTCACAGGTTCGAATCTGGGGAGCGGTGTGAGCTCCCACTATTAGCCCTAGCTTCAAAAACATGCAAATGTGAGTAGATCAATAGGTACTGCACCGTGGGAAGATAACAGCACTTCATGAAGTCATGCTGGCCACATGACCTTGGAGATGTCTACAGATGGCTCTTTGTCTTAGAAATGGAGATGAGCACTAACCCCCAGAGTCGGACACGACTGGACTTAATGTCAGGGGAAAACCTTTACCTTAAGGCAACCTTATCATATCATAGGATCGGAGCTTTAACTATCGCCTTCATCTTAGGCTAGGAGAGTGATTTGCACAAGGTAAACCAGTGGGTTTCCATGGATGAGCAGAAATTTGAACCCTGGACTTTTGGGGTGCTATTCCAGTAACAAAATTTGAAAAAAAAATCTGTTCCTGGTTTGAAAGTGTTATTTCCTCTTTAATTGTGTGGTACACACTTTGAAAGTGGTTGTTATACTCCAGAAACTTCGTTTTTGTGGCTGCCACAAACTATGTTAAATTGGTTGAGACTCGAGATATTCATTGAAAAACTATAGCAAAATGTGCTGCAGAATGTTCCACGTAAACAAAGTTTTTGCAGTTCAATAAACATTTTCCGTGTTTTTATGATAGAGCCTGAGCTTTGCAGGTGCAGCATTTTTCCAAATGAAGCAGAGAGTGTTTGAAGATCGGGACATCCGTAGGGATACCAAGGTGCTTGTTTATAAAGCTACTGTCCTCTATATGTGTGTGAAACATGGACTGCCTACAGAATCCACATTCAACTTCTGGAACGATTCCATCAGCAATGTCTCAGAAAATCCTGAAAATCTCTTGGGAAGACAGGTGGACAAATGTCAGCATGCTGGAAGAAGCAAAGATCACCAGCATTGAAGTGATGCTCCTATGCCAGAATGGCCATGTTATCTGAATGCTTGATCGTCGTCTCCCAAAGCAGCTAGAATTTTTGGGCTTGCACAAATCTTGGCCCGGCCTTTTAATTTTTTTTAAATTGCATTGAACAGGCAGAATTACTTTTAATATATGTGTGTAATGGCGACAATTTTTATGCATATTTTGTTTTGTTAATCTTATGGTTATGTTGTTTTTACTTTGTATGTTTTGTGATTTTTACCTGGGAACCACTCTGAGTCCCCTCGGGGAGATAGAGCGGTATATAAATAAAATTTTATTTTATTATTATTATAACTGGGAAGTCCTGATCCTTGAATGCTCTAACTGGAGCTCAGCTGTGACCAGCAGTGTTGCAAAATTCAAAGAGGCACAAATGGAGGGTGAAAGGGAGAAACGTGCCAAGAGGAAGGCGCATCAAGCCAACCCTGATCGGGACCACCTTCCACCTGGAAACCAATGTCCTCACTGTGGAAGAACATGCTGGTTAAGAATCGGGCGCTACAGTCGCCTTTGGTCCCACCGCCAAGACACTACACTTGGAAGACCATCATACTCAGACAACGAGGGATCACTTTAGTAAGTAAGACATTTATGACCCAGGAACAAAATTGTGTTACATAGTGTTATTAGTCTAGACATGGGGCAGGACTTCAGTTGTCTCACATCTTCCCATTTTAAATAGAATCTTATTATCTATTGGATACAAAAAGCAGAGGGAAGAACGAAAGAGTAGGATACCTCTAAACCAAGACTCTGCAATACCAGAAACTGAACTAAACTCACTGTCCCTTCCCTCTCTCTCATGCACACTTGCTTTTACCCTAAGCTTTCTTCATTTTCAAAGTTTAATTGTGAATGTTTGTTCTTTCTGTTACGAAACATTTGAGAATGAGATGTCATTGCTTCCAGAGATCATCCAGAATTCAGCACTATTATACTAGAGCAGACCTGGCCTCATCTGATCTGGGAAGCTAAACAGGGTCTGTATTTACATGGGTGACCACCAGGGAAGGCTAGGAATATACAGGTTAGATTATTATTATTATTATTATTATTATTATTATTAGGAGTAGTAATAGTAGTATTATATTTATTTGCACCCCACTTTTTCTTCCCGCAAGGAGACTCAAATGATATTCAACCATCTTGTTTAAAAGGCTGAGAATTCATTTCTGTCAGACAAGACTAGGCTAGTTGGGCCAAAGATTTGACATGATTTTCCTACGTTTAGACTTGTTTCTGCCCATCTGTCCCTCAGCATAACTTGTATACTCTTTGTAGTCTTATCCTCTTAAATCGCTATTTGCACAGATGGCACTACATACACAAACATCTTTTTATCACTCCTTTTCATTGCTCTTATAATGCAGCAATACATAGGCAGACTATAAATAAATGCAATTGAAAAATACTCTCTATGAAACATATACATTAGGGATGTTTCCAGAGGGAAAACTCCTAGTGCTTCCCATAAAAAATATACAGCTTTTGTGTCTTTTCCCTCTTTTTTGTCAGAAGAAAATGCAAAATGAAATTGTAAAATTTCTGAAAAGGATGCAAGTAAATGATGACTATCCTGGGGCTCCCCGAATTAAATTCATTGCATTCCTTCATTGGAAGATCTCAGATTTGTTTAAAATCAAAACCAACACATACATTTTCAAAGATAATATAACCAAGAAATAACTCAATTAAAGCCTATAGACAGAGCTTGAAAAAATACTTATTTTTTGGACTACAACTCTCATTGCCCATGCTATTCGGGTGATGCTGAGAAGGGTAGTACCAACTGTGACAGAGGAGTGGAGAGAGGGAGCCCGGAGCTCTGCAGGAATTGATTCTGCGGATGATCAGAGATATGGAGGAGCCCAGCAGCAACTACCAGCACCTTGGATACATTCTACCTTTCCCATTTATTATAATATAGTGGTTCCCAACCTGTGGTCCACGGACCACCAGTGGTCCTCAAGAACTAAAATATGCTCCATGGCCTCACCATTACTACACGGTTGCAACAAGAGCAACTGGTCTCACAAAACCCTCTTATAGTGCCAAGGTTCATTAAATATGGTTTAATGTGGGCGAGTAAATGGCGACTACTGGATGGCACATGTTCCGTATCAGAAACTAGAGCTAATGTGGTTTATCCAATGCAACTTTTTGAATCAATATCCCAAATAACCAAACCAAACCTAAAGTTGATCAAAAACTAATTTGTAATCCTTTTGATACTAATGTTGGAGTGTGGTCCCTGGTCAAGTGGTCCTTAGTCAAAAAAAGGTTGGGAACCACTGTTATAATATAACCCTTTAATAAATGTGCACTGCAGTGTGTTATGCTCTAACTTGATTCTTTGTATCTTTTTTGTCTCATGTGACTTTCTCTCTCTTCCTTACTTCTGTAATTACTTGTCTCCACAGCCCCCTCAGCTCTTGAAGCGGGGCTCCTCTCCTTCCTTTCCCCTTAAAGCAACCTCCCTTCACCCTAAATAACCCTTCTGCCAAACCTCATCCCCTTGGTCGATCGGGAGCCCCCAGTATCCACGGACCCCTTTGTACATATAGAATAATCTTTTGTGTCTCCTAGGATCAAGCCACTGATCAAGCTCAGATAACCTTTCACCTGCACCCCTTGACCTGGGAGTTCCCATCAATGCTTCCTGGTAGGCCTGGGTAACAACGCAAAAATTTGTTTCTAAAATCGATTTGTATTTGGGGTTTTTTTTTGTTTCGATATTTAAAATAATTACAAAATTTTCCTTTTAAAAAGTTCGATATTTACGAAATTTTGTAAATGGTAAAAAATTAACGAATCGATTTCCGAAACAATAACGAATCGATTCGTTAATGGCGGACGCGACCGCGAAATACGCTAAAAAACCTCCAAAAACTTCTGAAGCTTCCCTCTCCCTCTGTTCTTGACTGTTGGTGTGATATTATAATTTCTTTTCACTAATTAAACCATAAAACTGGCCCAGACATGCGGAAATAATAACGAAACGACCTCAGAACAATAACGAAACGAATACAATAACGAAATACGAAGCATTTACAAAATGTGTTTAAAAATTCGTTTTTTTAAATGATTGCTCCAGAATAGTTCGTTATCGTTTTGTAATTGGAAAAATTAACGAATTATTAACGAATTACGAATTAACGAAACGAAACCGCCCAGGCCTACTTCCTGGTCATCATCACAACAATAAGATCCAATCCCTCTCTATTGATTTCCATAATCCCGACTGTGCAGAGGGTAACAGGATCCGTTAACTGGGCCACCCGCCCATTGTGCAGTCATTTGAACATTAAAAAATTACTCATCACCAATAGGCTAGGAGGTCCTACCCCAGTCATCCACAATACCACCCCCCAAGAACTGACTTCATGATCCCATCATCTTGGACAATATTCTGATTTGGAACTCAATAGACACTAGCACCAGAGGTGTTAGACTCATTTGCTAAGGATTGTTGATACAATTTTAGCCTGTTCTTGTAAGCCGCTCCGAGCCCCAGGGGAGTGGCGGCATATAAATTTGAATTATAAATAAATAAATAAATAAATAAATAAATAAATAATCATCACAATAAAACCCATTGTTTGTCCCAAGGATGGGACACTGTAATCCCTTCAAGGAACTATGCATTTCTTTTGTCTACTGGTCACCCTCCCCCAGTCAGCCATTGGAGAGCAGGAATCTGCACCGGAAGTGGGGAACACTCTGTTTGGCTGGCAGGCACTGCAGTCCCGCCTCTCAAAGGGAATCCTTTGGCCACCACCTCAAGGCTGTCTCCACCAATCAGTGTGAAGCTGGCTCCAGCTGGGGTATGAGAGGGAAAAAATGAAAGATTTATTTGTCTAAAAATGTATGTTTTGCATGTATTAAGCCTCTTAACAGATTTGGCAGAGTCGAGGAGAAGCACAATGTTTACGCAGGTCAGCCAGATTGAAAGAAATCCAAACAAAATCTTCAGCCGTGTCTTGCAATAGATTTCTTGGCCTTAAATATGCCTGGTCTGAATACAGCTTCAGACCAGACATTGTTCCAGATTCATGTGCCAGCGTTTGCAGGTCTCCTGATTCAAGTGGCCTTTTTCCTCAGAGGTTTTCTAGTTGTGCTAAGTACGGTTAGTGGATTGCTAACAGGTTCCAGGATTCAGCAGTTTCGCTGTGGGTTTCATGATCTTGTTTATGGACATTTCTTGTTGCTGATTTTTACTGTGACTTGTTACCTTTGCATTTTTCCTCTATTTTGTATTCATCTTTCATCAATATAAAAGGACGGTTTTTCCTGAAGCCAAGTGTGGTGGATTGTTGTCTGAGGGTCCAGTTTTCTGCTCTGGGTTGCAACACAGGTGGCCTGCTGCTGGTACCAGTCCTCTGCTTAACAGACCTCGGTATCCGTGCTTCGGGTTTGCACTATCCAAGGTCCAGATCTCACTATCCACACCCATTAACTTTGCTCGTTTTCACTATCATGCCTTACTATTGAATATGTTGTTTCAAGATGCCATTTCCTAGCTCCACTATAGATGGATGGGGAGGACAAGAGGATGTTAAAGCCATTATAAACCTATGATGCTATTTATCCTAGGACCTTCATTTGACAATACTGCAGAAAAGAACATCAGCATCAGAGCAACCACAAAAGAGCACTATGTCACCTTAAAGCCTACTAAAACATTTATTAGAGCACAATATCTTTATGAATTCTTAAAGTGCCAAAGGGCTCCTTGGTTGCTTTATTTTCCATCTTTCTTTCTTTGCTTCAAAAAATGAATCCAGCTACCCACAATTATAAATAGCAATACAAAGTTTGCTTTAATGTGAGAAAGAACTCGGGATCTTTGGAGGACAGCTGAGAAAGAGCCCCCGTGTCACCTTAAAACCTACTGAAATATTTATTACAGCACAATATATTTATAGGTTTTTAAGGTGCCAAAGGGCTCCTTGGTTGCCCTTTTCCTTTTCTGACTGCAAGGAATTGATCCAGCTACCCACATTTATAAATAGGAAGAGGAAAATTGCAGGCAAGTTTGAGTAAGAAAGAACTCTAGGTCTTTGAATATGTTGAGTGGAGAATGGAAGGGAAGCTGTTGCTGAAACCTCAGCCTTTGGGTGTCTTTCCTTGTTTTTGGCCAACATTGCAACTACTCAAAATCTGGAAACAATGCTTTTGAACTACAACACTCAGAATCCCCCAAGCAGCAAGCTGCATGGAAGGTTATGGGATTTGCAGTCCAAAATAATGCATTTCCACCCTAAGCTCTGTAAGCCTTTCCCTTCTGACTGCCAGTAAGAATAAATGCTCCTTTGGGATTTGTGGCTAGCTCCAGGAGAGGCAGGGCTGATAAAGGTCAGAAGAAAGATGGATTAGAAGACAGCAGGGTGATGACTGGAATAAAACATGTTTCGGATATTTAATGTCTGTGATCGCTGCATTATTAGTAAAAAGTGGTAGGAAGCGTATGAATAGTGTGGTGGTGAAATCATCGGGTGGATGATATGAACAATCCAAAATATAATTTGTGTGTTTGCGCATTAATTGCAGTGGAAGGAAGCCATAGATTATAGGCACCTCTTTGAAAAGTATATCTGTCAGGAGTTTTTTTTTTTTAAGAAAAGGGAAGATGAGAGTGTGGGAAGCAAAATGAGCCATTGTCTGTAGCACTGACCTTGCAATAAGATCAAGGGCACTGTGTTCCCTCCCTCTCGCATCCCCTTTCCTGTCAACTTACAGCCACTATTTAAATCAGAGTTTCTCAACCTGGGGGACGGGGGCCCCTGGGGTGGGTCACAAGGGCGTCTCAGAGGGGTTGCTAAAGACCATCAGAAAACACAATATTTTCTGTTGGTCATGGGGATTCTGTGTGGAAAGTTTGGCCCAATTCTATTGGTGGAGTTCAGAATGCTCTTAGATTGTAGATGAACTATAAATCCCAGCAACTACAGCTCCTAAATGTCAAGGTCTATTTTTCCCCAAACTCCACCAGTGTTCACATTTGGGCATATTGAGTATACGTGCCAAGTTTGGTTCAGATACACCATTGTTTGAGTCCACAGTGCTCTCTGGATGTAGGTAAACTACAACTCCAAAACTCAAGGTCAATGTCCACCAAACCCTTCCAGTACGTTTTGTTGTTCGTGGGAGTTCTTTGTGCCAAGTTTGGTTCAGTTCCATTGTTGGTGGAGTTCAGAATTCTCTTTGATTATAGATGAACTATAAATTCCAGAACTATTATTCCCAAATGTCAAGGTTTCTTTTCCCCAAACTCCGCTGGTGTTCACATTTGGACATATTGAGTATTCGTGCCACGTTTGGACCAGATCCATCATTGTTTGAGTCCGCAGTGCTCTCTGGATGCAGGTGAACTACAACTTCAAAACTCAAGGTCAATGCCCACCAAACCCTTCCAGTATTTTCTGTTGGTCATGGGAGTTCTGTGTGCCAAGTTTGGTTCAGTTCCATCATTGGTGGTGTTCGGAATGCTCTTTGATTGTAGGTGAACTATAAATCCCAGCAACTACAACTCCCAAAGATGGATGGATGGCATCCTTGAAGTGACTGGACTGACCTTGAAGGAGCTGGGGGTAGTGACGGCCGACAGGGAGCTCTGGCGTGGGCTGGTCCATGAGGTCACAAAGAGTCGCAGACGACTGAACGAATGAACAACAACAACACAACTCCCAAATGACAAAATCAACCCCCCTCCTCAACCCCACCAGTATTCAAGTTTGGGCTTATTGGGTATTTGTGCCAAATTTGGTCCAGTGAATGAAAATACATCCTGCATATCAGATATTTACATTACAATTCATAACAGTAGCAAAATTACAGAAGTAGCAATGAAAATAATTTTATGGTTGGAGTCACCATAACATGAAAAACTGTATTAAGGGGTCGTGGGATTAGGAAGCCTGAGAACCACTGATTTAAATAATCATAATAAAAAAACTCATCACAAATAAGAGAGGAAAAATCCAAAGGGCTGATATCACTGTTGTCAAATAGGGAACCAATTTCTTGATACTATTATAGATACCAGGGGGCTGTTAAGAAAACCAGGTTACAAGAGAGATGATGAAAAAGCATCCGTCTGGAAAAAAGGGATCAGAAAGCAGTGATAAGGAAAAAACGGCAGGGGTCTCTGCTTTTATTACATCAAGCGGCTTCAAAGGTGGAGTTTAGGTTGAATTGGCTTTCAAGTTCAATAGGGAAAGGAGTCAAGATCAACTTGTCCTATGGTTGCAACACACAGAGCCCCCCTCCAAAAGTTAATATTTTTTCTATCTCATAAGTACACAGGGTAGCTATGGGTCATGTTCTTGGATTCAGTTCTTGCTATGGGTCTAATAGACTCAGGTCTCTTCTGCACTGCCATATAAAATCCAGATTATCTGATTTGAAGGAGCCACCGGTGGCACAGCAGGTTAAACCGCTGAACTGCTGTACTTGCTGACCAAAAGGTTGGTGGTTCAAATCCAGGGAGCAGGGTGAGCTCTCACTGTTAGCCCCAAGCTTTTGCCAACTTAGCAGTTTGAAAACATGTGAATGTGAGTAGATCAATAGGTACTGCCTCAGCGGGAAGGTAACAGTGCTCCATGCAGTCATGCCGGCCACATGACTTTGGAGATTATTTTTTTTGTTGTGTCAGGGCAACCAGTCAATTATATTACCTTTCTAACAGAACAAAGCAAACAAACAGACAAAATACAACATTTGTGAGTTTGGTAGTTGATTAAATGTCCTTTGACCAGTATCTGGCCACTTGGAGTGCTTCTGGTGTTGCTGCAAGGAGGTCCTCCATTGTGTATGTGGCAGGGCTCAGGTTGCATTGCAGCAGGTGGTCAGTGGTTTGCTCCTCTCCACATTCGCATATAGAGGATTCCACTTTGTAGCCCCATTTCTGAAGGTTGGCTCTGCATCTTGTGGTGCCAGAGCGCAGTCTGTTCAGCACCTTCCAAGTCACCCAGTCCTCTGTGTGCTCAGGGGGGAGTCTCTCATTTGGTATCAGCCATTGGCTGAGGTTCTGGGTTTGAGCCTGCCACTTTTGGACTCTCGCTTGCTGAGGTGTTCCTGCAAGTGTCTCTGTAAATCTTAGAAAACTATGTCTATGGACAACGCTCGATCTTCGGCTTAGAAATCTGAATTACATGACAGTGTAGAAGGGGTCAAAATGTCAGAAATTTTACTCTTCTATTTTGGGGAGATGGGATGGGATTATGTTTCTCCAAGAAGCATAGACTTTTGCCAATGTTGGCTGGAAAATTGTGAGTATTGTGTGGAGAGGGACTAACATTGTTCAAGCCCTGCTAATGAGCCATTTGGCTGCTCTTTACCAGAAGCTGTGTTAGAATTTAAAGTGCAGAAGGGAGGAAAAATGTTAGAACTGGCAATCTTAGAAACCCATTTTCAAAAGTGAGTGAACAAAGGACAGGCGTTTCAAAAGAAAAGCATTAGTTGGAAGCAACGGAGCTGTGGCAATGCATAGATCATAAAGACAAGTGCCTGGAAAAAAAAATCTATTCCTATCCAAAGTGACAATGGCATGTACGCTGAATATGCATTCTCATTTTTAATTTCTAATACTGACTTTTAACCATGCCACTTTCTATTTACAGTGTAGAATTAATGCAGTTTGATGGCATTTTAATAGTCATGACTCAATGCTATGAAATCATGAGATTTCAAGTTTGGTGAGTCAGAGACGTACCTTGTAAAATTACAACTCCCATGATTCCATAGCACAAGGAGCCCCCGGTAGCACAGTGGGTTAAACCCCTGTGCCGGCAGGACTGAAGACCAACAGGTTGCAGGTTCGAATCCGGGGAGAGGCAGATGAGCTCCCTCTATCAGCTCCAGCTCCTCATGCGGGGACATGAGAGAAGCCTCCCACAAGGATGATAAAAAACATCAAATCATCCAGGCGTCCCCTGGGCAACGTCCTTGCAGACGGCCAATTCTCTCACACCAGGAATCACTCCTGACACGACAAAAAAAAAATAGCACTGGATCTTGGCAGTTAAAGTGAGATAAAACTGGATTAATTCTACAGTGTAGATTCACGTGAGTAATAATCTGCTCTTTGTTCCCCCGTTGTCGCAATCGTGCTGGTGGGGACAAGGGACAGGGCCTTTTCTGTGGTGGCCCCTCGGCTATGGAACTCCCTCCCAAGTGAAATTAGATCTGCTGCATCCCTTTAGACCTTCCAAAAACAAGTGAAATCCTGGCTATGGGATTTTGTAGATTAGGTTGACTTGCTGACGTGACGACTTTTATAGAATGGACTGACTGCCCCTTATATGATGATTCAAACTGGTGACTGCGGACTGCTTGATTGTTTTTATATTGCTTTATATTGTTTTATACTGTTCTATACTGTTTTATACCGTGTATTATTATACTGTTGTTCAACTGTATATTTATGTTTCTGGTATGGGCACCATGCGGTGCTGACTTGTTAGCCGTCCTGAGTCCCTCTGCCGAGGTTGAGATAGGATGGGATATAAAAGCCCAAAATAAATAAATAAATAAATCATAGAATCATAGAATCAAAGAGTTGGAAGAGACCTCATGGGCCATCAAGTCCAACCCCTTGCCAAGAAGCAGGAACACTGCATTCAAAGCACCCCCGACAGATGGCCATCCAGCCTCTGTTTAAAAGCTTCCAAACAAGGAGCCTCCACCACACCCCTGGACAGAGAGTTCCACTGCTGAATGGCTCTCACAGTCAGGAAGTTCTTCCTCATGTTCAGATGGAATCTCCTCTCTTGTAGTTTGAAGCCATTATTCCGCGTCCTAGTCTCCAAGGAAGCAGAAAACAAGCTTGCTCCCTCCTCCCTATGACTTCCTCTCACATATTTATACATGGCTATCATGTCTCCTCTCAGCCTTATCTTCTTCAGGCTAAACAGGCCTAGCTCTTTAAGCCGCTCCTCATAGGGTTTGTTCTCCAGACCCCTGATCATTTTCATCGCCCTCCTCTGGACAAATTCCAGCTTGTCAATATCTTTCTTCAATTGCGGTGCCCAGAATTGGACACAATATTCCAGGTGTAGTCTAACCAAGGCAGAATAGAGGGGTAGCATGACTTCCCTGGACCTAGACACTATACTCCTATTGCTGCAGGCCAAAATCCCATTGGCTTTTTTTTGCTGCCACATCACATTGTTGGCTCATGTTTAACTTGTTGTCCACATGGACTCCAAGATCTTTTTCATAGGTACTGCTCTCCCCCATTCTGTATCGAGGTCCAAGGTTTTGGCCCTAGGTTAGTCCTGAGTTAACAATCTTATATTTTGCCCAAGCAAAGAAGAATGGAAGTAGGTAAGATAAGTTATGCATTCCAGAAGGATTTGTACCTATCTCATGTGTTGTATTGTTCTGTGGAGATGTTAATTGGTACCACGCAGCAGTACTTAATTGAATGGACATAATCAAGCAGACACCACTAATGACAGCAAGGAGGATATAGCAGTGTGTGTGCCATATGGTCTGCCTTGCATCCACTCTGTAGCTTGCCTGCTCCCTTCAGGAACAGCAGAGATACTGTTCCATTGCTAAGCTTCCATTGTTAGTTCAATGGATTTCTGCATGCAGAACAAA
Source organism: Anolis sagrei (assembly GCF_037176765.1). Classification (NCBI taxonomy): domain Eukaryota; kingdom Metazoa; phylum Chordata; class Lepidosauria; order Squamata; family Anolidae; genus Anolis; species Anolis sagrei. The sequence goes on along the minus strand of NC_090026.1, from coordinate 43,698,691 downwards.
TGCATGTGTAAGTGTGTGTATATGTCTCCAACCATGAGTGTGCTCGATCTACTGCTTTCCTTCAGGCATCAAACTCTTTGGCCATGTCTCACCACGCAGAACAACTTGAAGAAGTTCCTTTATTCTGGCTTCTGAAGGCCATGTGTGCAGGTACAACTGCACCAGGAGCTCCAATTTTGTTTGCTTTGCATTGAATGTTTGCTGGTAGTCTTAAGTTTCAGGGACTCTGCAGATAGGTGGCTTCTTTTGGCTGCAATCATAGGGCAAGCCACCTGTCAATTATAGTTAGGTTCCCTGGTCCCGCCCCGTTTTTGGGTTTTTGGAGGGAATAGGAGCCTTTTTGGTTCAGACCACACAGAGAAGCCTTTCGCACAGGACATAATACCAAGAGCTCCTGTGGAAAGACTCGTCTTCTACGGCTTGGCCGGGGAGATCTACAGCCTACAGCTTGGCCGGGGTTATACAGCCCAAAGCTTGGCCAAGGATCATACAGCCTTATAGCTCCTTTGCGGAGGGACTTCAGCCAGCCATCACCGAAACCTGAACTCCTTTCCCCTTGTAAGTCTACAAAGCTCTGCTTGTTAAGGGTCACTCGCGGAAGCCACACGCAGTTGGGTGCAGAGGCTCCACGCCAACAGAGGCAAAGACAGACTGCCCAGATTAGAAGTTAAGGATTTCCTCATTAGTTAAATTACAGTTAAGAAGATAGTGCCTGTTCCCAGTGAACAAGATTGAGAGAGCCAATAGACTGTTAAGAAAGCCTTAAAGTACCTGTTTGTTTTCAATAATAAAGAACTTTGTTGAACCTTTAAGCAATCTAAAGACTTTGTTTTAAGGAAATCCAAGGGCCTTTAATCTGAGGCAGCCCCGGCGTACCGTTGGGCACACAGAATCTATGTCCTGTCTACAGCCTTATGCACAGGCCCAGCGTGCGACAGCATACCATGTGTGTGTATGTGTTGTTGTTGTTGTTGTTGTTGTTGTTGTTGTTGTTATTTTCTTCCTTCCTATCTTTCCCCCTCTTTGCCCTTACATTTCCCTTTTTCTGTAACCATTCTCAAAGTTTGGACTCCAATTTATTTTTCAAATGCCATGTCCTGCTTTTCTGCCTCTCTTTCCTCCCAGCCTTGGTGCGGAGTGATCTTTTCTCTGGAATTCATCCACAGTCTGGCTGGCCATGATAACATTCCCAAGACACGCAAGAAAGCTACTGCAGATTTTTCATATCAGACAGTAAAGAAAATGGACAGGAAGGGAATCAACTGATTTGAAATATGATGAAGGAGAAAAGCTCTATAAATATCATTGCTCGAAAATACAGAATGTTGAAAAGGATATCCTTTCGCACTAGAACATGAGAATCATCTAGCCAGCATGCCTATGATGATTGGGGCCTGAAGTCCAAAGAAGTAACTTTCTTGCACTCTGAAAAGTATTTTAATGATGTCTCTCCCCTCTAAGCACAATACCCAAATTCACAGGGGGGATACCATTTATCCAGAAAGGAGAATGCCATTGTTAATTAGTTCAGCAGGATATGGCTTCGTGCAGCTTCCTTAAAGAAATCGGGATCAAAATGTACAAGCAAGTACCACAGAGATTAGACTCAGATCTGGTTTTCAATGCCTCTGCCCATGTAAAAAAATGGGGAGATTAAATGGATTTGCAATTACATTCCTTTCTAAAGAGAGGAAAATATATGTGGCGGTGCAGCAAGCTTGTGTGGGCAGAACCCACACATCTTATTCCAATATCTGAAATAGTAATCTAATTGGATAAATTTAGATATCAGGAAAATAAAGAGAAATTGTCTCTCTCACACACATATTTCTCACACTGCAAATATGAATTCTCAGTATAAACCATTTTCAAGGGTGCCACTCTCTGCACTGCAATTGTTTTAATTTGGAGACTGAAAGAAAATTGTAGAGGGTCAGGATTTATATTTAGTGGATAATGTCCTAATTTTGGGGCCCTTTGCTATAACCCATGGTGGGGGGGGGGGGGTGTTTTCCATGGGTCACAGCAGAAGCCCAACCATATGGATCCATGTTGTCTGATGGACGGGATGTGACAGCGCGAGTGGCGCCACCTGTGTGTAGAACTTTAAAGTGCAAAAGTTTAAACTATAACATGCCCAAACTTGCCTAGTTTGTAAATGTATAGTTAGATTGATAGCTGTCAATCAATGTTGTTTGCACTGGTTATATTGCTTCCTCAGCTCAATTGCTTGGCTCCACCTCTTCCTGGAGGAGGCCAGAGCTTTTTCTTTTCCATTCTACCATCAAACTTTCTATCAGATAGACGTGAGAAAGAGACTTGTCTCTAAAGCCCTTAATTAAGTTACCTCTCATCAACAATTCTAAGGTTTTTACCCTTGGGACTCATGCTTCATGTCCAGATCGCCCTGGACAACGTTAAGGAGACCCAAGCGCCTTCAAACCGGTCCTTTGGCATCAAAAGGAAGACTCTGTGCCTTCAACATAGGCCATTGGACTGGGGGTTGTGTTTGTTCCGACTTCCACAGCCACTGAGAAAAGAGGGAACAGGAAAAGCTTCTCACCTGCGAAATCTCCTTGGATCCAAGACAACCAGAGACTGTAATGTATATTTCCTTTACACCCTTTGAAACTTCCAGCTTATTGCCTTAAAGGGATAACTCTTTGTGAACAATAAAACCTATTGTGATTTATCTACAGTGTTTTGGTCCTTGAGAGTTCCAGTTCTTTAAAGGAAGGCAAGAAGCAATCCCCTGGGGGAAAGATGTCACGTTTATGTCTCTTTCACTAAGAGTTATAGCCCCAGGCACGACGGCATATGGGAAAAGAGATTTAAAGATGGGCTTAAAGCTAACCTCAAAAAAGGCGGCATAGACACAGAGATCTGGGAAGCCCTGGCCCTTGAGACCTCTAAATGGAGGTCAGCTGTGACCAGCAGTGCTGCAGAATTCATAGAGGCACAAATGGAGGTTGCAAAGGATAAACACGTCAAGAGGAAGGTACATTAAGGCAGCCTTGACTGGGGTAGGCAAAGAGATTTAAAGATGGGCTTAAAGCTAACCCCGCCAAAAGGTGGCATAGACACCGAGAACTGGGAAGCCCTGGCCCTTGAGCGCTCTAACTGGAGGTCAGCTTTGACCAGCAGTGCTGTGGAATTCAAAGAGGCACAAATGGAGATTGAAAGGGAGAAACATGTCAAGAGAAAGGCACATCAAGCCAACCTTGACTGGGACAGGAAAAGAGATTTAAAGATGGGTTTAAAGCTAACCTAAAAAAGGTGGAATAGACACAGAGAACTGGGAAGCCCTGGCCCTTGGGTGCTCTAACTGGAGGTCAGCTGTGACCAGCAGTGCTGTGGAATTCATAGAGACACAAATGGAGGTTGAAAGGGAGAAACATGTCAAGAGGAAGGCATATTAAGCCAGCCTTGACTGGGACAGGAAAAGAGATTTAAATATGGACTTAAAGCTAACCTCGAAAAAGGTGGCATAGACACCGAGAACTGGGAAGCCCTGGCTCTTGAGCGCTCTAACTGGAGGTCAGCTGTGACCAGCAGTGCTGTGGAATTCGAAGAGGCACAAATGGAGGTTGAAAGGGAGAAACATGTCAAGAGAAAGGCACATCAAGTCAACCTTGACAGGGACAGGAAAAGAGATTTAAAGGTGGGCTTAAAGCTAACCTCAAAAAAGGTGGCATAGACACCGAGAACTGGGAAGCCCTGGCCCTTGAGCGCTCTAACTGGAGGTCAGCTGTGACCAGCAGTGCTGTGGAATTCAAAGAGGCATGAATGGAGGGAGAAAGGGAGAAGCGTGACTAGAGAAAGGCGCATCAAGGCAATCCTGACTGGGACCACCTTCCACGTGGAAACTGATGCCCTCATTGTGGAAGAACATGCGGATCAAGAATAGCCACCAATGTACCCAACTGCCAAGACACTACACTTGGAAGGCCATCATACTCGGAGAACGAGGGATTATCAAAGTAAGTATTCCACCCTGTTCCCTAGTGAAGTTAGGATTGATTTCCCAATTTTTATCCAACCTTCTATTTGCTGTTGATTAAATCCAACATTCATCATAATTTAGGGTAGACCCATTGAAGCAAAATTGGAATTCTGTTACCGGTTACTTATCTTTGTGTTCATTTGATCAGTTCTAAGTTGGACTAATACTAGATTTAACACCAGATTGCTATGATTTTCTCTCTCGTGGGTTTAGGAGCATTTTTTCCATGAATGCCATTTTACGGTGCACTGGTTAGAACTTTGTCTCTGGAGCTGAGTTGGCAAAAAATTACTGTAATATATTGAAAGGATGCAAAAAGATACAGCAAAATGCCTCTTCAGGACCTTATAAAGATAAATAACTTATATACAGTGAGAGAGAGAGGAAGAGAGAATGTAAATAATGACAATCTGGAACAGATCTATATCTATACACACAGCAGAAGTGAAAAAATGTATGTATGTGTGTGGCTGGGGTGTCCACTTACACAGAAAAGCTCCCACTTTCACAAATAGTTATAGCTCCAACCCAGGCAACACCAATGGCCCTCTCTCCAGTGACACTGCAGGTTATAGAGACTGCCATGAACATGTCCAAGAGCCCTGCCAGTGTCGTCCACAAACACCATACTGCCCACCACCCAAGTGAAGGCTTTCACATGGGGACAATTTCATCCTAGATGTTATGTTTTTCCTCCATCACAGACATCCCAGTGTTTCTGACTCTCTCCACTGGTATGGAATTTGCATGGCCCCACCCAATGCCTCTCCCTTAACTCTTTCCTGTTCTTTTCTTTGGCATACAGTAAACAGAGGAATTGATCAGCAACTGAACATACTAGAGAGGTTGGCGAGAATTCACCATGATTTATAGGAATTGTAGGTACTGGGATGTATAGTTCACCTGCGATCAATGAGCACTCTGAACTCAAATGATGGATCTGGAACTAACTTTGCACATAGAACCCCCATGACCAACAAAAAATACTTGAGGTCTTTGGAGGGATTTATAGTTCACCTACATCCAGACTGCACTATGAACCCAAACAATGATGGATCTGGACCAAATTTGGCACGCATATCCAATATGCCCAAATTTGAATGCTGGTGAGTTTTGAGAGGAAATGGCCTGGACATTTTGGAGTTGTAGGTACCGGGATTTATAGTTCACCTGCAAGCAGTGAGCATTCTGCAGGATGTATTTTCATTCACTGGACCAAATTTGGTACAAATACCTGATATGCCCAAATTTGAATACTGGTGGGGTTGAGGGGGATTGATTTTGTCATTTGGGAATTATAGTTGCTGGGGTTTATAGTTAACCTACAATCTGAGCATTCTGAACTCTGCCAATGATGGAATTGGACCAAACTTGGCACACAGAGCCCCCCATAACCAGCAAAAAATACTGGAGGTATTTGTGGGAAATTCACCTTGATTTGGGGGAGTTGTAGTTTGCCTACATTCAAAGAGCACTGTGAACCCAAGCACTGATGGATCTAGACCAAACTTGGCACACATACCTGATATGCTGAAATTTGATTTGTTTGGGGGTGGGGTGGGGGGAACTGACCTACCTTTCTGGGAGTTGTAGTTCACCCACAACCAGAGAAATAGTGACCTCCACCAATGATGGACCTGGACCAAACTTGACACACAGAACCCCCATGACTAACTCAACCTACTGGAGGGTTTGAGGGAACTGACTCACCATAGTGGGAGTTGTAGTTTACCCTGCAGCCAGAGAGCACATGGGACCCCACTGATGATGCATCCAGAGCAAACTTGCCCAACATAACAAATTTTAAGTACCAGTGGAGTTTTTCAGGGTTAAATGGCATGATGTGAGTTGTAGTTCACCCACAACCTTATGCATTTTGTACAATTAAAATTTTGACTTTTTCAAATATTCCAGGCAACCCCAAGTAGCCAAGCAAGTATAGGAATAAAAGGAATATCCCCACCAACAGCACTCCTCTCCATTTTCTCCCTTAATATCTGGAATTCACCATGAACTTTATTTAATTTCTTAGTAATGTTGATAAATTTACAATCTGACATACATTTTGTCATGATTAGGCAAGACCTGCTGACATTTCTGGGAATTACATTAGTCATGAGTAACCTGACTCATTGATTTCAATGAGTTTGTAGCTTTAGGTCTGACAAAATCAGGATCCACCCCCGTCTTCTATAGTGGTGAGTTGATTTGTTAATAAAGAAGTAAGCATTATATTTTGGCCCCATTACTTAATTATTACTGGTGGGAAATCATTTTCTATTACTCTCTGCAGTTGTGATCTTTTCTAACATCACGAAACCAAGAACATAATGCATTATTAAGCGCTGCAGTAGGCTATGAGAAATTGCTGCTTACAAGATAATGAAAAGATACCATCTAAAGCATGCGGCATTACACTTGAAACAGAAATGCTGCATAACATGACATATGCATCTAAACGGGGGGAGCATTTATAACAGAGTATCTCTGGTGATGTGTCAGGGTTTTTTGTTCACAATTCTCAATATCACGAAACATTAACATTACAGTATAGCTACATAGTGGCATTTAGCTCCCTCGGAAGAAATTTTAAAAGTATAGTGTTAGAGTGGAAATAATAGCTATCGGCATACTTGAATGGCAGGAGAGGGGTTTTTTATCGTATTCAGTAAGAATGTGAGTGGCGCACTTAGGACCTCATCACATGAGTTGCGGAAAGCAGTATATTGTCTTGTGTAATTTTAAATGATCTCGTACCATTTTTCAAATCCTATCAAATGCTGTCTGTTTTGCAGGCTTTCTCCCATTCTGTCCCATGTTCTGAACCATTCCATGAATAAGTGCGGTCCCCGCTCACTCTGCATTCTTGAGGGAAATTTTAAAATCACCGAGTTTAACAACTTCTTTTTAACTGCTTTTCTGCAACAAGCCCAATGACCAAAAAGGGAAAAGAGGCTCTTTTTTGTTTCTTTAGGTACCTCTACATTGTAAAACTAATAAAGTTTGACAACAGTTTAACTGCCTTGGCTCAACGCTGTAGAACTATGGGATTTGTAGTTAGGTGAGGCACCAGCTCCCTTTCACAGAAAAAACAATAAAGAACATAGAAAACTACAACTACAGCATTAAAATAATATACATAAGCACTTACTTACTTACTTAGGCGATCCCTCGTTTTCCGAGGATGATTGTCTTCCAGTGTTCTTGTGGGTCCGTATGTGGCTGTGGAGCCCTATTCTTGCTCTGCATCTTCTTCCGCAGTGAGGGCATTGGTTTCCAGGTAGAAGGCGGTCTCGGTCAGGGTTGGCTTGATGCGCCTTCCTCTTGGCATGCTCCTCCCTTTTGCCGTCCATTCGTGCCTCTTCAAATTCTGCAGCACTGCTGGTCACAGCTGACCTCAAGCTGGAACGGTCAAGGGCCAGGGCTTCCCAGTTCTCATTGTCTATGCCAGAGTTTTTAAGGTTGGCTTTGAGCCCATCTTTGAATCTCTTTTCCTGTCCACCAACATTCCGTTTTCTGTTCTTAAGTTCGGAGTAGAGCAACTGCTTTGGGAGATGGTGGTCGGGCATCCGGACAACGTGGCCAGTCCAGCGGAGTTGATGGCGGAGGACCATCGCTTCAATGCTGGTGGTCTTCTTCCAGCACGCTTCTTCCAGCACGCTGACGTTTGCCCGCCTGTCTTCCCATGAGATTTGCAGGATTTTCCGGAGGCAGCGCTGATGGAATCGTTCCAGGAGTTGCATGTGGTGTCTGTAGACAGTCTACGTTTCACAGGCATATAGAAGGGTTGGGAGGACAATAGCTCTATAAACAAGCACCTTGGTATCCCTACGGATGTCCCCATCCTCCAACACTCTCTGCTTAATTCGGAAAAATGCTGCGCTCGCAGAGCTCAGGTGGTGTTGTATTTCGGTGTCGATGTTGACTTTGGTGGAGAGGTGGCTGCCAAGGTAGCGGAAATGATCAACATTTTCTAATGTTACACCATTAAGCTGTATCACTGGCATTGGAGAGGGGTTGTCTGGTATCTGTTGGAACAGCACCTTAGTTTTTTCAATGTTCAATGACAGGGCGAGCTTCTCGTATGCTTCTGCAGAGAACAAAATCAACCTCTGTACATGGCATTCATTGACCTTTCAAAGGCATTCGACACAGTGAATCGCAGTGCTCTCTGGACCATCCTCCAAAAAATCGGGTGCCCTAACAAATTTGTGAACATCCTGCGGCTCCTCCATGATGCCATGATGGCAACAGTCTTGGACAGCAGTGGCTCCCAAAGTGACCCATTTAAGGTTGAATCAGGTGTCAAACAGGGATGTGTTCTTGCCCCAACTTTATTCTCCATCTTCATCACTATGATACTTCACCTTGTTGATGGGAAGCTTCCCACTGGAGTGGAAATCATCTATCGGACAGATGGCAAGCTATTCAACCTCAGCAGACTGAAAGCCAAAACCAAGGTTACAACAACATCTGTTATAGAACTCCAGTATGATGATGACAATGTCTGTGTGCATTTAGAAGAAAATCTACAAGCTACTCTAAACACCTTTACGTAAGCACTACAAAAGTGAGTACAGTTGCTACCAAAACAATAAAAATAATATAAAAGTTAGCACATCACTATTTCGAAACCAAAGAGTACTAATGGGGGAGAAAATGTAGCTATATCCAAGCGTTGATACCAGGGGAGTTCATTAAAGATTTCCCTTGACCCACTTCTATTTATCACAGGATGCTGAAATATATATAAATAAAAATGTAATGTTCATTTGTGGGATTAACATAACTCAAAAAACACTGGACGAATTGACACCAAATTTTGATGCAATACACCTATCAGGCCAACAAGTGACCATCACTCATAAAAACACTGAAAAACACAGCAGAAGAGTCTTAAAATCGGGGGGAAAATAAAAATACATTACAACATATGCGCAAAATCACACACACACACACACACACATATATATATACACAGACACACACAAACACAGACACACACACACACAAACACACAGAAACACACATACACACACACATACACATATACACACACAAAACACATATATACAGACTGGGCCACAGCAACGTGTGGCAGGGGATGGCTATTAATGATATAAGTCTCTATACAACTCAGAACTGATAATGGTCTTGATTTCACAGGTGCTGAAGTGGTGTGAGGTTTGATAATGGACCCAGTGGAATACAGAGCAGTCCTCGTGTTCCCTTACTGAAAAGACCGTACACCAAAGGAGACGTTCGATGAGATGAAAGATGTTTATGGTGATGATTCCCCATCATATGATGTAGTCAAGAACTGGCACCAGCAATTCAAATGTGGTCAGACATCAGTGCAAACAGCTCTAATTCCAGGGCGACCCCACTCTGCTATTGATGAACACACCATCCAGCAAGTATTGGTTCCCATTTTGGAAAATCGCTGCATAGTCATTCGCCACCTAACCCAAAATGTCAGGATTAGTGTGGGTTCCATGGGAAAAAGTCATCCAAGACCACCTTCACATGCATAAGGTATCCACTTGCTGGGTCCCCTGGTTGCTCACACCTTTCCAGAAGCAAGAACAAGTTGAATGTTCTCAGGCTCTATTAACGATGTTCCATGGAAACCAGGAGGACTTTTTCAACAGACTGATCACACACAAGATGAAAGCTGGGTCCATCACTATGATCCTGAGACTAAAGTCCAGTCGATGCAATGCAAGCATCATGACTCACTGTCTCCAAAGAAGGCACATGCCCAATTCTCAGCAGGCATAGTCATCTCACAGTATTTTGGGACCAGCATGGTGTAATATTGATGGATTTCCTAGCAAAGTGTACCATGATCACTGGGGCATACTATGCTCTATGCTGCAGAAATTGCAAGAGGCCCTCAAAACTAAGAGACATGGCATGTTAACCTAAGGTGTCCACCTTCTGCAAGACAATGCACCAGTTCACAACTCACATGCTTCCCAAATGGAAGCATGCTCTTGTGCCTTTGAAATTCTACCGCATCCCCTTTATTCACCCAAACTGGCAGCATCAGACTTCCACCTCTTTCCAACAATGAAGTTCTTTTTGAAGGGCAAGCACTTAGCTCTAAGAACGCAAGGATGGTTCAGAAGAACATGTGATTCGCTCAAACTGGGAAATTTACAACCTACATTCAGGGTGAGAATTGTGTGACCCTTCAGATGGTTTTAGACTACACCTGCTAGTGTTCCTGATCATTGCTATGCCAGTGATGGCAGCTGGGACTTGGAAAGCCGTACGATTTCCCAACCCTGTCTTACATCCAATTTCTAATTTCAACCAGAATAGACCACTTGAATCCATAATTCCGCTTGATAAGTGAACACTTGTGTGAGCTTCACAGTGGTTCTAATCACAGTAGGATTCACTGATTAAGCAGATTAATCTAACAACTGACTTTAGATCCTAATGTCAAGCATAAAAAATAAATGAATAAATAAAATATTTATTATAAAAATTAAATGATAAATAAATAAAACAAATTGAAAGGTACCACTGTCATAAAAACCCTGCCCTACTGGCTAGCCTAACACCAGACATTGCATACTTGTGGAGCAGGCCCTCATCTGAAGGATTCAAGGAAGCTCAGAGGAAGTGTTGCTTGAGACATCTTGGATCAGTAGTTCTTATTCTTTGGCCTCCAGATATTTTTGGACCTCCGTTCCAAGATCATTGGCTGTGCTGGCTGGGACTTCTAGAAGTATAGAACATCTGGATGACTGAAGATTGAGAGGATGATCTTGAAAGGAGGGAAGAAGGAAGGAAAACAAGGGAAAAGAAAGATTTGGGGAAGCTCAGAGGAAGTATTGTTTGAGACATCCTGGATCAGTAGTTCATATTCTTTGGCTTCCAGATATTTTTGGACCTCAGTTCCAAGATCATTGGCTGTGCTGGCTAGAACATCTGGAAGACTCAAGATTGAGAGGATGATTTTGAAATGAGAGAAGGAAGAAAAACAAGGGAAAAGGAGATGGTGACAGTAGCTCAGGTGGATAATGGACCAGTCTGTATCAGATCTGGTCACGCTTTCCCCACTGTGCCCAAAATGTAGGACTCCTCCAGAGTGTCAACCAAATTCCAGAACTTTCATTTGCTTTTCTTACTGCGGTTTATTCATGAAAAACACTGCATGTTGCTACTAGAGGTTTGCTTTTTCTAAGTAACAGGGAGGCTCAGAACCTTTTCTGTTACAGCTGCCACAAGTTAACTGGGTGTGTTATCTGCTTCGACATATAACAAGACAGTAGGTTTGTAAGCTTTGAACTTTGCATTTGGCTTAGGTTGATAGCTCGTTTGAGCTGAAGAAACCTTTGGCTGTTGCTGGGAGGGGTTATGCAGCGTCCTGAAGCTGAAGACTGATGCAGTTTGGAGTGCCAAGGAAACTGCTTGTTTATGGCGAGATATGGACATTCTACTGATAACTAAGTAGAGAGACTATTATTTTGCTATGTGTTTGCATATAGTCATGTAAAGAAGAAGGCTCACCGGAGATATTGTTTGTTGTATATTTGTGAGAACAATTCTTCTGTTTTGCTTTGTGTTTTTGATCTACAGCAGTGGTTTCCAACCTGGGGTCCCCAGATGTTTTTGGCCTTCAACTCCCAGAGATCCTAACAGCTGGTAATCTGGCTGGGATTTCTGGGAGTTGTAGGTCAAAAACACCTGGGGACCCCAAGTTGAGAACCACTGATCTACAGTGAATAGAACTATATTTTTGTTTTTACTTAAAGCAACAGACTCATTTATATTTTTTGAGTTTTTGAGTAAACATTCTGTGGGCTCTTAATGCTACTCTGACACTGCAGACATCCAGGAGGGACGTCATGGCCAGTGTAAATTATTTAACCCTTATAGAAAAGCCCTTGTCATTCTTTAGCCAGCATGCTCATACTGGTTGGTTAGTTGGTTGATTTTGGGAGAGTAAATTTGTTACTCCAAACTGAATTTTTCAAGTCTGGTATGCATCAAATGTGTTCTCCATTCCTCATCCCAGCAGAAGCCAAAGATACTGTAAATGCACCTGAGTCAAACCATTTAGAGTAGGAGCAACTATTTGGAAGGCTCTGTCCATGTTCCGTTTAGCCCTGTCAACAAACCAAAAAACCATATGTCTCAGTTTCCCCACATTCACCGGGATGTGAGAGTGAGACTGTTTGCCTCCATTAAAGGTTTGTTGTAAACGACAATCATAACATATGGAAAACCGGGCCGCGGGCATCTTGCAATGCCAGTCTGAGAGATATTGCTCCAGTCTGGATCTTGCTCTGCAATGTTAGTGAGAAAGATACTCGTTTCTTTATGGTTGTCAGAACGCATTAACATTTGGATTGAATACAATGTGAGAGCCTATGTGTGTCTGTGTGTATCTGTGTCCCTTTTGGAACACTTGGTTGCGATGCTGGGGGGATTCTTTTGGCCTTGTTCTTAGGCCCACTCACTCCTTATTTCAGAGACCAAAAACCAGCTGGATTTGGTTTGTTTTGTTTCTAGAGTATGCTGTTTCATTTAATATGCATGAGGCTGACGTACTTGCTCTGCTCTTCTCTAGCTGCGTGTGGCAGTTCAGCTGATAGGCAGGCAAGACTTAAGAGTGGAGAGGAATGGAGAGATAGAGAGGTAAAAGGCAGATGGTGGGGAGGTGAGATTGACAGAGACAGCAAAAGGGCACCGGGGAATAGATAAATACACTCATCAAGACAAGAGGAATGGCAGCGGAAAGACAGACAGACCAGAAGAAAAAAGGAAAAGAGGAGGGAGGCAGGGAGAAAAGAAGAGAGTGGGGGGGGGGGAGAAGGAGGGAGGCAAACTGCTGGAAAATTTGAATATCTATGACGGAAGAAGAGTTTCATCTGCATTGGGTCTTTTTTTAGTTTAGTCAAAAATCCACTGGTATTGTAAGGACTGTCAGCCACTTCATCCCATTAAACAGGGAAGTGTGTGGCAGAGGAGAACAGAGAAGAACTCAGTCTTACTCAGTTTTTTAATGAAATGGATGTTTCCCTGCCTTTTATCACATTTAAGTGTTAAATGTCTCTCAGTTTCCTTTCAGTATTCTTTCATTGCAGTTGTCTTCACGGGACAGAGATTTGGCCCAGCCCACCATCACTTTCCTTGCTCATTGTTGAAAACCGGATGGGAAAGCGGTGATGTTCTCTCTCTCTCTGAGTCTATCTCTACCTCCCTCCCCCACCCCCACCCCTCTCTCTTTTGGCTGTCCCACGAAAAAATAGTATGGAGCTATGGTATTTAAAGTGGGGTCCAAGCAGGCCTGTAGCCAGGGGTGGTTTTAGGGGTTCAACCCCCCCCCCTGAATTTTTTCAGGTTAAAAGAAAAACCATGTTTACTCATGAATTTTAACTGGTTAACCAAATCCCCATGCTAAGTCTATGAGATGCAAAAAATTAGGAGTCCCTCCAGAACTGCAAGCACTATTTCAAGCAAATATTAACAATTTATTCACACTGTCATTACTTGCAGCAATAGCCAATGTAGCGAAGCAACTAAGTTGGGCGGGTGGGTTGAATGCTCTCATTAAGGAGGCCAGACTTGGTGGAGGTGGTTGACAGGGGCGGAGCTGCAGGCTATTGAAGGCTGCTCTGCCCCCTGCTGTGCTCTTTGCTTCAGCATGACCCTACCCCCCCCCCCCCCCCCCAAATTTTCAACCCTCCCCGAAAATGTTTTCTGGCTACGGCCCTGAGTCCAAGAGCACTCATTCCATAGTGTAAATGCATTAAGAGAAGGGTATGCACCTTGGAAAACTATGACTCCCAGGACTGCACAGCATAGAGACATGACATAATAATAATAATAATAATAATAATAATAATAATAATAACAACATTTAAAATGCATACTGACTGTATTTGTTCTCCAGTGCAGATGCAACCAGAGAAGGGTATGGACCTTGGGAAACTGTAACTCCCAGGACCACATACTATTTGTTGTCATTTCAGTCATTTCCGACTCTTCGTGACCTCATGGAGCAGTCCACGCCAGAGCTCCCTGTTGGCCGTCAGCACCCCCAGCTCCTTCAAGGTCAATCCAGCCACTTCAAGGATCCCATCCATCCATCTTGCCCTTGGGCGGCCACTCTTCCTTTTTCCTTCCATTTCCCCCAGCATCATTGTCTTCTCTAAGCTTTCCTGTCTTCTCATGATGTGGCCAAAGTACTTCATCTTTGCCTCTACTATCCTTCTCTCCAATGAGCAGTTGAGCTTTATTTCCTGAAGTATGGACTGGGTGGATCTTCTCGCAGTTCAAGGCACTCTCAGAACTTTCCTCCAGCACCACAGTTCAAAAGCATCTATCTTCCTTCGCCCAGCCTTCCCTATCACCCAGCTCTCACATCTGTAGGTGACTATGGAGCTATGGTATTTAAAGTGGGATCCAAGAGCATTCATTCCATAGTGTAAATGCCTCAAGAGAAGGGTATGGATTTTGGGAAACTATAACTCCCAGGACTGCACAGCATGAAGTCATGGCATAATAATCCTTCTCTCCTGGCTTTCCCATGCAACACAAGCAGAGACATATCACAGAAGGAAGGGAGGAAAGGAAAGGACCCGGAAAGGCTATTAAAAAAAAAGAAATTGTTCTGGCAAAGTAAAAACTCAATGAGCAAAAGTTAACGCTTTCTCTAACAAGGGTAATTTTGGCTCTTCCCACAATTTCCCCTCCCACAAAGGGGAAAGGTTTCATTGTAAACCTGAGAGCAATTAATGCCATCACATTACAGAAATGGCCAAACATCCAGGTGGTTTCAAAAAATCCACTTCCCCACCACCTCATGAAACGTTTTAAAAGAATGTTGGCCCTCGCACTTAAAATGTGCAAAGAATGCTCTATCCTACACTTGAAGCCTAACTAATGTGATGACAAAAGTGGCTTCCTGGATTTTAAATGTAGCACTCAGTAGAATTTAGTAAATGTAATGAAGTGAGGCATGCATTTGGCAGAGAAATCACACCAAAATACAGTTGTGTGCCTTCAAGCATTTTCCAACTTAAGGCAACTCCAAGGCACCAATCTCATGGGGTTTTCCTGACAAGTTTTGTTCAGAAGAAGACTATTTCTGCCTCCTTCTTAAGATGAAAGGATGTGACTTGCCTTACGTAAACCAGAAGGTTTCCATGGCCGAACATGATTCGAACCCTGGTCTCCAAAATCCTAGCGCAATGCTCAAACCACTATGTCATGCTAGGCATTCAAAATACACTACTTCTGAGTATTTGCAAGATACAGCTTGCTCTCTGCAATATGTAGCCATGTAAACATCGGGCATTAGTGGGGATGCTGTAAGGTGTTAAAATCTAATGTTCAGGCATCCCACAAATTCGTTCTTCTATAAAAGAAATATTATTAGAATGAAGGGGGAATGTAAATAGGCAAAAACATAGATGCATGCACAGGAGAAGCTGCCAGGGGGGAGAGAATTCATTCTGATGTTTTCTCTGTATGTGAAACAGTTCATTTTGACAGGTTCATGTAAGCAAAATTTCCCCAAGGAATATAAAGAGAGTTTATTTGATTGTTTGTTCTAATTATCATCTGCTTTTCCTCCAGTAAACTGAGGATAGCATGCATAACAATCTTCATCAGAGCTGTATTTACCAGGTGGGAGACCAGATTTAGAGAAACTAACTGACTTAAGGTCACCAAATTTCATGGCTCTGGGGAAAATGAACCTATCTCCCAAGTCCTAGTTCACCCTCTAACCTAGGGTTGGAGAATCATATGACCATGAATTGTAGATAGCATCCAACACCATTTTTTTCTTGTCCTGGGAAGGAGGGAAAAAACTAAATGGCTGCTCTTGGAGAATGTCAGGAGCAATGAAGGCACAGTGTTTCACCACTTTGTTTTGAACTTGCCATATCTCAGAAAGGATTTGATAGAACAGGAGATGGGCTTCATTTAAATGAATGGAAAATGTGGTGGACTGATTTCAGTGTTGGACTACAACTCTGGAGAGAAAGGCCCGCTCAACCATGAAATCCCACTGGGTGACCTCATCCAAGTCTCACACTCTCAGTCCTAAAAGAAGGCAAATGCAAACAGCCTTTGAACAACTCTTGCCAAGAAAACCCCATAACAGTGGAATCACAAATTGGGAACGACTTGAAAGCACACAACAAAACAACAATGTCTTTAGAAAATTATTCCCTAGACAGCTAGTGCCAGCGTATCCATGCTGTAACCAGTATGAAATCTTTTACCTTTTTTAACAATTTGGAAAAAGATCCACAAGCCTCTCTAAACACCTTTTCAGAAGCATACGAGAAGCTCAGCCTCTCATTGAACATCGAGAACACCAAAGCACTTTTCCAGCAGACACCAACCTATCCCTCTGCAATGCCAGAAATACAGCTTAATGGTGTAACATTATTTATTTATTTATTTATTTATTTGTCATATTTATATGCTGCCTTTCTCAGCTTGAAGGTGACTCAAGGCAGTTTACAACTCGATGCCCCCAACAACATCAATTACCATTAAAAACAATTAACATATAATATAAAACCATATAAAATATTAGAAAATGTTGACCATTTCCGCTACCTTGGCAGCCACCTCTCCACAAAAGTCAACATTGACACTGAAATACAACACTGCCTGAGCTCTGCGAGTGCAGCATTTCTCCGAATGAAGCAGAGAGTGTTTGAGGACTGGGACATCCATAGAAATACCATAGGGATACCATTAAAGCCATTGACCTCCCAACCCTGCTATATTCCTCCAAAACGTGGACTGTCTACAGACGTCATACACAACTCCTGGAATGATTACATCAGCACTGCCTCTGAAAAGTCCTGCAAATCCCTTGGGAAGACAGGCAGACAAATGTCAGCATGCTGGAAGAAGCAAAGACCACCAGCATTGAAGCGATGCTCCTCCACCATCAACTCCGTGGTCCAAATGCCTGATCCCCGTCTCCCAAAGCAGTTACTCTACTCCAAACTCAAGAATGGGAAACGTAATGTTGGTGTACAGGAAAAGTGATTTAAAGATGGGCTAAAAGCCAACCTTAAAAACTGTGGCATAGACACCGAGAGCTGGGAACTGGCCCTTGAGTGCTCTAACTGGAGGTCAGCTGTGACCAGCAATGCTGCAAAATTTGAAGAGGCACGAATGGAGGGCGAAAGGGAGGAACATGCCAAGAGGAAGTCGCGTCAAGCCAACACTGACCAGGATCGCCTTCCATCTGGAAACTGATGTCCTCACTGCGGGAGAACATGTGGATCCAGAATAAGGCTTCACAGCCACCTACGGACCCACCACCAAGACAACACATCTGGAAGACAATCATCCTCAAGCTACAAGGGAGCACCTAAGTAAATAAGTCTGTTTAACAGTGCCAGTACAATTGTTAGAAGTAGTATATGCTTCTAATCTTCCTTTGATTTATGATGGCTTCATGAATTTCATAGTTTTCTTAGGCCAAGGAATACTCAAAAGTGGATTTCCATTGCTTCCTTTTCCCAGTACTCACCAGGCCTGACCCTGCTTAGCTTTCCAGACCAGCCAGGATATTTTGTGAAAACAGCTACTAATATGTAAACCATGGTCACACAACATTTACATATAGCAGTAAAGATTAAAGAAACTGTGGGTACAAATAGTGAGCATATGCAGAACTCAACATTATTAATTTAAGATTATTATGGGAGTAGATTCACCACATGTGTTGCAAATAAATATTGAATGGCATAGGAGATGGAATTGCTGGCTAGGAGTCTCAGCACTGAGTTGCTTTTTCTGGCTCTTGTTCCATTTAAGCGTGCATGGCATTGAAGCTTCAGGCAGGAGTGCAGAATGCTGTTTAGGGCTGAAGGCTCCTTAAGATATTGCACAAGTGTTGAAGTTTGTGGTATTTGCTGGAGTAGTTTCTGTTTTTTTTAAAAAAAAAATCCAGGTGACATTTCTGTTGTTCTGACAATTTTTGGCACCAGCTACAACATTTTATTTTTAATGTTGAAATGTGTTAGACCAATATGTTTTCTTCTCTTTCCTTGTATTTTTTGAAAGGTACTGTGCTATAGTGGATCTCAATGACACTTTTGGTTTATAATAAAGGTAAAGATATCCCCTAGACATTAAGTCTAGTCAAGTCCAACTCTGCGAGGTAGTGCTCATCTCCATTTCTAAGCCGCAGAGCCAGCGTTGTCCGTAGATGCCTCCAAGGTCATGTGGCTGGAGCACCGTTACCTTCCAGTCAAAGTGGCACCTATTGATCAACTCACATTTGCATGTTTCAAACTGCTAGGTTGGCAGAAGCTGGGGCTAACAACAGGAGCTCATCCCATGCTGCAAATTTGAACCACCAACCTTCTGGTAAGCAAGTTCTGCAGCTTAGCAGTTTAACCCGCTGCGCCACCGAGACCCCATTTTGGTTTATATCTTTGTAATCATAATTTTAAAATCCAGTGACAAAAATAAGTACTCTTCAAACTGTTGAACTACCTCATCAAAGCATTTGTTGGTTGATTTTTGTGGGTTTTCAAGATGACTCTGGCTTGTGATGACCCTATCACAGAGTTTTTTTTAGACAGATTAACTCAGAAGAATTTTGATACTGCCTTTCTTTTAGGAGATAGAAGTGATAAGAATTGCCAAAATCCAAAGAGCTATTTGGTGAGAACTCACCCTTCTTTAGCCCAGTCTGGAAGATCCCTGAGGGTCAAATTTGTATTTGGAGACATCCCCAGTAGCTGTGTTCCTGTGGTGGCTGGTGGGTCTGCAGTTTGCAAAATGGTGAATAGGCTTTTGTTGGTTTTAACATGATTTTTAAAGGAACTATATTCAGTTAAATTTACCATACAGGGAGGAGCCCCCGGTGGCGCAGTGGGTTAAACCTCTGTGCAGGCCCGTAGCCAGGATTTCGTTTCGGGGGGGGCTGAATTTTTTTTCAGGGGGGGTTTCGGGGGGGGGGCTGAGTTTCGGGGGGGGCTGAGTCTGAGTGAAAGAGGGGCTAACCTAGCAAACCTTTTGTATCATTACCCCAATACCCCCATGCATATGGGATATATTGAGTATGGTGATCAGATCATGATATGAATAAACATAACAGTTTAAATAATGCACCATTAAGGCCTTTTCGTGAACCACCATGAAAATTTCGGG
Organism: Anolis sagrei; assembly: GCF_037176765.1. NCBI lineage: Eukaryota > Metazoa > Chordata > Lepidosauria > Squamata > Anolidae > Anolis > Anolis sagrei. Next base: position 43,679,529 of record NC_090026.1, on the reverse strand, counting down.
GGGGGGGGCTGAAGCCCCCCAAGCCCCCCCCCCCTGGCTACATGCCTGCCTCTGTGCCAGCAGGACTGAAGACCGACAGGTCGCAGGTTCGAATCCGGGGAGAGCACAGATGAGCTCCCTCTATCAGCTCCAGCTCCTCATGGGGGGACATGAGAGAAGCCTCCCACAAGGATGATAAAACATTATATCATCCAGGCGTCCCCTGGGCAACTTCCTTGCAGACAACCAATTCTCTCACACCAGAAGCGACTTGCAGTTTCTCAGGTCGCTCCTGACACGACAAAAAAAAAACCATACAAGGAGCCATTTAAGTCTTATGACTAGATTGGATAGGGGAGGACCAAACAGGGTTCCTCCCCGGAAGATATATGAAAGACAATATCCGCACAGTATTGGATTTGATTGAATATTTTGAGGCGAACCACCAGAAAGAAATGGCTATTTTATCAATCGATGCCGAGAAGGCGTTTGATAATTTGAATTGGGACTTCTTTAAGATATTGATTCAAGAATTGGATATGGGAGCTAAATTTATAAATGCAATTGATGCGATTTATGATCTACAAAAGGCAAAAATTCGGATAAACGGCCAATTATCAGAGGAATTTGAGATTACAAAAGGAACGAGACAAGGATGTCCGTTATCCCCGTTAATTTTTATAATGGCGTTGGAACCATTAATGATGAAAATAAGAGAAGATACAAATGTTAAAGGAGTAAAAATTGGGAAATATGAATACAAAGTAAGAGCTTTTGCGGACGATTTACTGGGAATAGTGGAAGACCCAATTAATAATTTACAAAACTGGATTGAAAAAATACAAGAATTTGGGAAAGTGGCAGGCCTCAAAATAAATAAAGGGAAAACTAAAATACTAACTAAAAATATAGGGAAAAAAGACCAAGAAGAAATTACAAGGATTACAGGAATGGAAATAGTGAAAAAATTAAGGTACCTGGGGATTTGGTTGACAGCAAAGAATGGCCAACTATTGAAGAATAATTATGATTTGACTTGGAGCAATATACAGAAAGATTTAAAGAAATGGAGCTTATTGAAACTATCTCTACTAGGAAGAATTGCGCTTATAAAAATGAATGTTTTACCTAAACTATTGTTTTTATTTCAAAATATACCCATAATCAAAAATCAAACAGAATTTTTAAAATGGAAGAAAGAACTATTGAAATTTGTGTGGAATGGGAAAAGACCGAGAATTAAATATTTGAACTTAATTGATAAAAAAACACGAGGGGGACTGGGATTCCCAGATCTGAAAACATATCATGAGGCTAGTGCCCTTTTGTGGATAAGAGATTGGATGACATTAGAAAATGGAAAAGGCTTGAACTTAGAAGGACATGATCTACGTGTAGGCTGGCATGCCTACACGTGGTACGATCGAGAAAAAAAGGAAAAAAAATGGAAATAATTTTGTAAGAGCATCATTATTAAGAGTATGGATGAAATACAAGAATCATTTTTATACTAAAACGCCTCTATGGGTTTCACCGATGGAGGCGTATCAAAGAAGATTACTGGGTTGGAGAGCGTGGCCAACATATAGAGATATACTAGTGAGGAATACTATGGAAATTAAATCCTTCCAGCAAATGAAAGAAATAAATGGTAATTTGACGTGGTTACACTACTTGCAAATGAAAGAATATATCAAGCAAGACAATAAGATAGGCTTCGCCTGGGAAGAATCAACTTGGGACAAAATATTAAAGACGAATAAGAAAGTAATTTCAGTTATTTATAATACACTATTAACCTGGCTAACGGAGTGCGAGCAAGTAAAAACATGTATGATAAAATGGGCCGAAAACATAAGAAGACCTATTCAATTTAGGGAGTGGGAGCAGATGTGGAACAAAAAATTGAAATATGTATATGCAACAGATTTAAAAGAAAACTGGATAAAAATGTTCCACAGATGGTACACCACTCCTAAGAAATTATCTTTAATGAACAAGAATACTTCTGATAAATGTTGGAAGGGTTGCCATCAAACAGGTACTTTTTATCATATGTGGTGGACGTGTAAAGAAATAGAGAAGTATTGGACGAAAGTACATGAAGAGCTACAAAAAATTTTGAAGAGAGTTTTTAAGAAGAAACCAGAATATTATCTATTGGGATTTACAGATTTGGAATTACAATTAGATGAGAACGAAGATAGACTATTTACCTATGCTACAACAGCGGCGAGAATATTATTGGCGAAGTTTTGGAAACAGGAAGATATCCCTACCACTGAAGAGTGGTTAGGGAAATTAAGAGAAATAAGAGAAATGGACGAATTAACTTTTTTCTTGAAAAAGAATACCGGGAACCCAATAAAGAGGACAGATTGGACTCTATATGAAAATTACGAAAAGGAAATAAATAAATAAGAGGAATACTATGAAGTGGATATAATGGAAATATCATTGAGGACACAACACCTGATGGAGAGATGGAAGTCAATTTTTATTTTATACTTTTTTTTCTTTTTTTCTTTTTTTCCCCTTTCCCCCCTTTTTTTTCTTTATTTTGTGTGGCTTTTATATTTTTGTATTTTTTTGGTGGACTTGGGGGTAGGGGGATGTATTTCTTACTTTTTTCCTTTTTTCCTACTTTCCTATCATCTTTTTTAATATTCTCCCTCTTTCGATGTTATTTTTAAAACCTTAATAAAAACTATTATATAAAAAAAAGTCTTATGACTACCTAAAAGGTCGTACAATGATTAAATATTGCAGACTCTTTACAAAGGTGAGATTAAACGTATTTCCCTCAGAGTTGCTATGAGGCAGACAGTCTGGAATTCCTTACTCCCAAAGACTATGCCCCTGTGAAGGAAATGAAATAGAAACAATAGAACACATTTTATTGCATTGCCACTACTACACAATACAACATAGCCAATGTTTATACCCATATACCCAATCCTGTCCTGCATGACCAGCCATCCTCCGTAGAGGATTGTTAGATATCTTTTAGAGGACAAGTGCCACAGGGTGACTCTCATAGTGGCAAAATTCCTCCAGTGGCAACAAGGCTGAGAAAGCAAATAACCTCTGATAGGGGTATTACTTGAAACCATGTAGTACAGCCTTTCTCAACCTGAGGGTTGGGACCCCTGGAGTGGAGGGGGTCACCTGAGGGTGTCAGAGGGGTCACCAGGGGGTGTCAGAGGAGTCACCAAAGACCATCAGAAAACACAGTATTGTCTGTTGGTCATGGAGATTCTGTGTGAGAAGTTTGATCCAATTATATTGGTGGGGTTCAAGGCACTCTTTGATCGTAGGTGAACTATAATTCCCAGCAACTACAACTCCTCAATGTCAAAGTCTATTTTCCCCAGACCCCACCAGTGTTCACATTTTGGGCATATTGAATATCCATCATTGTTTGAGTCCACAGTGCTTTCTGGATGTAGGTGAACTACAACTCCAAAACTCAAGGTCAATGCCCACCAAACCCTTCAGTATTTTCTGTTGGTCTTCGGGGTTCTGTGTGGGAATTTTGGCACAATTCTATCGTTGGTGTGGTTCAGAATGCTCTTTGATTGTAGGTGAACGGTAAATCCCAACAACTACAACTCCCAAATGTCAACGTCTAGTTTCCCCAAACCCTACCAGTGTTGACATTTAGGAGTTGTAGTTGCTGGGATTTACTGTTCACCTACAAACAAAGAGCATTCTGAACCACACCAACGATAGAATTGTGTCAAAATTCCCACACAAATGTCAACGCCTAGCTTCCCCAAACTCTACCAGTGTTGACATTTGGGCATATTGAGTATTCATTCCAAGTTTGGTCCAGATTCATCATTGTTTGAGTCCACAGTACTCTCTGGATGTAGATAACTCCAAAACTCAAGGTCAATGCCCACCAAAACGGTCCAGTATTTTGTTAGTCGTGGGAGTTCTGTGTGCCAAGTTTGGTTCAATTCCATCGTTGGTGGAGTTCAGAATGCTCCTTGATTGTAGGTGAACTATAAATCCCAGCCACTACAACTCCCAAATGACAAAATCAATCCCCCCTCCCAACCCCACCAGTATTCATATTTGGTCCAGTGAATGAAAATATATCCTGCAAATCAGATATTTATACTACAATTCATAACAGGAACAAAATTACAGTTATGAAGTAGCAAAAAAAAATAAACGTTATGGTTGGGGGTCACCACAACATGAGGAACTGTATTAAGGGGTCACGGCATTAGGAAGGTTGAGAAACACTGATGTAGATGTATTTTGTACAATAGACCTCTCCTGAGATGGGAAAATTTATAATGATTGTTGGTTTTACTGATGGGTCTATGGACCATAATAAATTGTTGTTGTTAAGTCACACACCCTTGGTCTCAGAGGAGGGCAATGACAAACATCCTCCGAATAAATCTCACTAAGAAACCCCTTAGAGAAGGTTACGATAAATCAGGATTAGCTTGAACTAACAAAAAAAATCAATCCAAGGTCTTACATTATATTCATCAAAGCTTCATGGGCACCTTTTTTAAAAGTTCAAACTAAAACTGGAAATGGATTTACCACTGTGGTGACAACAGAGCCACCAGCCTCCACTGCTAAAAATATCCATCTATTTTAATGTGAAGGTCTTACTGCCTTAGGAGAGATAGTTTAGCCTTTTTGGAAAGGGGAAAAATAATGTAATGAGACAACTAATAGTAGGTTGTGGAAATGGGAAAACGACAGATGAAGTATTCGCGAGGAAAAGGATGTGAGTGTCTGGGAACCCCAGAGGGCTGGTTTGGCACTTAGGGTGGTTGGGCTGAGGTTTCCAACACCAGCTTTATACGCTCCTTGCCACCTTACTTTTCTGAATGAAGCAGAAACTTCACTCTGGCCTAATGCAGGGATTGTGAAAGTGCAGTCTGTGGATCCTGTGCTGGCTCTGAAACCCACTTTTTCAGCCTGTTTGCCATTTGGAAGTCACCTGAGATTCACCTAATCCAGGGGCCCTCAACAGAGGGCCAAGTCACAGTCCCTCAAACTGTTGGAGGGCCAGATTATAATTTGAAAAAAGCATGAATGAATTCCTATGCACATTGCACATATCTTATTTGTAGTGCAAAAAATACTTAAAACAATACAATAATTAAAATGAAGAACAATTTTAACAAATATAAACTTATTAGTATTTCAATGAGAAGTGCGGGCCTGCTTTTGGCTGATGAGATAGGATTGTTGTTGTTGTGTGTGAATGGGCGCCACTCCTCCCGCCCGCAGAACCAGAGATGACACGGACACATAGATGGAGTAAAAATGGCCACAACTTGATTTATGAATTACAGGAACACAGGGTTGGCTGCTAGGCATGGGTTCTGGATCAAGATCGGTCAGCCTGCTGCTGACCAATACCTGATGAGTCCAATAGGGGGCCCACCGGCACAATACCAGGCCACAAGACACGGCACCCCTGGAAACCGCCGGATGCTCCCTCCCCAGCCAGTAGGGGAGGGGCAGAATCAGATCCAGGGCCCATGCCACATGCCACAAAAAGGGGAGGGAAGGGCACCCCCCCCCCCCCCCACGCAACAGGCCTTGCCCAGTAAGTCAGGCAATGAATTTGTTGTTGTTGTTGTGTGCTTTAAAGTTGTTTCAGACTTAGGTTGACCGGAGCGAGGGTTGGGTAAATGACCTTGGAGGGCCTTAGTTTGAGGACCCCTGGCCTAATCACTGCAATATTTTTTTTTCATTCAGCATACTATTTGGACACCTTTTCCCGCAAATTTTTGAAGAGATACCTTTATTCTGAACTTTCCGTGATTCCTTGAAACTTTTTAAACATTGAAAACAGCCCCAAAGGATGACTGGAAATTATATGATGGTGTTCATGAGGTACCCCAGGGCATGCTGGTGCAATCCAAACTGCTAGTGCTGGTGTGTGTGATTATCCATCACTGGCCTAATGGAAGAGTTGGGCTTTCTTTCAAGAAAAATGTCCTTCTTCACAATACTGTCACGGAAATAAACAGTTACGTTCATGAATGTAATTTTCAACCTAAAGGTACAGGTTCTGGTCATTCGTTTTGTGTAGCATTGTTGCTGTGTGCTTTCAAATGTTGGCTCTATCACATGAGGCCACTCTATCACTTAGGACGTCATCACATTGAGATCCTACAGCCAGGGGACAGTGGGAGCATCTGTGGGGCAGAGGGGGAAACCATCCTCCCATGCCCCATGTCATTCACACTGCCCCCTTCCCCATCCCACAGGGAAAAGCATCGCTACCCGGCTCTGCACCACCACCACCACCACCACCATGTTACAGTAAGTTGTAGCAGGACCAAGTGTGTGTGTGTTGAAGGAAAACCTTATGATGGTAATTACTATGTGCAGCTGGTAATGTAGGTCAACCAGCAATCCTGGACCGCACCCGATAGGGTATAACTGTATGGGTTTTTAGAATACAGTTCTGGAGAGCTTTTTCTCTGAGGAGATCTATGCTCAAAGGCTCTGCTCTGAGGAGCAGGTTGGAGAGAAGCCGTTATGTGGCTCTAAAGGAAGCTATGGTGGAATAGCTGTTTGCTTAAGGTTTATGTTTTGCTTTCTCATTTGACTTAAAATGAATATGCCTTATTTTGTATTACTTACAAAGAATATTTATTTATTTATTTATTTATTTCACAGTTTTGTATACCGAGCTTCTCAACCTCGTTGAGGGACTCAGCCCGGTTTACAGCCATAAAAACATATACATATGTAAGTTCTTGCACTATTTTTTTGTATGCAACATTGCAAGTTTGTATTTCATCTCTGCTATTAAGAGTAAAGATTTTTCTGTTCATTTCTACTCTTGTCTGTGTGTCTTGTGCATGGGACTGGACTAAGATCCGCTTGCTGCGCAACACATCATGCTGCCCCCATTCTATTAAATGAGAACATGGAAAAACTCCTGTGTTCTCAGGGCGCCATCCTAGGACACAGGATGGAGCCCTGCCAGAAGTAGTCCTGCATCATGTGATGGACTCTGTCGGACTCCATCCTGGAAGCATCCTGGGACGGAGCTGAAGCCCAATGTGATGCAGTCCTTGATTCCTTGATTCCTTGACAAGATTTTTTCAGAGTGGAATTGCCTTTGCCTTCTTTTAAGGCTGAGAGAGTGTGACTTACCCAAGGTCATCTAGCAGATTGCAAGATTGGGTAGGAGTTTAAACCATGTTCTCTAGTTATAGTCCAACATTCAACAGCTCCACCACACTGGCCCTGCCAGTTTCTTATCCCAAACCAATTCTTTAGAGGAATGCATGAGGAGAAATGGAAAACAATAGGGTCGTTGACCTTGTCTGCTCTATTGAAGAAGCATTTCAGGGGTCCCTGCAGAGCCCCCCCCCCCCCCTTGGCTCCTCCTTCTCTACTCTTCCCAACCTGGGCAGGTGCATCTGGCTGGGTATAAAAAGCTCCCAGCCTTGGCTATATTTAGCTGCTGATTGTCATGCACGGATTTACTACCCATTGCTAAGAAGCTGCAATGCAGCTAGTTCTAGGATGCTGGGTTGGCGAAATGTCTGTGCACGTACAGAGCACAGGGAGTAGGAGCAGAGGGAGGTCGTGAGAGAGGCATAGACTAAGAAGAGCACTCTCCCCACCCCCCTCTGGGCAGCTACAAATCTGTTTCGGTAAAGATAACCTCTCAAACCTGCAGTCCGCTTTGCCTTGCTGGTTACTTGTTGCTGCCTCCACAGGGTGTCTTGAGGCCGCATATTTGACATCACTGTTAAACAGGCTGCTCCGCAGGGGTGCTTGCATTTCAGCTGCTGGGCAAAGAACAAGATTGCTTCAATCATTCACAGCCAATTTGCTGACTAATATGGAAGTGTTTAAAATTGTCATCTCAATTTGTCAACTCAAGACTAGTCAGGACATTTTGGTCAGGACCCAAGATGAGTATAGATGGTCCCAATACAACCATAAAAGCATGGGGACGTGCAGAAGTTTTGAGGCTGATTCAGTCTTCTCTTTAAAGCATCTTTGTTTGTCTTTCAGGGCGAACTATAACAATAAGGAAGACAATATTACGGCAAGGAAAAGAGAGTGGTCTAAAGGGTCCTCTCCTGAGCCCCAGTGCTCTTCAACATCTTTATCACCAACGTGGACAATGGAATAGAAGGCAATCTTATCAAGTCGCAGGTTTGAATCTGGGGAGAGCATGGATAAACTCCCTCTGTCAGCTCCAGCTTCTCATACAGGGAAATGAAAGAAGCCTCCCACAAGGATGGTAAAACATCAAAAACATCTGGGTGTCCCCTGGGTAACGTCCTTGCAGACGGCCAATTCTCTCACACCAGAAGCGACTTGCAGTTTCTCAAGTCGTTCTTGATATGACAAAAAAAATCAAGTCTGCAGATGATATCAAATTGGGAGAGATAGCTAATTGTATCCTAAAGCTAATTGTATCCTAAAGGATACAATTCCAATCCAAAATGACCTTAACAAATGAGAAACATGGGCCAAAACTAACCAAATGAATTTCAGCCAGGAGAAATGCATATACCTGGCTTGACCACAGTCCATGTAAAAGGGAATTATGACTCTTTGTAGACTACAAGCTGAACATGTGTCAACACTGTGATGCAGCAACTAAAAAGCCAATACAATTTTATGCTGCATCAATAGGACTATTATGTCTACATCAAAGGAAGTAATAGCCCCACTCTATTCTGCATTAGTCAGACCCCACTTGGAATATTGTGTTCAGTTCTGGGCTCAATAAAAATAATGATCATCATCATCTTTATTTATACCCCATCATCATCTCCCCAAAGGGGATTCGGAGAGGCTGTAATACAAGCCCAGCAATACATTATAGCAACATAAAATATAAACAACAAAATAAATAAACCAATCAAGTAAAATAAACAGTACAAAATAACATAATGGAAAATAAAACACAATTCAAGAAGGATATTGATGTGTGATGTGTCCAAAGAAGGTTGAACAGAATAGTCCAAGGTCTAGAAGCCAAACCTGATGAGAAGTGGCTTAGGGAGTTGGGTAAGTTTAGCTTGGAGAAGAGAAAGTTAAGAGGGGACACGATAGCCATGTTAAAACATTGTATTGCCTCGATTCTAAGATGCCGTTTCCCCCCATATAAACATCTCTAAAAATGGGGTGTGCCCTGGAATCGTGGATGGTGTGTGTGTGTATACTAGCTGTCCCCTGCCACGCGTTGCTGTGGCCCAGTCTGTTGATCTGGAAAATAAAATAATGAGAAAGTGTTAGTTTCTAATATATGTAATTTCTTTATGCTTATGGGTAAACAGTATTTCTTGCTGTTTCTTTGTCAGTGTTGATGTGGAGATAGTCTGTTTTGCCCACCCTGGAACATGCAGGATACCATTGTCCTTCTTTAAGGGTCCCTTTCAAATCTATGATACTATATCTCTCTGTGTGTGTGACTCATATCTCTATCTATCTATCTATGGCTGGATTGCTCTTTGTCAGGAGGACTTTGATTATGTTTTCTTGCCCTGATGAAGGGAGTTGGATTGGATGGCCTTAAGTATATTCTGTTGGCCATGGGGGTTAAGCGTGGGAAGTTTGCCCCGATTTGTCATTCGTGGGGTTCAGAACGCTCTTTGATTGTAGGTGAACTGTGAATCACAGTGACTACAACTCCCAAATGTCAAGGTCTATTTCCCTCAAACTCCATCTGTGTTCATTTTGGGTGTATTGAGTGCTTGTGCCAAGTTTGGTCCAGATCCATCACTGTTTGAGTCCACAGTGCTCTCTCGATGTAGGTGAACTACAACTCCCAAACTCAAGGTCAATGCCCACCAAACCCTTCCAGAATTTTCTGTTGGCCATGGGAGTTCTGTGTGCCAAGTTTGGTTCAATTCCATCATTGATGGAGTTCAGAATGCTTTTTGATTGCAGGTTAACTATAAATCCCAGCAACTACAACTCCCAAATGACAAAATCATAATTTTTTGAGTGATGGTCACTCCTTGTGTTGTGAGACGTTTTGTTGCCAAATTTGGTGTGATTTTGTTCATTGGTTCTTTTGTTTTTAAGGTACTCATTATGCATATATATATATATACACACACATACATATCTTCTGTTGGTGGTGCTGAAATGAGTATGCATCTTACAATCAATGGCATCTTAGAATTGATGAAACATGGTATTTGAAAGGATATCTTATTGAAAAGGGAGCCAATGTTGCTCTAGAGACCAGGACACAGAGTAATGGATTTAAATGTCAGGGAGAGAGATTCCAGCTAAAAATTAGGAAGAACGTCCTGACAGAGCTGTTTGATTGTTGGAATATGCTGCTTCAGGTGTGGTGGAGTCCCCCTCTCTGGAAATGTTTAAACAGCATCTGGATGGCCATCTGTCAGGAGTGCTTTAGTTGTGTATTATTGCACAACAGGATTGGACTGGGTGGCCCATGCGGTCTCTTCCCAACTCTATAAGGCACACAGGGCAGTTCTGTTGTTGGACCTGAGCACCAAACATGGGCCTGAAATGGGAGTATTAGTTACCATGTCACAAAATGAGCCGATTGGCCTAACAAATACAAATGCTGCTCTCCCAAATGAAATTAGCCTTTAGTCTCCAGATTTCTGACATTCCACAGAGCAAGACATTGAAACTTGTTCACCGGTAGAAGTAGAGACATTGTTGTCTCTTGACAATTGTGTAGAGGTGAAGCCAGGTCTCTATCAAAGCATCTTTCTGATGTTAAATGTGAGAAGGTAATGTTAAGATTGCACCAGAAGTAGCGGCTCGATATTGGCTGTCGTGTGCCATCAAATAATTTCTGACTTACAGAGACTCTAAACGACCCTATCACCGAGCTTTTGGGGAATGAAGGTGCGTGTATACTGGAAATAACATTTTCCTTCAGGGCTCAAATTTCTAACACTGCAGAGAGCGAGACTGAAAATGGTTCACACTTAGAACGCATACATCTGCTGCCTTCAGATTCTCTTGGTACCTTTGCCAGTCCTTTTCCTTTGGATGCCGAAACTATATTTCAAAGCTCTCGGCTAAAGTTTGAAGCTATTTCAGTGCTGCAATTTGGGCAACTGAAAGAAAATGTCACTGTGCAGGCAGATTACTTACTTGTGTGGGCAATGCCTTTAGTTTTTCCCTCTGATGCTTATTTATTTATTTATTTACCATATTTATATACTACCTTTCTCAGCCTGACGGCAACTCAAGGCCAGAGGCGGCCCTAGGTAATTTTCAACGGTAAGCAAACAGTATTCCCCCCCCCCCCCCAACCAATCATTGATATATATTTTCTGTTCGTCACGGGAGTTCTGTGTGCCATATTTGGTTCAATTCCATCATTGGTGGGGTTCAGAATGCTCTTTGATTTTAGGTGAACTATACATCCCAGTAACTACAACTCGCATATGTCAAGATCTATTTTCCCCCCAAGAGCGCCCCTCGGCAAAATCAACTATACTGCGAATGCTTACTTTGCGTAATGGGTTGAGTCGCCCCTGCTCAAGGCAGTTTACAAATGGCACAATTCGATGCCTCCAACAACACAAAATACAATTGAAAACATTTAGTATAAATATAAAATCACACAAATCAATAAAAACCAATAAAAACATGAATCCTCAGTGTCTTGTTACTAAAAATCATTGCCCAATTGCATTGTCCAGTCGTTCTTTAAATCTAAATTTGTCTGTTACACTGCATTTGTAAATGCTTGCTCAAAAAGCAAGGTTTTAACTTTTTTTGTGAAATGTCAGAAGGGAGGGGGGTCGATCTGATTTCCCTAGAAAGGGCGTTCCACAGCCAAGGGCCAACACTTCCCTTCTCACCCCGAAGGATAGTCAGAGCAGAGCACAACATATAGACGGAAAACATTCGATGCCAGAACATAAAGCAAACTATAAACATACACACACACTAAAATCAGTTACCTTCATATTAAAATCCACTGTTTTAAACCATCTCAAATCATCCATATCAAATCTGGTTGGTCCCACAGCAACGTTTTTACAATCTTTCTGAAGACAGGAGGAAGGGTGCTGATCTAATTTCACCAGGAAGGGAGTCCATAGCAGGGGAACAGGGATGGGACAAACACTGAGAAGGCCCTCTCTCTTGTCCCTGCCAATAGTGCCTGTGACAGTGGCGGGACTGAGAGCAGGGCCTCCCCAGAAGATCTTAATCTCCACAGTGGTTTGTAGAAGGAGATACGTCCAGACAGGTAGGTTGGGCCAGGACCGTTTAGGGCTTTATAGACCAAAGCCAAAACTTTGAATTGTGTTTAGTAGCAAATGGGCAACCAGTGGAGCTGACGCAACGTGGGAGTTGTGTGTTTCCTGTATGCTGCCCAGTTAATAACCTGGCTGCCTCTCATTGGACTATTTGAAGCTTCTGAACAGTCTTCAAAGGCAACCCCACGTAGAGAGCATTGCAATAGTCTATCCTAGATGTAACAAGAACGTGGACCACCGTGACTAAGTCTGACTTCCCAAGGTATGGGTGCAACTGGCGCACAAGTTTTAATTTTGCAAAAACCCTCCTAGCCACCACCAAAACCCGAGGTTCCAAGCTCAGCTATGAGTCCAGGAGGACTCCCAAGCTGAGAACCTGCACCTTCAAAGGGAGTGTAACCCCATCCAGCATAGGCTGTAACCCTATACCCTGTTCAGTCACGACTAACCTGGAGGACCTCTGTCTTGCCTGGAATCAATTTCAATTTGTTCGCCCTCATTCAGTCACAGCAGCCCACCACAGCAGCCAGGCACCAGTTCAAGACCTGGACAGCCTCCTTGGCATCTGGTGAAAAGGAGTAGTAGAGTTGGATGTCATCTGCATAGAGATGGCATCAAACTCCAAAACTCTGAATGATCTCACCCAACAGCTTATGTAAATGTTAAACAACATGGGTGGCAATACTAAGCCCCGAAGGATACCACAGGACAATGGCTGTGGGGTCAAGCAGGAGACCCAGAATACCTTCTGGGTATGATCCTCCAGGAAGGACTGGAGCCACTCCAAGACCCACCCGTAAGATCCAAGAGTTTGGGAAGGTGTTTTTTTAAAAAACAACTCCCAGGTTTTCGAAAGATTCTGGAAATTGAAGACCAAAAGTAACATTTCCAAGCTCTGGTCAACATGGGAACTTGACAAGCTCCTGAGGTCTTCTTATTGTTGTGTGCCTTCAAGTCATTTCTGGTTTATGACTTAGTAAGAATGAACAGGGCAGGGTTATGCATCAGTAGAAAACAGGAAATGGAGCACTATGGAAGAGAACAGAAAGAAAAAAAGATACCAATGATTTGTATATGTAGAAATGCAGATATGTTTAGTATAAGGTGAAGAGAAGTGCATAGCAGAGGGATAAATATGATCAGCAGACCTGTGAGCCCATTTCATCTGCTGTCTAGGATTCAGATTGATTGATATATTCTGTTCCCCTGCTGCTCTCCTTTCTTGTGGTTTTTGATCTTTCAGTCCTACACTGGGAAAGTCCTACAAATAAAGTATGCTGTAAAATAGGATTTTGGCTCATGGGAGCTGTAGTTTAGAGGGTATCTGTTTGGAAACAGGGCAGTCTCCAAGCTGTTTCATTTAGCTACCAATCAAAGCAGCACTGGAGAAAATTACTTTTCGGACATCACTTGCTAGAATCTAAGCTAAGAGTTGTAGTCCAACACCCCGCAAATTTCTTCAGCTCTGAAGCAAAGAGAACGCAAGCTTTGATACATGAAAAGTAGTGCCAGGGGAAAGAACAGAAGAGAGAAACACACTCATCTTGAACCCCATCTCTTTGTTCAACGCCGTCTCATTAGCGCAGACACGGGTAGCCCAGCTGGGTCCTGCCATTTCTTATTATCTCCCTGCCTTGGTTCTTGGGCTGAAGCGGCAAGGAGTTAATGGTGTGAAACAACCTTGTTTGCACGTCTCTCTTGGATGATTGTTTCCAGTTCTTTATTGAGGGGTGATGGAGGAGGAGGAGACTCCTTTCAAGGCCTGAATATGAACAGAAATCCATATCCATGTTTTCTTTATGGTACACATTCACACTTCAAAATACTTTACAGTTGATGCCACATGCGACCCAAAAGTCTCTTGGATAAGGGCCATCCAGCCCACTACTAAACACTGCCACCAAGGCCATCCTGGCATATTTTGCTGTCTGAAGGAAAGGGCAAGAATGTCATCCCACCATCTACCAGTACTGATCATATATGGAAGTCAGCTTGATTTGCAGCTGACTCTTATTTAAAAATGGATTCGTAAATAGCCTCCTCATTTTCTTCTGAAGGCAAGGGTCCATTTTACAGGGCACATTCAACTTTAAGCAGTCTCGGACATGTGATGCCTAAAGCATGTTGCTACTAACAGTTTACTAAAGGCTTTTTGCTAAGTAATAGCAAGGATCTGAACCATTCTATCACAGCACTAAAGCAGCTGTTATGGCTTAGCTGGGTGTGTTCTCTACTTCTATATAAATAAAAATGTAATGTTCATTTGTGGGATTAACGTAACTCAAAAACCACCAGATGAATTGACACCTAATTTGGACACAATTCTCCTATCAGCCCAACAAGTGACCATCACTAGTGAAAAGCTGGATATGTGTCCAGAGGAGGGCGACTAAAATGATAAAGGGTCTGAAGAACAAGCCCTATGAGGAGCGGTTTAAGGAACTGGGCATGTTTAGCCTGAAAAAGAGAAGAATGAGAGGAGATATGATAGCCATATGTGAGAGGAAGCCACAGGGAGGAGGGAGCAAGCTTGTTTTCTGCTTCCTTGGAGACTAGGACGCGGAACAATGGCTTCGAACTACAAGAGAGGAGATTCCATCTGAACATGAGGAAGAACTTCCTGATTGTGAGAGCCGTTCGGCAGGGGAACTCTCTGCCCCGGAGTGTGGTGGAGGCTCCTTCTTTGGAAGCTTTTAAACAAGGGCTGGATGGCCATCTGTCAGGGGTGATTTGAATGCAATATTCCTGCTTCTTGGCAGGGGGTTGGACTGGATGGCCCATGAGATCTCTTCCAACTCTTTGATTCTATGAAAACACTGAAAAACACAGTAGAAGAGACTTAAAAAGCCAAAAAACAAAAAATACATTACAACGCATGCGCAAAACCACATATATACACAAACACAGACATATACACAAATATATACACACACATACAAACATATATATACACACAAAACACATATACACAGACTGGGCCACAGCAACGCATGGTGGGGTATGGCTAGTACTGTATAAAACAAGGCACTGAGTTTGTGGTTGTTGAGCTTTGCATTTGCTTAGCTTGGCTCTGTTTTAATGCTGGTAGCTCGTTGAAGCTGAAAACAGCAGGTAGCTGTTTTTGTTGCTGGGAGCTGACATGCGGTGTTTGGAAGCTGGAAACTGAGGGCCCTTCGACACAGCCCTATATCCCAGACTATCAAGGAAGAAAATCCCATATTATCTGAGTGTGGACTCAGGGCCCTTCAACACAGCCCCCCCCCCCCCCCCCCGAAATTCTCATGGTGGTTCGCGAAAAGGCCTTACTGGTGCATTATTTAAACTGTTATGTTTATTCATATCATGATCTGATCACCATACTCAATATATCCCATATGCATGGGGGTATTGGGGTAATGATACAAAAAGTTTGCTAGGCTAGACCCTCTTTCACTCAGACTCAGCCCCCCCCCCAAAACTCAGCCCCCCTGAACCCCCCCCTGAAAAAAAATTCAGCCCCCCCCCCCCCAAAACGAAATCCTGGCTACAGGCCTGAACAGCCCTATATCCCAAAATATCAAGGTAGAAAATCCCATAATATCTGCTTTAAACTGGGTTATCTGAGTCCACACTCAGATAATGTGGGATTTTCTGCCTCTTGGACAGATCCTTTATAGCTGTCCAACTGACATAGGAATCCTTAGCTGCCACTGGCAATACAATAATATTGATTTACTTCATTGGGCTGTTGGAGAACATTTCTTAGCCTGCTCTCAGATATTTTAACCACCAGTCCGGTCATTTCCAACTAGCATGACTAAGATTTCCTGGTGTGGGAGATGTAGCTGCAAACATCTGGAAGGACTCAGATAAGGTAATGCTGATTCCCAACATGATATTCTAGTACATTGAAGCTCCTTTGAACACAAGTCTTAAGTGATGTCATTTTTTCCTTACACCCCAGGGGTCGCTGTCCTCCTTTAGCCGCCAGAATAAATTGAGATTTGGAACACAGGCAAGCTGTTTGGGTCAGAATATTTTGCTCTGAAACACATGCTCCATAACTGCATGAGCCTTCTGACTTCCACAAAGGGCCCACGTTCATTTACGCAAGGATTTTGTTGAATAAGGAAATAGTTCCTTCAATGTATTGTCGAAGGCTTTCATGGCTGGAATCACTAGGTTCTTGTGGGTTTTTTCGGGCTATAGGGCCATGTTCTAGAGGCATTTCTCCTGATGTTTCGCCTGCATCTATGGCAAGCATCCTCAGAGGTAGTGAGGTCTGTTGGAATTCATACCTAGCTCCAGCAGAGAAGAGCTCTTTGTCTCACCCTGGCCATTCCACAGATATATAAACCCATTGTCCTAATTCCAACAGACCTCACTACCTCTGAGGATGCTTGCCATAGATGCAGGCGAAACGTCAGGAGAAATGCCTCTAGAACATGGCCCTATAGCCCGAAAAAACCCACAAGAACCTAGTTCCTTCAATATTTAAGCAAATATTTAAAGTCACCCCTCCTTGAACCTGAAGTCGTTAGATAAGTGAGGAGAGATTAAAAATACAGATGCCACATATCTGATTAAACTGTATGCTGGAAAACCAATTCGTTAAGTTCTATATTGTGTAAGGTTCCATCTACACTATCATATAATACAGTTCAAAATTGCATTGTATGATCAATGTAGACCAGTGGTTCTCAACCTGTGGGTTCCCAGGTGTTTTGGCCGACAACTCCCAGAAATCCCAGCCAGTTTACCAGTTGTTAGGATTACTAGGAGTTGAAGGTCCAAACATCAGGTTGAGAACCACTGATATAGACTCATTAATGCAGTTAATATAGTGCAGTTCCTAATGAAATTCCGCTGGATGACTTTAAGTAAATCACATTCTCTGGACAAAGGTGGAATTCCTCTGAACAAATATTGCCAAGAAAACCGTGTCACTGATTTCCATAATAATAATAATAATAATAATAATAATAATAATAATAATAATACATCAAGCTACTCTGGGACTTCCGGATTTAGACAGACAGTTTTGGAGCACAATACTCCTGACCTCACAATCGTGTTAAAAAACAAAGTATGGATTGTTGATGTTGCAATCCCAAGTGACAGAAGGATTGAAGAGAAACAACTGGAAAAGATGCCATGATATGAGGGTTTAAAGATCGAACTGCAAAGACTCTGGCACAAACCAGTAAAGGTGGTCCCAGTGGTGATCGGCACACTGGGTGCAGTGCCTAAAGACCTTGGCCTGCACTTAATCACAATCGGCGATGACAAGATTACCATCTGCCAGCTGCAAAAGGCCACCCTACTGGGATCTGCACACATTATTCGCCGATACATCACACAGTTTTAGACACTTGGGAAGTGTCCGACGTGTGATCCAACACAACAGCCAGCAGAGTGTCTGCTGTGGACTCAACTTGTGATGTTTCAAATAACAACAATAACAACAACAACAACAACAACAACAACAACTTTATATTGCGGCCTATCTCCCTGAGGGGACTCAGGGTGGATTCCAACAAACAAACAAAAAGGCAAACATTCAATGCCTGAGTACAACAACAAATACAAACATAATAACCCAAAATAACCCCACATATAAAAACCATTTATAACATGATCTCTATAAATTAAATAAAATGTAACCTATCGAAATTATATCAAACATAAAAACTAAACATAAAACATCTCCATTAATTTACAGAAGTCAACAATGGGTTCGCTAAGATATGTGAATCGATTATGTGGCCAGTGATGTTAATGGGGCTAACATGATCTGACCAAGCCTGAATACAATGGTAGTTTTTAGTCAGAGCTCTAGTAGCGATCTCTCATAATCTAATCCTCCTCCTCTCCATATGCTAATAAGCAAAAATAAGTTTTCAGAGAGAAAGGAGGGGGCCAGCTTTATTTCTTTAAGGAGGGAGTTCCAGAGCTGTAAGGTGATCACAGAGAAGGCCCTCTCTCTCGTTCCCACCAACTGGCTTGCGATGGGGGTGGGACTGAGAGCAGGGCCTCCTCCACTGGCCGCAATGGCCAAGTTAGTTTATAGGAGGAGATGCGATTAGTCAAATAGCCTGGACCCAAGCTGTTTATGGCTTTAAAGGTAATGACCAGCACTTTGTATTTCGCCTGGAAGCAGACTGGCAGCCAGTGGAGCTGCTGCAATGTGGGAGTGGATCTCTCCTTGGACAGGGTCCCAGTTAGTAATCTCTGAACCAGCTGAAGCTTCCAAACTATCTTCAAAGGCAGCTCCACATAGAGAGCATTGCAGTAGTCTAGGTGGGATATGACTAAGGTGTGGACTACCATGGCCAGATCTGACATCTCAAGGTACAGGCGCAGCTGGTACACAAGTGTTAATTGTGCGATGGCGCTCCAGGTCACCGCTGACACCTGGGGTTTCAGGGTCAACTATGAGCCCAAGATCATCCCCAGACTGTGGACCTGTATCTTCAGGGGGAATGTGACCTCATTCAACACAAGCTGTAATCTCACACCTTCTGCCTTCCGACTGACCAGGAGTACCTCTGTGTTGTCTGGATTTAATTTCACAACTCTTGAAGGCACACAATAGCAAAGAATCTACGTCCGTCCGTTCTGCTTGACTTCAAGGTGCCTATTTGAATTCAGCTTCCCCTTGTTCCATTCCTCTTAAAAAGCCCTACCCAAAAGCATCAGCATAGTGATTCTATAGCCTTGGGAAAGGGTCTTAGAGCAAAAGGCATGGTATTTCACAGCTCATGTGGGGAATCAAGTCAGGATCAGGTCTGTGTTTTAGAAATTTCCCATCTGTGCGTGCTAAGATTGCCAGTGAAAACTAGAGACATTTCCTGTACCTTTAATGATTGTGTAGAAGAGGGGATTTCAGCAGCTCTTTCTTGTTATCTGGTTATGCCACAAGCAACCCCTATTGAAATTCCCTTTTCCACTTTAGAAATGGATAAGCTAGCCTTGTCGCTGAGGGGCAAAACAATCAAAGTCTTTTTAGAAGATGCGAAGCCTTTCATGAATTTTTAAAATGAGAACAGACAAAAATAACTTGTGAAGACTAAATTATTTTTTTTTAAAAAAATAACTGAAATAATTTAAATAAAAGTTTGAAAAATTACTATAGAAGTTAGAATGCTAATCAAGCAATAGATAACTGGGAATTTAATCTAAATTCCCAGTTATCTATTGCTTAATTTTCATATTCATACCCTTCTAGTAAGAAAACAGAAAGTCACCTTTTCAACAACAAAAAATTACAACAGCAAAACAACAGAGGGGAAACAAACAGGCACATAAAATCACTCTCAACAAGAGATTCCCCCCAGGCGCTTCCAGGCCATTGAATGCAAATCAAGGTGATCAGCTGAAACATTCACATCTAGCCCCAGCAGACAAAAGTCCTTTGTCCCACCCTGGTCATTCCACAGATATATAAACCCATTTTTCCTACTTCCAACAGACCTCACTACCTCTGAGGATGCTTGCCATAGATGCAGGCGAAACGTCAGGAGAAAAATTGCCTCCAGAACATGGCCATATAGCCCGGAAAAACCTACAACAACCCAAAAAACCCTTTGTTGATGTACTTGGTAGAGGGCATAGTATATATTTGTATATATTTTGCGAACTATGTTTCTGCAGTAAATGTTTGTTATGAATTCAAAATAAAAATAATACACAAAGAAATTCCTGCTGCTACACAATTATTAAAAGCAGAGGATACTTATTTAGCTTTTACTCTGGGCTCTCTGACAAAATGCAAGCTATTCCCACTTTGCAATATTATAAAGGTTGGCAGCATTGCCTAGAAGAGAGTTGGTCCTTTTGATATTAATCATTCTAGGAATGGAAGGATTCCACTCCAATCAATGTGAATGAGCTGGGTTGCTGTGAGTTTTCCGGCCTGTATGGCCATGTTCCAGAAGCATTCTCTCCTGACGTTTCACCCACATCTATGGCAGGCATCCTCAGAGGTTGTGAGGCCTATAGGAAACTACGAACGGATTCTCCCCTATGAACTATCAAGATTGTTAAGATCTTCTGGAGGGGCCCTGCTCTCGGTCCCACCATCCTCGCAATTACGTCTGGTGGGGACGAGGGACAGGGCCTTCTCGGTGGTGGCCCCTCAGCTCTGGAACTCTCTCCCACTGGAGATTAGAACTGCCCCTTCTCTCTGACTTTTAAAAAACAGGTGAAAACCTGGCTCTGGAAACTGGCATTTGACGAGTGAGTTAATAACTCGTGACTACACGGACGGATGGTGATGAACTACGATTTTATTTTGACGATTTGGCCTATGTAATTATATGATTGTATTTTGGTATTTTAATGTTTTAGTGTATGATGGGATGTGATGTTTTAAATGATTGTCTGTGATACTGTTGTTGTGAACCGGCCTGAGTCCCTCTGCGGAGGTGAGAAGACCGATATATAAAAGTTCTAAATAAATAAACAATGAATAAATAAATAATAAACTAGGCAACTGAGGTTTATATATCTGTGGAAACAGAAGCGGCCCCAGGTAATTTTCAACAGTAAGCAAACAGTATTTAGCCCCCCCCCCCCCCAATCAATCACTGATATATATTTTCTGTTCATCGTGGGAGTTCTGTGTGCCATATTTGGTTCAATTCCATCATTGGTGGAGTTCAGAATGCTCTTTGATTGTAAGTGAACTATACATCCCAGTAACTACAACTCACATATGTCAAGGTCTATTTTCCCCCAAAAGTGCCTCAAGAGTGCCCCTGGGCAAAATCAACTATACTGCAAATGCTTACTTTGAGTAATGGGTTGAGCCACCCCTGTGTGGAAAGTCCAGGGTAGGAGAAAGAACTCTTGCCTGTTTGAGGAAAGTGTGAATGTTGCAATTGGCCACCTTGATTAGCATTGAATTGCCTTGCAGCTTCAAAGCCTGGCTGCTTCCTGCCTGGGGGAATCTTTTGAATGAGCCTTCTGTAAAAGGAAACTGGTCTATTCTGTGACCACAGATGCTTGCAGAGGCAAGTTAGAACTGCAGATCATGTTAAAATCAATAGGACAAGTAAATCCAGGGTCGGACTAATTAATCTGCAGTAAAATGGTTCTGGCTTAGCCTATTTTTATGGACACTTGCAGAGACTCAATGTAGAAGAAATTAGAAAAACAAATCATGTTGAAATCAATGGGACAAGTCAGAGTGAACAAATTTAATTTCCATTGACAACAGTGAGATTCATGCACTAAATTCCCTTGAATTCTAGTGTTTTCCTTCCATTTGATAAATCTGTGTCTGTCTTTTCTTCATTGGCTCTCGTTTTTGTGGTTTGGGAAGAAAGCCAGATGGCAATGGATCTTCTTTGTTTCTGTGTTTGGAATAAAAAAAAAGATACGGGCATATTATTTATAATTTAGTAAATTTGTTCAGCTTGAGTGGAAAAATGTGGCAGTAAAGCGTTAACTTTTCAGGATAGAGAGGAAAAACTCTGCCCCTTTTATGTGGCTGTCAATAAAATCCTTCTTTTCCCAAACATGTAGGGCAGACGTTTGGAGATTTACTAGCCCTGTGCATGTAGCAGTGTTTACTGGAAACAGCCAGGAAGACTTGGGTCTGTGTATAGAGAAAACAGCGGTGGGACACAATTACTGACCACACACCCAAGATTGCTGCCTTGCTTTTCTTCTATCTGCTGTTGCCAGCTTCTGTTCCCAAACATTTGGGGCCCTAGAGAGAGAGATCTGAGAACAGGTGGGGTAGAGCCTGGGGAAAGTATGAGGATCTTATCACATTGGGATAATGTCAGTATGTATGAGGGTTGAATGAAAAGTAATGCCTCCACCTTCGTTACTTGGGTTTGGATGGGAATATTTTAATAAAGCAAATGCAGAAATAATCCTTAGAATGTGCTCTTTAACTACCACTATTCACTTCTCCACATAATCACCAGACAAGTGGATACATTTCTGCCAACAAGTTTTCTGAAGCCATCAAGGAAGAAGTCGACACTCTGTTTCCACAACCAGCGTCTCACAGTTCTCTCAACCTGGGTACCCATCGTGCACAGATCTTCCAATAGCCAAGCAAACAAATAATGTGACCCACACATTCTTGTGAAATGCCGATTATGCTTGAAATTTCTCTCTGAGTGATACAATGATCATCCTGAATCAATCTGTCAACCTTTTCCTTGTGAAACTCAGTGGTTGCTTTCACAGGACGTCCAACTCTTTGTTTGTCAGATGTTCCCACCTCAACAACTTTAAACTTACTCGCCCAATGATGCACAGTACTCACATCAACACAATCACCATAAACAGCTTACATTCTCTGATGAATCTCCTTTGGATTGACACCTTCTGCTGTCAAGAATTCAATGACTGCACGCTACTTACGTCGCATTGACCAACTGTCTGCACAGGGTTCCATACTTCACACTTTAACAACACAACCATTCAATGCTAAGGCTTCCCGCCAAAATGGAACTGTAGAGGAGAGTCTATTGAACAAGCCAGTACCTACCGCATACCACTATTGCCTGTACTACTGACAATCCAGCGGAGTTGATGGTGTAGGAGCATCATGTCAATGCTGGTGGTCTTTAGTTCTTCCAGAATTGCTGATATCTGTGCGCCTGTCTTCCCAAGAGATTTGCAGGATTTTTTGGAGGCAACACTTATGGAATAATTCCAGGAGTTGAGTGTGACATCTGTAGACAGTCCACATTTCGCAAGCATATAGCAGTGTTGGGAGGACAGTAGCTTTATAAACAAGCACTTTGGTACCCTTATGGATGTCCCAATTCTCAAATACTCCAGTGTGGTAAGATGTACTCTCTAAATACTATCAGGATGTGAACACGAGTTGAGCTGGGGCTTGTTAAAAGAAGGCTCATTTCTCCCTGACACATCCTGAAAGCAACATCAGTCCTTCTTCTGAACACGAACCCTGTTATTATTGAATAGCTAGAGCTTATGACCCTCAGACTGCTCACTGACTTCTCTATTTTGATTTTTCTGATTTATGATGGCTTGGATTTTTTTTCTGATTTATGGCTTCCTGACCTCAGACTATTGATTACAACTCATATTGTGCTATGGCTTCTGAACTCCTGTAAGACCTGGGCAACTTGGTAACATGGAGGGCAGTACGAAAAGTGGAAGACCACATTCCAGGTGGGTAGACTCAGTCAGGGAAGCCATAGTCCTGAGTCTGCAAAACAGGGTGACTTGGAGGTCTCTTATTCATAGGGCTGCCGTAAGTCAAAGCTGACTTGAAGGCAATTAACAAGAAAAGAGGAAAGGCAGCAACCTTGAAGTTATTCATTAACTGTTAGCATCTGGACTGCAGACTGAGCCAGCACATAGCTCACCTGGTCACAATCGTCACTTCTCTAGTAAAATTTATTGTGTTTATATTTAAACGATAACCATTATTTTTAAGCTGGCACCTATGCATAAACAAGAGTATATGTACACTTTATGCTAGGCCACACTCTCTTTTTCCTCTCCCCATCTCCAGTGCATACATGGTTGTTTCGGTTAAGTGAACTGTGCAAGAACCTCACAGGGAAATGATGTGCACATAACAAAGCGATGATGACAAATATTCTCAGTAATAAAGGGAATAGAAAGGCTTGCCCACGAATGTAGAATTTCCTTTCTGCACTGTTGAGTAGTAATAATTCTGTGCTGCACACTCAGATTTTTTTTTAGATTTTTGAACCAGAGACTGTGATAGCTGGTCAAAATCTCCGTATTTCATCATATTTTAATAACATATCATTATTATGCAACTTCTGGGACCTCTTCTTCAGACCCCAAGAGACCCCTCTTAATTTTTAGAAGACCCAAGAGATTTTATTATTGGTACTATTTGTACTATTTTAATAGTTTTTAATCTAATTTATTGTTTATTTATTATGTAACTGTTGTTTTATCTGTTGTATATTTGGGGCATTGAATTGTTGCTGGCGGTAACAGCCCTGGGTCCCCCTTCGGGGGTACAAATATTTGAAATAAATAAAATAAATAAATTTTAATATGCTTAATATGTTATTATCTGTTTTATGACTGTTTACTCGCTTTTTTATTGCTTTTTTGGCATTGAATGTTTTTTGTAAACCACCCCGAGTCCCCTTAGGGAGCTATTATTATTTATTGTTGCATAAATGTAGGCTCAGTTCTCTACACTTTGTTCCAATCCCAGGGATATAACATCTAACACAGAACAGAACTTTCTAGAACTGCACTGAGGTGTGTGTGGCAGTGGGGGGTAGACAGGGAAAATATGCATGCATTTATAATTGGCCTTGACTTTGCATAAGAGCTGAACCAAGCATTTTGTTGCTTTGTTGTTGTTTATTCATTCAGTCGCTTCTGACTCTTTGTGACCTCATGGACCAGCCCATGCCAGAGCTCCCTGTCGGCCGTCACCACCCCCAGCTCCTTCAGAGTCAAGCCGGTCACTTCAAGGATACTATCCATCCATCTTGCCCTTGGTCGGCCCCTTTTTCCTTCCATTTTCCCCAGCATCATTGTCTTCTCTAAGCTTTCCTGTCTCCTCATGATGTGGCCAAAGTACTTCAACTTTGTCTCTACTATCCTTCCCTCCAATGAGCAGTCGAGCTTTATTTCCTGCGTCAAAGTATGGACTGGTTGGATCTTCTTGTGATCCAAGGCCTCTCAGAATTTTCCTCCAACACCACAGTCCAAAGTATCTATCTTCCTTCGCTCAGCCTTCCTTATGGTCCAATTCTCACATCCATAGGTTACTTTGGGAAATACCATTGCTTTAACTATGCGGATCTTCATTGTTTTGTTGCTTAGGATAAAGGAAAGGTTTATGTCTCCTCCCACTCTACATTGAAAACTACCTTCTGAGTCAAACTTTGATGACATTAGAGTGTATTTCAATATACTGAAGGTAGCAGAAGACAGGCGGTATAGGACACTTCAGGAGACATACGCAGCTTCTGTGCATCTTGGAACTTGTCATCTGAAGCATTGTGCCTCTTAATAACAGTTTTTAAATGATGTGGTATGGAGGGTGCATTTGCACCCATGTTCTTTTAGTGGACTTCCTAGAACGCTAGTCCGGCTAAATGTTTGGCCATTTCCAAAAGGATAAGGCCAGCTGTGACATTGTACAAGAAGCAATCTAGTGTTTCAATGGTATGGTTGCCAGAGAGAAAGCTGGAGATGGCTCCTATATCTTTAATGGTTGTGTAAATGAGAGATATTCCAGCAGATATTGCTTGTCACAAGCAAAACTGTCTGAAATTCCTTCTTCTACACAGCCGTTAAAAGTATAGGAGCCTTCTCCAATTGTCACTTTGACAACTCTACTAGGTGTTGAATAGTTGGCTCATTTGAATCCTACTAGATCTTGGATAGCTGACTAGTTTAAATATCCTCTTAACCAAGGAGACAAAAGTGTAGAGGGCAAGCTGTATTCCAACTGGCCTTCTATTAAGATACTCTCAAACAACTAGAGGGTGGCATCCCACCCCATTGTCCATGTTCAGATACTGACTGGAGTGGAAACTTCATTTTACTCTGCCATTAATGGCATGACCCATACTCCTCTGCAGATGGAGGCAAGGGGTTAACATGAGGACTAAAGGGTTCTGTCAATGTCTGTTAAACCCCTGTACCGGCAGGACTGAAGACCGACAGGTCACAGGTTCGAATCTGGGGAGAGGCAGATGAGCTCCCTCTATCAGCTCCAGCTCCTCATATGGGGACATGAGAGAAGCCTTCCACAAGGATGATAAAAACATCAAATCATCTGGGCATCCCCTGGGCAACGTTCTTGCAGACGGCCAATTCTCTCACACCAGAAGTGACTTGCAGTTTCTCAAGTCGCTCCTGACACGACAAAAAAAATGATATTGTGCTTCCTCTGCTTCCCACTTTGTGCGGCACCTACTTACTTCCAACGCAGAGCAAATACTACAGTGGTATTAGCGGTGCTGGCTTGCATCAAATGAGCAAAATAACACATGTGTATACATTGTGACCATGGAGATGCATGGTAAGGAATGTGTACCTATTCCAGTGTCACTGGCTAACTTCTATTTTGTTTGTTCCCTCTACTTCTAGTTTTGACAAACTTAGCATCCATCCAACTTAGCCAATATGATAGCTACCAATGCAGTGAGTGGATGCCTGTGTAATTAAAAAGAAGAAAGGAAAAACTAACAATGAGGCCCTGCTTGTTCATTCTTTTTAATGATAAGAGAAAAAGTATGAGAAGTTGAAGAAGAATGAAAATGAAGTAAGAGTGTTTTTCATTCATTAGTTTGTTCATTCATTTTCAATTCCTTTGCATCAGGTGCATTGTTTTATAAGGAAGAAATAACCTAAAAATGCTATGCGCAGTTCACTGAGAGGTCACAAGGAGGGAGGAGAGAGAAGGACAGCAATGAAGTTGAGCAAAGAAAACAACTACTTAGAAAAGGCCATGCAGGTGAGAGAAAGGTGGTAGGAAAGGTGCGACACTGATAATGAATAGTTAGCTGCTAAGTTGTCTAATATCGAAGATAGTTTTGACGATGTGGTGAATGAATTAGAACCAGACATCCTGAGGAGTGAGGTTGAATGGGCCTTAAGAAGCATTGCTAACAACAAGGCAGCAGGAGACGACAGGATCCCAGCTGAACTGTTTAAAATCTTAAAAGATGATGCATGCCATATGCCAGCAAATATGGAAAACACAAGAATGGCCATCATACTGGAAAAAATCAACTTATATCCCCATACCAAAAAAGGGAAATGCGAAAGACTGCTCAAACTTCCGTACAGTGGCCCTTATTTCTCATGCCAGTAAGGTAATGCTCAAGATCCTGCAAGGAAGACTCCAGCAATACATGGAGCGAGAGTTGCCAGATGTTCAAGCTGGGTTTAGAAAAGGCAGAGGAACAAGAGACCAGATTGCCAGTATCCGCTGGATAATGGAGAAAGGCAGGGAGTTTCAGAAAAACATCTATTTCTGCTTCATTGACTATTCTAAAGCCTTTGACTGTGTGGATCATAATAAATTGTGGCAAGTTCTTGGTGGGATGGGCATACCAAGCCACCTTGTCTCTCTCTTGAGGAATCTGTACAAGGACCAAGTAGCAACAGTAAGAACTGACCACGGAACAACAGACTGGTTCAAGATTGGGAAAGGCGTACGGCAAGGCTGCATACTCTCACCCAACCTTTTTAACTTGTATGCAGAACACATCATGCGATGTGCAGGGCTTGATGAATGCAAAGCTGGGGTGAAAATTGCTGGAAGAAACATTAACAACCTCAGATATGCAGATGACACCACTCTGATGCCTTCTAATCAAGGTGAAAGAAGAAAGCGCAAAAGCTGGGTTGCAGCTAAACATCAGAAAAACCAAGATTATGGCAACAAGAATCACTGACAACTGGAAAATAAAGGGAGAAAATGTGGAGGCCGTGACAGACTTTGTATTTCTAGGTGCAAAGATTACTGCAGAGGCAGACTGTGGCCAGGAAATCAGAAGATGCTTACTTCTTGGGAGGAGAGCAATGTCCAATCTCGATAAAATAGTAAAGAGTAGAGACATCACACTGGCAACAAAGATCCGCCTAGTCAAAGCCATGGTATTCCCTGTAGTAACCTACGGATGTGAGAGCTGGACCTTAGGGAAGGCTGAGCGAAGGAAGATAGATGCTTTTGAACTGTGGTGTTGGAGGAAAGTTCTGAGAGTGTCTTGGACTGCGAGAAGATCCAACCAGTCCATCCTCCAGGAAATAAAGCCCAACTGCTCATTGGAGGGAAGGATACTAGAGACAAAGTTGAAGTATTTTGGCCACATCATGAGGAGACAGCAAAGCCTAGAGAAGACAATTATGCTGGGGAAAGTGGAAGGCAAAAGGAAGAGGGGCCGACCAAGGGCAAGATGGATGGATGGCATCCTTGAAGTGACTGGACTGACCTTGAAGGAGTGGGGGTGGTGACGGTCAACAGGGAGCTCTGGCATGGGCTGGTCCATGAGGTCACGAAGAGTCGGAGATGACTGAACAAATGAACAACAACAAAGTTGTCTATGTTTCATGGGCATTGACTTTGAATTTTGGAGTTGTAATTCAACTACATCCAGAGAGCACTGTTGACTCAAACAATGATGGATCTGGACCAAACTTGGCACGAATATTCCATATGCCCAAATATGAACACAGATGGAATTTGGGGAAAATAGACCTGGACATTTGGGAGTTGTAGTTGCTGGGATTTATAGTTCACCTACAATCAAAGTGCATTTTGAACCCCACCAATGACAGAATTAGGCCAAACTTCCCACACCGAACCTCCATGACCATCAGAAAATACTGTGTTTTCTGATGGTCTTTGGAGACCGCACTGACACCTCCCTTGCAACCCCTCCCCTCAGGTGGCCTGACCTCCCAAGTTGAGAAACTCTGCCTTAACGTATCAAGATGTATTTCTATTTGAATTGTGTTAGTCTGTTTTAGCAAAAGAAATAAAGACCTTGTTAGTCCAAAACAGAATGGCTCCACCAAAATAATTGCTGAATGGCAAGTCAGAATTTATATAAATTACATTATTCAATGCATCTCCTCTAGCTGGGATTAGCAATTGAATTTAGGTCAAATGCATGTTGGGCTCCTTTAAACCATCCCTTGGATTTATAAAAAAGCACTCGGAAGAGTCCTAATACAGATCCAAGACACTGCTAAAAACAGCTAGAGTTGCCAATTCAAGATCATCCCAGGCTTTGAGGATTAATGAGTCAAAACCTGAGATGTAAGTATTTCCTGTTCAGAAATTAAAACGGCAATCAGCTAAAGCAGATGTTCCCAGATGAGATAAGGAACATTTACTCTAGTCAACTTGTTCCTAGCCAGAAGGTGGATGCAGAATGGAGCGGAGCTTGTCATAATGACTGGGAGGCAGAGAGGAAGTTAACTAAGCAAATACTGTAGCTAGACCCTCTGGAGAGCCTTTCCAAGTTGCATCAAGAAACTTATTCAGCACTGAAAACTAACTGAACTGGAGATTTCTAGTGAGCAGTTTAATTTTTCTAGGAGCTTAGAATCCCCAATTTAGAGAATTTGTACCCTTCAGGAGAAATGGATACTTGGGGCCAGCCCTGAGATTTGGAAACTCTCAATACACCCCCTGCCCCATGGAAGAGGCAACAATACCCAGGCAAATTCCAAGAAGCTCTAAGGCAAGAACTCAGGTTTCTTTAGTTCTTGGTTGTTGTAGGTTTTTCGGGCTGTATCATCATGTTCTAGAAGCATTTTCTCCTGACGTCTTCCTGCATCTATGGAGGCATCCTCAGAGTTTGTGAGGTCACAACCTCACAACTTCTGAGGATGCCTGCCATAGATGCAGGCAAAATATCAGGAGAGAATGCTTCTAGAACATGGCCATAGGTAAAGGTAAAGGTTTTTGTATTATCGAAGGCTTTCATGGCCAGAATCACTGGGTTGTTGTAGGTTTTTTCAGGCTATATGGCCATGTTCTAGAGGCATTCTCTCCTGATGTTTCGCCTGCATCTATGGCAAGCATCCTCAGAGGTAGTGAGGTCTGTTGGAACTAGGAAAAGGGGTTTATATATCTGTGGAATGACCAGGGTGGGACAAAGGACTCTTGTCTGCTGGAGCTAGGTATGAATGTTTCAACTGACCACCTTGATTAGCATTTGATGGCCTGGCAGTGCCTGGGGCAATCTTTTGTTGAGAGGTGATTAGATGTCCCAGATTGTTTCCTCTCTGTTGTTTTGCTGCTGTAATTTTAGAGTTTTTTAATACTGGTAGCCCGATTTTGTTTATTTTCATGGTTTTCTCCTTTCTGTTGAAATTGTTGACATGCATGTGGATTTCAATCGCTTCTCTGTGTAGTCTGACATGGTGGTTGTTGGAGTGGTCCAGCATTTCTGTGTTCTCTAAAGGTTTTTCCCTGACAAGTCCAGTCATGTCCGACTGGGCTGTGGTGCTCATCTCCATTTCTAAGCTGAAGAGCCGGCATTGTCCGTAGACATCTCCAAGGTCATGTGGCTGGCATGACTGCATGGAACGCCGTTAACTTCCCGCCAGAGAGGT
This sequence comes from Anolis sagrei, assembly GCF_037176765.1. NCBI lineage: Eukaryota > Metazoa > Chordata > Lepidosauria > Squamata > Anolidae > Anolis > Anolis sagrei. Next base: position 43,649,269 of record NC_090026.1, on the reverse strand, counting down.
ACCTATTGATCTACTCACGTTTGCATGTTTTCAAACTGATAGGTTGGCAGAAGCTAGGGCTGACAGTGGAAGCTCACGCCGCTCCCCAGAATCGAACCTGCAACCTTTCAGCCAACAAGCTCAGCAGCTCAGTACTTTAACCCACTGCGCCACCGGGGGCCATATAGCCCAAAAAACCTACAACAACGCAGTGATTCGAGCCATGAAAGCCTTCAACAATACATTATTTAGATCTATTTGGAAGGAACCTTCACGATGCCTCCTAGATAACAAATATTACAGATTAATAAGCCTCTGGAGATGCAGCCCACGTCACTGGATGCAATTTTCTTTCTAAATTTGCATCCATGTAAATCAGCATATGCAAATGTTATGCAAATTTGCACCTGCTTTTATCCTCTTTTGTAAGTAATGCCTGCTTTCTTGTTTGGTTGTGAGTCAGGGGCCACCTTCCAGAACTACAACCACCTGGGCTTTGGATATGGATTCCCCTCCTTGTGGCATTCCACCACTATTTCCTCCTCCTCCTCCTCCTCCTCCTCCTCCTCCTCCTCCAGGGCTTTGATCTCCATATGTTTTGACATCAAACACGTGCCTGATTTCTAGGACAGAGTGAGAGCATTTACAGTGTATACAATATAAACAGGAGAAATAGAAGTGAAGAGGGTGAGGAGAAAACGCAGCCTATGCCAGGCACTCTTTGCTTATTTGTTGACAGATAAACTTCACCAAAGGCAGATGGAAACATGCCAGCAACTCCCTAAGAGAAGGGAGCAGGGAGGTTCGTAGATCAAAATCTCAGTGGATGAATGGGATATTCCACTTGAAGAGAAATGACAAGGTTAGAGGTTAAGTCCTAAATGGGAAGGGGTGGGGTAAGCTAGGGAAATGAGGTACAATGGAGACATACATACTCATGGACTTTATCCACCAGCTGCAAAATGTAAAAATTAGGCATGTGTATGCTGCAATACTGAACTGAGCTACCTCACAACCAATCACACAATGGGCAGTATGGCCATGTGCAGCAGTAATTCAGCCTTCCCAGCTGGCACTGTGGACTACATTTACAATCGGACTTCCAAATTCACTGGGCATAGGGGCATAGAACCCCCTCAAAAGTGGAAAAACCATTAATAATAATAAAAACACTTAACTCTTTAAGAATCTCTAAGTTCCCCAGTGAAACTCTATGGCTGACTGGAAAACCTAGAGAGTCCTAGAGGAAATATTAATCAAATCCACAAACGATCAAATCATAGTTTGTGAAACCTGCAGATGTGGAGCTTCAACTATACTAAATTGGGCTTGCGCATTGGTTTGGATTGGTGTCAAAGGGTTGCACAACCATAGACAGAATGCCATCTTTATGCTACCTCAAAGAAAGTTCTACTGATTGTTTATAATGGTGTTTATGCCAGTGGAAAAACACAGCAGGGCTCCAGCGGGTGTTTTCAGAGCATGAGGAAGGTCTGAGGGAGGCATACAGAGCCTCCCTGCCTATTGCTACTACATATAGTAGAATACGGCATTTGTGTGTGTTCATATGATAGGGAGAGAGAGTAGAAATGTTACACAAGATGTTTTACATACAAGGATTGAATGAAAAGTAATGGGGTGCGGCTCAACGCATTACGCAAAGTAAGCATTTGCAGTATAGTTGATTTTGCCCAGGGGTGCTCTTGAGGTGCTCATGGGGGAGAATAGACCTTGACATATGTGAGTTGTAGTTACTGGGATGTATAGTTTACCTACAATCAAAGAGCATTCTGAACTCCACCAATGATGGAATTGAACCAAATATGGCACACAGAACTCCCACAACGAACAGAAAATATATATCAGTGATTGGTTGGGGGGTGGGGGGTGCCGAAATACTATTTGCTTACCGTTGAAAATTACCTAGGGCCACCTCTGCCTCGACCTTCGTAACGGCAGGTACTGGCTTGTTCAGTAGACTCTCCTTTACAGTTCCATTTTGGCAGGAAGCCTTAGCATTGAACTGTTGTGTTGTTAAAGTGCGAAGTATGGAACCCTGCACAGATGGTCGGTCAATGCGACTTAAGCAACGTGCAGTCATTGAATTCTCGACAGCAGAAGGTGTCACCCCAAAGGAGATTCATCAGAGAATGCAAGCTGTTTATGGTGATTGTGTTGATGTGAGTACTGTGTGCCGTTGGGTGAGAAAGTTTAAAGATGTTCAGGCGGGAACATCTGACGTGTGAAAAACAAGAAGTTGGACGTCCTGTGACAGCAACCACTGAGTTTCACAAGCAAAAGGTTGACAGATTGATTCAGGATGATCGTTGTAACACTCAGAGAGAAATGTCAAGCATAATCGGCATTTCACAAGAACATGTGGGTCATATTATTGCTTTGCTTGGAGCTGTGCACGATGGGTTCCCAGGATGCTGACGCCTGAAATGAAAGCGCACAGACTTGAAACTTCAGAGACTGGATCTGACCACCACACAACATTATTTATACAGTCCAGTTTTATCACCGTCTGACTTCCATCTGTTCCAGATCTACAGGGACACCATTATGCTTCTGATGAAGATGCTGAGAGAACTGTGAGACGCTGGTTGTGGAAACAGAGTGTTGACTTCTTCTGTAACGGCTTCAGAAAACTTGTTAATCGTTGGCAGAAATGTATCCAATTGTCTGGTGATTATGTGGAAAAGTGAATAGTGGTAGTTAAAGAGCAAATTCTAAAGATTATTTCTGCGTTTGATTTATTAAAATATTCCCATCCAAACCCAAGTAATGAAGGTGGAGGCATTACTTTTCATTCAACTCTTATAGGAGGTTGCCCACTGCTCTTGGTCTTCTTCTTGATGGACAACTGACAGCTTTGCATGAAATGGCAGAACTCCCTGGGAAAATTAAGGTTGTTGATAAAACATCCATCTCTAGAACAAAAATACTGCTTATTACAGTGAGAAGGGATCTAGTTTCCATTAAACCCAGTCACCTTGGCAAAGAATTTAGTTGTTGTAACTGTCTTTAAGTCCATTCAACCTGTGATGGTCTCATGAATAAGAAACTTCCAAGTCACTTTAACCTCAACAGCCCTGCTCAGGTCTTGGAGACTCATAGTCATTGCTTCCCTGATGGAAATGATCCATCTGGAATGTGATCTTCCTCTTTTCCTTTTGTCCCTTCATTTTACCAAGCAGTATAGCTTTAATTAGTGAGTCATCTTTTCTCCTGCCATGCCAAAGTGTGCTAGCCCCAGTTTAGTCATCCTGGTTTCCAGGGATTGTTCAGATTTGGTTTGTTTTTTGATCAGTGTATGTATTTTTTAGCATTCCACGGAATTACATAGAATTTGTCTCCAGCACCACATCTCAAACAAGCTGATTTTCTTCCTATCGGCCTTTCACTGACTAGTTTTTGCAACAATACATTATGGAAGTGGTTAGTCCAAAACTAACACTTGATACTTTTGAAATAGTACCCAGACTGAGCCTGATGGTGGAATCCTGTGTATCAGTGGATGAAAGCCAGAGCAAGACTGGTTGTGGAGTCACAAAGTGGATTCCAGTAACTGTTTTAGAACCAGAGTCAGATCTCTGTTGCTTTGGCAGGCTTGAGAGTAGAAGCCAATCTGATAGGCCAAGGGTGAAGCATAGCAGTTTTAAGCCTTGTGCCAAATCCAAGTGTGAAAGATCATTGTAGAACAGAAAATGCAGTAGAGTTACTTTTCCATTTGTGCTAGGCTAGCTCCGCAGAGACATGATGAATCTACACTGAACAATTAATGCAGTTTGACACCAATCCAACTACCATGGCTCAATGCTATGGAACCTGGCCAAAGGATTTGGACCAGCAAGAATCGGTGGAGCCCCCAGTGGCACAGTGGGTTAAACCCCTGTGCTGGCAGGACTGAAGACCGACAGATCGCAAGTTCGAATCCGGGGAGAGGCGGATGAGCTCCCTCTATCAACTCCAGCTCCTCATGTGGGGACATGAGAGAAGCCTCCCACAAGGATGATAAAACATCAAAATCATCCGGGTGTCCCCTGGGCAACATCCTTGCAGATGGCTAATTCTCTTACACCAGAAGCGACTTGCAGTTTCTCAGGTTGCTCCTGACACGACAAAAAAACCAGTAGTCAGTGAATGGGTTTTTAGAACAAATTTCAAAGGAGCTTTCCAAGGTGCTAGAGGCTCTTCCCTTGAAAGTACTGTACAAACTAAAGGCCAGGATGAACTGACTGGCCTAGTATTATTTATTTATTTATTTCGGACATTTATATCCCATCCTATCTCAACCTCCGCAGAAGGGCTCAGGGTGGCTGACAACAAAAGCATAAAAATACATCTTAGATAAAAACAGTATAAACATTATAAAAAACATCATAAAACCAGTGAAACATTAGAACAGTCACCAGAATTACATCGTTGTCCTACACACAGTCCATTCAAGTCTATCAAGGTTTATTAAACCATAGCTCTATCATCACATCACTCTAGTCTGCAAAGGTCTAATCCCACAGCCAGGATTTCACCTTTTTCCAGAAGGAGCAGATCTGATTTCACTTGGGAGGGAATTCCAAGGGGCCACCACAGAGAAGACCCTGTCTCTTGTCCCCACCAACTGCAATTGCAATGGTGGAGGGATAATGAGCAGGGCCTCTCCTAGATGGATCGTAGCAGGAGATACGTTCAGACAGGTAACACTGGATATACTAGTCTTCAATGGCAGAAACATTTTTCATAGCAGATCCAAGTACCATGTATTATATAAAAAAAAAAAAGGTAAAGGTTTCCCCTTGACATTAAGTCTAGTCATGTCCGACTCTCGGGTGGTGGTGCTCATCTGTATTTGTAAGCCAAAGAGCCGGCATTGTCCATAGACACCTCCTAGGTCATGTGACCGGCATGATTGCATGGAGCGCTGTTACCTTCCCGCCAGAGCAGTACCTATTGAGCTACTCACATTTGCACGTTTTCGAACTGCTAGGTTAGCAGAAGCTGGGGCTAACAGCGGGAGTTCACCCCGCTCCCCGGATTTGAACAGCCAACCTTTCAGTTAGCAAGTTCAGCAGCTCAGCGGTTTAACCCACTGCGCCACTGGGGGCTCACCATGTATTATAGTCATTCAAAAAAAATTGACTAAGTCATATGCTTATGTGACCAAATAATCCTCTCCATGAAATAATGTAGCTGGTGTGCTACCCTAAGCTGTGTAAATGTGCTGGGCAACTGCTGAAATCGGTGCACACAGAACTTCAAAATTGAGTCTTTAAGGGGAAGTGTAGCCCTATCCAGTACAGATCAGATTATTATTCTATGCCCTGCTTTTAAATTGACAAAGAGCACGTCTGATTGCAGACAGATTTTCTGTTTACAGAAAATTTCTCATTTTGGCAATTTATTTTCTTTCTCTACATTTTGAATTAATTACAGTGGTAGAAGTGGGGCTTCTAGTAAAACCTTACAATTGAGAAAAAGTATAAAATAGCCATTCTAGAAGAACTGGTAAGGTATCCATTTTATGTAGGTTATGCATTTCAGCCATCAGTCCCAAAAAACAAAAAAAGGAATGAACTCATCCTTTGTTATTGTGTACTTTCAAGCCATTTCTGACATACGGCAACCCTAAGGCCCTATCATGGGCTTTTCTTGGCAGTATTTGTTCAGAGGGGATCTGTATTTGCCTTTATCTGAAGTTGAAAGAGTGTGGCTTGCTAAAGGTCAACTAATGGGTTTTCATGGCCAAGCAGTGAGTCAAACACTGGTCTCCCAGTGTCCTAGTTGCTGTTTAATGCTGGCTTTCAAAGCATTAAAGATCAATTCCATTTTTTTCTCAAACGCTGAAGGTGAGCTGGCCAGAGCCTGCTAAAATTTTTCATTTTCTTTTGGATATTTGGATCAAAATTACAAGGGTTGAATGAAAAGTAATGCCTCCACATTCATTACTTGGGTTTGGATAGGAATATTTTAATAAATCAAAAACAGAAATAATCCTTAGAATGTACTCTTTAATTACCACCATTCACATTTCCACTTAATCACCAGACAATTGGATACATTTCTGCCAACGATGAACAAGTTTTATGAAGGCTTCATGGAAGAAGTCGACACTCTGTTTCCACAACCCATCGTGCACAGATCTTCCGATAGCCAAGCAAAGCAATAATGTGACTTACACATTCTTGTGAAATGCTGATTATGATTGAAATTTCTCTCTGAGTGATACGACAATTGTCCTGAATCAATCTGTCAACCTTTTGCTTTTGAAACTCAGGGGTTGCTGTCACAGGACATCCAACTCTTTGTTTGTTACACAAGTCAGATGTTCCCACCCCAACATCTTTAAACTTACTCATCCAATGACATACAGTACTCACATCAACACAATCACCATAAACAACATGCATTTTGTGATGAATCTCCTTTGAGGTGACACCTTCTGCTGTCAAGAATTCAATGACTGCACGTTGCTTAAGTTGCACTGACCAATTGTCTGCGCAGGGTTCCATACTTTGCACTTTAACAACACAACCATCCAATGCTAAGGCTTTCTGTCCAAATGGAACTGTAGAAGAGAGTCTACTTAACAAGCCAGTACCTGCCGCATACCCATACTGCCATCTGTTGAGGAGTTACGAAGGTGGAGGCATTACTTTTCATTCAAACCTCGTATCGCTCTCCCACTGTCTATTCTATTGGGAGATTCTGGAAAACACCAACCCCTAAAAGTAACTTTCTTATTCTCTGGCCTCAAAGCAATGGTGATTTTAAATTCTGGAGTTGATGATCTTATGGAGGTGAGGCTCTTTGCATGCTTATGCATATTATAGTTTTTCTTTAGACAACAAAGCATTTGCTAAGCTTGAGAAACTTCTCATTCAGCACAAAGTCTTGTTGCCATAAGGTCCTGTGCTGATATTGCCGCTATCCCCATGCCTTGCTTGAAGTCTTCCCTTGAACATTGCTGGCCAAATGCTGGTATACACACAATTGTGATCTAACCTGGAAGGGGTCCATGGAACATAAGCCTTGTAAATCAATTCCGCTTTGCACGTAAGTAAGTGGTGCAGTTAGGGATCATGACCTCATTGACCATTTGTGCACCACATGGCTGCCCGTTTGTCTTGAGAATTGCATACACACAGCCCTGAAGCCAAGATTTCTTTTCCGCTAATTTTTTGTATCTTTTCCCCATATTTGCTACTAAAATGCGCAGGCAGGTGCCATGTAAATGCAACTTCAGAATACAAACAGACCTTGTGGGCCAGGCTTGCAGATCCAAGTCCCTCTGGGAGCAATTAATGTCTGTTCTTCAACATTACCAACATGTCTTCTTAGCTTCAGATGCAAATCCATGGAATTTACGAAAAGCTACTCTTCTTGCTGGGACTTGCTCATGCTTTATTCCAGGCCCAGAGATCTTAGAGGTCAGGTTGTCTGCTTAGCAAAGGGCAATGCAGTGATAATAGGATTTGAATTGGAAGATGTTGCATATGGATATCTAGAAACCATGAAATATCCAGACAAGCAGCAGAGGCTTTGTCCAATGAAGACCTATGTGTCTGCCATGTCAGTGGGGTGGTGGAGCCCCCAGTGGCGCAGTGAGTTAAACCCCTGTGCCGGCAGGACTGAAGACCGACAGGTCACAGGTTCAAATCCAGGGAGAGTGCAGATGAGCTCCCTCTGTCAGCTCCAGCTCCTCATGCAGGGACATGAGAGAAGCCTCCCACAAGGATGATAAAACATCCAGGCACCCCCTGGGCAACATCCTTGCAGACGGCCAATTCTCTCACACCAGAAGCGACTTGCAGTTTCTCAAGTCACTCCTGACATGACAAAAAAAAGTGGGGTGGTGAATCTATTCTGGGCTTTAGTCTGAATTAGATGCTGTTCTAGATGCCGAGAACCCAAAATAGGTGCTACATCTTGGACAATTTCTTTATAGTCTGGGTGAAGATTCAGGGGGCCTCACTGATATGGAAGGTACCAGATGTCATGGCCATCCTTCTGCAGATGTTATCTGCATGATGTTATAAATAAAGTTAATTAATTAACTTTATTTATACCCCGTTTTTCTCACCCCACAGGGGACTCAAGGCAGCTTACAGCCATCGGCAAAATTCAATGCCATATATGAACATAACAATATGGGCCCAAACTGTATAGAGCTTTATAGGTCAAAACCAGCACTTGGAATTGGGCTTGGAGATGGACTGTCAGCCAGTGGAGCTGGCATAACAGGGGGGTGGTATGCTCCATGTATGCCGCCCCAGTTAGTAATCTGGCTGCCACCTGCTGAACTAACTGAAGTTTCCGAACCGTCTTCAAAGGCAGCCCCACGTAGAGCACGTTGGAGTAATCTATTCGGGATGTAACCAGAGCGTCGACCACCATGGCCAGATCAGATCAGCGAGTTTTAACTGTGCAAAAGCTCCCCTGGCCACAGCCGAAATATGGGGTTTCAGGCTCAGCGATGAGTCCAGGATCACTCCCAAGCTGCGAACCTGCGTTTTCAGGGGGAGTGTAACCCCATCCAACACAGGCTGTAACCCTATGCCCTGTTCGGCCTTTTGACTGACCAGGAGTACCTCTGTCTTGTCTGGATTCAATTTCAATTTGTTAGCCCTCATCCATTCTGACACAGCAGCCAAGCACTGGTTCAAGATCTGAATAGCCTCCTTAGTGACAGGTAGGAAGGAGTGACAGATTTGGACATCATCTGCATACAGATAACACCTTACTCCGAAACTCCGGATAAAATAAAAACATACCCCATCCAACTATAAAACAGTTAAAACACATGAGCAAATAAAACACAGAGAACAATAAAACAGATTAAAACAAATAAAATTATTGATTCCATTAATTAATAATCCTTGTTCATAATCCTTGTCCAGAATGTGTTGAAATCCGTAATGCCTTATTTTCCAAACGCCTGCGTACTAAGCCACGTCTTTAGTTTTTTTCTGAAGCTTTTTTTCCTGAAAATCAGAAGGGATGGGGCCTGCCTAATGTTGCTGTGGAGGGAGTTCTACAGCAGAGGGGCCGCCACTGAGAAGGCCCTGTCTCTTGTCCCCACCAGTTGTGCTTGCAAAGAGGGTAGGACCAAGAGCAAGGCCTCCCCAGCAGATCTTAAAGCTCTATGTGGCTCATAAGGGGAGATGCATTTGGACAGGTAAGTTGGACCAAAACTGTTTAGGATGTTATAGGCCAAAGCCGGCACTTTGAATTGGGCTCGGTAGCCAGCTGGCAGCCAGTGGAGCTGATGCAACAGAGGAGTTGTATGCTCCCTGTTCGTCCTTCAGTAAGGAATCTGGCTACCACCAGATGACACCTAGAAACTTGAACGATTAAAAACTACAGCCATGCTATACCCAAAATCATGGTTTCACCATAATGAGACTCAGGAGCTTTGTTTATTTTAAAGTCTAACATGCCGTATTGAAAATCTTTATCAGAATAACATATTTAATATGCAGGGAACATTAGTAGGCAAAACCACCTCTCCTATTCATATGGCAATTGGAACACAGAAGTATCCGTTTTGTCCAAAATAATAATAGGAAAGCTTTATGCTGCCAAAGCTCTGTATGGCAGCATATATGACTCACACCTCACAGAGCTCTCTTATCCCCTCGGCCTTTGCTGAACCTTCTTAGTCAGAGGGGCTGCGTAGGAAGAAGAGCTGAAGAATTGATTCTTAGAACGCCATCAGCATGGCAAAATTAGCAACACTTTCTGGGTCTTGAGTCCACAGAATGTGGGTTTTAAAAAAATAGTCTCTCATCTCCAAACCTCAAGGGACACCGAGTCCTCCACTTCATTTGCTTCACTTCTGCTGATCGGCTGAGAAACTCTGCTTCCAAAGAAAGTTTGGTACTGAATTAACATAAAGAGTGGAGAAGGACTCCTTGCAAGTAAAATGCTATCAACAGGGCACTAGATTCTGCTGGGACTCCATTCACAAAAGAAAAATAAATACATTTGGAAAAGAGGAGTTTGGTTTATTTTTTAACATTCTAGATAATAATAATAATAATAATAATAATAATAATAATAATAATAGATGCCATCAAAGCCAGAATTGAAAAGTTGACAACAGATCCCAAGTGTAGATTCTACAAGGAAGCAGATAAAACAATAGATCATATCCTCAGCTGCTGCAAGAAGATCGTGCAGACAGACTACAAGCAGAGGCATAACACCATTGCTCAGATGATTCATTGGAACTTGTGCCACTAATACCATCTGCCTGCAGCAAAGAACTGGTGGGATCACAAGCTGGAAAAAGTTACAGAGAGTGAACACGTCAAGCTACTCTGGGACTTCCGGATTCAGACAGACAGAGTTTTGGAGCACAATACTCCTGACCTCATGATCGTGTTAAAAAACAAAGTATGGATTGTCGATGTTGCAATCCCAGGTGACAGCAGGATTGAAGAGAAACAACTGGAAAAGCTGACACGATGTGAGGATTTAAAGATTGAACTGCAAAGACTCTGGCACAAGCTAGTCAAGGTGGTCCCAGGGGTGATGGGCACACTGGGTGCCGTGCCTAAAGACCTTGGCCTGCACTTACTCACAATCAGCGCTGACAAAATTACCATCTGCCAGCTGCAAAAGGCCACCTTATTGGGATCTGCACGCATTATTCGCTGATACATCACACAGTCCTAGTCACTTGGGAAGTGTCTGACTTGTGATCCAATACAACAGCCAGCAGAGTGTCTGCTGTGGACTCATCCTGTTGTGTTTCCAATAATAATAATAATAATAATAATAATAATAATAATAATAATAATAACTTTATTCTTATACCCTGCCTTCATCTCCCTGAAGGGACTCAGGGCGGCTTGCATGGGGCCAAGCCCAAACAACAAAGTTAAAACATACCATATTTAAAATACATGACATCAGTATAAAAACAACTTAAAACAACATTATGACAGAACATAAAACAAGTATTAGAAACAACAACCAACAGTATAATCCAAGTCTCATTGTGGGCGGGCTGGTGTACAACAATTTAGGATGTAGGGCTAGTGAATAAAGTCCATAGATCTTGTAATAGCAATAAGGATAAGAGCAATTTAGAAAGGATCATTTTAACTTTAGATACTACGGTAGTAAAGTGAAAGGACAGATTTAGGACCTAGCTGGGCTAGCTGTCTAGAAAATTGTCTGATCGAACACACAATGCAACATCCATGTCTTTAGATCTTTATGAAATGTGGGTAGAGAGGGTGCAAGTCTAATCTTCCTGGGGAGGGGAATTCCATAGCCAGGGGGCAACAATCGAGAAGGCCCTTTCCCTCGTTCCCACCAACCAAGCCTAGGACGAAAGTGGGAGCAAGAGAAGAACCTCCCCAGAAAATCTTAGGGAAAGTGTGGGTTCATAAAGGAAGATGCGGTCTTGAAGATAGGCAGCTCCCGAACCGTTTACAGCTTTATAGGTGATAACCTGCACCTTGAATTGGGACCGGAAACTTATCGGCAGCCAGTGGAGCTGTTTAAACAGCGGGGTTGACCACTCCCTTTAACTTGCTCCAGTTAACAACCTGGCAGCCGATATTAAATTCTTACTCTCTTAAATCAGAAATTAACTCAATGTATCGATTCAAAGTCTTTAAATTTTTTTGCTATTATACAGGATGAAAAGTGTCCAATTATTTAGTTGATATATAACACAACTGTACTGCAATTAACCAACTGTTTTTTAAGCCACAAAGTCAGTATTGAAAAGGAAAAATGTAAAACTTCGCAAGATAGTTTGATTTTTTTTAATTGCATAACAGCTCCAGCAAGTTATTGAGCCAATAACAATTTGGGCATCTACCTCTGCAAACCTAACGACAGATTTAACTGGACTACATTTGGACTATAACTTCCACAAATCCCAAGCTTCACTGCTATATTTTGGTCCAATGGGCAGCAGTCAGATTACTCACCAGAGCATACAACCCCCGGTTACGCCAGCTCCACTGGCTGCCAGTCCTACTACTAAGCACAATTCAAAGTGCTGTCTTTAGCCTATAAAGCCCTAAATAGTTCCAGCCCAGCTTACTTGTCTGAACATCTCTCCCTCTATGAACCATCACAGAGGTTAAGATCATCTGGGGAGGCCCTGCTCTTGGCCCCACCTCAATCGCAAGTATGGTTGGTGGGGACGAGAGACAGGGCCTTCTCAGTGGTGGCTCCTCGGTTCTGGAACTCCCTCCCCAGCAAGATTAGATCAACACCCTCCCTCCTGGCCTTTAGAAAGAGAACAAAGACATGGTTGTGGGATCAAGCCTTTGGCTAATAAATAATGCAATTCAAAGAATAATTAAGGAACATGTGAAGTGACAATAAAGAATGGCTATGGTATATGATTTCTGGATCATGGGATTTTAATGTTTATAATAGGATGATTTTATCCTTGTCTGAATGTTTAAATTTTATGTGTGTCTTATGTTTAATTGTTTTTAATTGATTTTAAGTTCATAGTTATATGTAGTAATTAGTTATATTGATTTCTTTGTGTACTGTATGTTGGCATTGAATTTTTGCCATTAGTATGTTGTAAACCACCTTGAGTCCCCCCAGGGGTGAGAAAGGCGGTATATAAATACAGTAAACAAACAAACAAACAAATAAAGATGGTATTGTCGAAGGCTTTCATGGCTGGAATCACTAGGTTCTTGTGGGTTTTTTCGGGCTATAAAGCCATGTTCTAGAGGCATTTCTCCTGATGTTTCGCCTGCATCTATGGCAAGCATCCTCAGAGGTTGTGAGACCTCACAACCTCTGAGGATGCTTGCCATAGATGCAGGCGAAACGTCAGGAGAAATGCCTCTAGAACATGGCTCTATAGCCCGAAAAAACCCACAAGAACCTAAATAAAGATGGTCTTGCTCATCCTTGCATTCCAATTGAGCTCTAGAAAGGAATACAATGTGAACTTGGGACAAGTCTCACAGTCGCACCAGCCCAGTGAAATCAAGTTAGATGGATCTTATAATCTCCCTACTTTACCACATTAATGTTTCCTCCCCGCTCCCTTCCAAATAATACAGAATAATCTGTGTGAAATTTAAGGACTCTTCCTTATTACTATGCATGGGATTAGAACACCATGGGACCAGATGTGCACAATTTGAGAGCCATTAAGCAGGCTTCCAACTATTTCAAGCTGGTTCACCAAATGTAAACCCTTTCATTCCTCCTTCCCTGTGCTATATACAATGTTTGTCAGGAACAGCAAAAATGCAGGACTCTTGCAGAGCTGCAAATAGATGGCTGTAGGTGGCCACATTGTTGGCTTTGTGGCTTGCAAATCAGTGGGACCACAAATACATTGTGGGTATTAGTCTGAAATTTAAAGAAGGTGGTCAAGGTGTTGAGGCATATCCTCAAAATAGGTTTGGGCTCTTGTACAGTTTATCTCTTGGTTTTAGGAACCCTTGTACCAGCCTACTGACATTGAAGCCACCATGGACCATCTTCGCATGGATCAGTTCCCAAATACATCTCTCCGCAGCCACTCTAGGATTACAACCCAATTGCACATTGTACAGATTTATGAATCCGGATTCATTTGGGGCATCTAAGCACAGATCTACATCTAGTTGCAATTATCTTTTGGTTTTCTGCAGATTTCCGACTTCTTACCGTTTCATCATGGTCAGACAATGCCATTGCTGTTGCCCGTTTTTGGTCAAAAGATATTTAGCTGCCTGCGCTCCTCCTATTTTTATCAGTTTTATACTAATGTATGCAATGCTTTTGATACAAAATAAATAAATCATGTTCAAGCGGTCTGTGAGTCTATGAGTGATTTACTGTAGCTTTGTAACAAACTATTGAAAATATTTAGTTGCCGTTGTTGTTTATCAGTTCTGAGGTGAGCAGGAGCTCTTCCTGCTCACCTCAGAGGAAGGTGAGCAGGAAGCCACTAAATGAGTAATACGTAAATAATAGACTCTGACAACAACCTCTATTATTCTGTTGAAATGAAGGACACTTGGTATAACATCAAGCACAGGTTTTTACGTGGAAGGACTGTGAGCTGTATTCCGTTCCATACCCTCCAACCGTTCCAGGGGAAGTTCCAACGAATCCTCTTCTGTCCCACTTTTAAAGCTGCTTTGAAGATGTCCCTCTTTCTTTCTACTCCTCACCCCCAAATTCTCCTTTTATTCTTGGCTTACATCCATTGCCACAAACTGAGTTCAAAGTGCAAAAGGGATTTGCACTCACTTAACTCAGCAGTAGGAAAAGAAGACCGGGGGCACAATTGTACCTTTCTCTGTAGGTCTAGGCAAAAGCAAACTGCTGCAGACCTGTCTAGCTTGAGCATTCATTTTCATTTACAGATTTTGCCATCATGCCCACACCCTGATGTTGCTTGACCACACATCTCTTAATTTTATGCGATGTTGGAGAGTATGTAATTCTAATATTCAAAACAAATCCCTAGGCTTAAATTTCTAATTTAGAATATAAATTCTTACTCTGATGTTTTTGGAAAAGCAGAGTAGATATTAGATTCTTGGTGGTGGTGAGGGCTATTTAAACAAAAACAAAAAGAAAATACAGGCAGTCCCCAAGTTATGAACAAGATGGGACGCATGGCTTGACAGCAGTACGTGTGAAAAAGATCTTGGAGTCCTCATGGAAAACAAGTTAAACATGAGCCAACAATGTAATGTGGCAGCAATAAAAGCCAATGGGATTTTGACTTGCATAAATAAGAGTTTAGTGTCTAGATCCAGGGAAGTCATGCTACCCTTCTATTCTGACTTGGTTAGACCACATCTGGAATACTGTGTCTAATTCTGGGCACCACAATTGAAGGGAGATGTTCACAAGCTGGAATGTGTCCAGAGGAGGGTGACTAAAATGATCAAGGGTCTGGAGAACAAGCCCTATGAGGAGCAGCTTAAAGAGCCTGAAGAAAAGAAGGCTGAGAGGAGACATGATAGTCATGTGAGAGGCAGTGATAGGGAGGAGGGAGCAAGCTTGTTTTCTGTTTCCTTGGAGACTAGGATGTGGAACAATGACTTCAAACTACAAGAAAGGAGATTCCACCTGAGCATTAGGAAGAACTTCCTGACTGTGAGAGCTGCTCAGCAGTGGAACTCTCTGCCCCAGAGTGAGGTGGAGGCTCCTTCTTTGTAGGCTTTTAAACAGAGGCTGGATGGCCATCTGTCAGGGGTGCTTTGAATGCAATTTTCCTGCTTCTTGGCAGGGGATTGGACTGGATGGCCCATGAGGTCTCTTCCAGCTCTATGATTCTATGATTCTAAGATCAGTTCTGTAGATTTGTTCTTAAGTGTCATTTGTAAGTAAGCTGGAACAGGTACATTTTTTAAGTGTAAGTTGAGCAAAAATGTGTAATTTTTTAGCTTGGTATAGCATAGGGAAAGGTTAACACCCATATGGTGTTTGTTTTGCTGTATGTGCCACTGTTCAGAAGATTTCATCTCACGTTCTGTCCCTGTGATAATTGGATTTTGGAAAATTTGGCTTGTTGTGGAAACAAGGATTGGTGAAAAAGCTTCAGTGGAGACACCTTTTCCCCATGATAATTCTTTCAGGAGTGAATTTCCCTTCTGAGGGGTAGATTTCTCTCACTTCTTGTTGTCTCAACCCTGTTTTTAACTGAGTTCTTTGTACGTTCGGATGTTTATAACTTGGGGACTAACTATATAGCTTGCAGAAAGACTAATGTCTGATCACTATGCTGACTGATAGTGGTTTTCAAGTGGACGATGTGTCCACTTTAGGTAGCAGAATTGGGATGGCAAGAATGAGCTGCTTTTGGGGTTCTCTGCCATATGTAGCTAAACATGCTGGAAATGGGCATTGTACCTTGACTGTGTAATGGGGAGTGGGATTACTATTTGTTGTCTGATATTTTGGGGCAACCCTGCCAGTGGGAATGCTGAGGAAGCCTGAACCTGAGACCGGACACTTGCAAAGAATATGCTCCACCACAGAGCTGTGTGCCATTGCAGTGTGCCCGCTGCTGTGTCATCTGCAGACTTACTGTCCAGAAGCACAGGTACAAATTGGCCATTTTGTCACATAACACCTGGACTCCATCCAGATCTTGGGAGAGGTATTGTTTTGGGCAGCTCTCAAAATTTCCATCCACCCCACACCTACTCTGCAGCCAGCCATCATGGTCACTGATCAATTTAACTGAGGAATTCTGGAAAGAGTGGAGACCCCCCAAAAGTGACTGACGTTCTCTGACTCTTATTGTGCCTCTTATCAGTTGATGGGAATTCATTCTGATGATGCTGGAAATGACGCTCCTCTAACACGGTGGCACAATTGGGAATGGGTTGGCAATGACTCAAGAGGGAATGACTCTCCCACCACCCGCACTTCATGTCTTTTTCTTTCCAATGGTGATTGTCCAACTACGAGACTTTATATAATGAGACATTTATAACACTCCCCTGCAACAGGGAAATATTTCCAGTCGTATTGTGAAAGAGCAGAAAGAATTCATCTTTTCTTATTGCGTCAGACACTTCTCTTTCTTTTGCGAGCTTTCTTGCTTTCCCTTGACCTCCCACACACTCCAAGCATGTTTTACTATACAACAATCATTAATATCAACGGTTGCCTCTACAGTTAACTCATTGTTCTCATGGTATTTCCATTAGATCAGAGGGAGAATTTTTTTTTTGAAAAACACAGGTATAATTTGAAGAAGGAGACAGCATTGTGTAGTGGTTTGAGAATCAGGCTGTGAGTCTGGAGACCAAGATTCAAATCATGCTCAAACATGCTCAAACATAGAAACCCACCGGTTGACTTCAGAGAAATCACACTCTAACAACCTCAGAGGAAGGCAAAGGCAGATCAAGTCTGTACAAATCATGCCCCCAAACCCTATGCTATTGATTCGTTTTAGGGTAGCCATAAATTGAAAACTTGAAGGTACAGAACCACAAAGAACTGAAGAATGAAGCCAAGCCTGGAAGTACTTGTGGCTGAAATCCATTTACCACCAGATCTAGCCAGCCCTGCCTAATGATAAGGAATGATGGAAGTAACAGTAGGACTTCATCAGTATCTGGAGGAACACAAATTCCCTACACTTGATTTAAGCCCTTCTGAATTTGGTGCCCATCAGATGTGCTGGAGAACTCTCCTCATGATCCACTCATTGCAGTTGGGGATGATGGACATTGCAGTCCAGCTTGCTCCAAGAGTGTACTAGGATGGTGACACCCAGAGATTAGTGGGTCACTGAGAAGTTCATTTTTATACTTGCAGAGTCAGCTTGATATTTTTGAGGGGATTGCGGGCAAAGTGTTCATTGATGGACCATTCCTAAGGGCTATTGGATCCTGATAGACCTACTAGGGATTGTGGTGGTCACACACTGAGGAATTATCCCCAGCTCAGAGCAATGCTAGGAAAGGGAAACAGTGGGAAATAAATGGTCTAGTGCTGCTGATAATACATGGGCTATATGCATATTCCCCTCTTTCCAATTCCTTGTTAGGTGTCTGCAGACTTGGACCACAGCAATCCTCAGAGTTGTTTGTTTGTTTGTTTACTTTTTGGACTAGATCCACAGAATTCCCATATACCATGCTGAATGCTGGCCATTATAGTCTTAAAAATATACTGTAACATCCTAAGAAGTGAGAGATTCTGCGTATGGGGAGAACAAACAGTGGAAGATTTCAAACATTTCTTAATTGACTGTCCAGCATATTCTGAACTGCGATACAGATATTTACATCCAATATTATCCAACTGCAGGTCCCCCAACAGAAATGATCTTATGACATTCCTCTTGCAAGGACAGGAAAGATCCACCATAATCAGAGTAAGCCTTTTTATTCTGAAAGCTATAAAGAAAAGAGCACATTTCCTGAAAGAAGAACCAGGACAATAAGATTCTGACTGAAAATAGAAGGGCAGCTGCTGTCCTCTTGTTTTTGCCTTGTCTTTTATTCGTGATGTATTTTGAAATGGTCATATGACTGGTCAAATAAATAAATAATTTTTTTTATTATTTTACTAGCACAAAATCACAATATGTCACAGTAAATTAGATCTATATGCTGGATTTTGTATTACAAAATCACAAGTCGAACACTTCTCAAGCCTCTAGGACTGTGTGATGTATTTTCGAATGATGCGCGCAGATCCAAGTAAGGTGGCCTTTTGTAGTTGACAGATCGTGATTTTGTCTATGTTTATTGTTTCCAAATGCCGGCTGAGATCTTTTGGCATGACACCCAGTGTGCTGATGACCACTGGGACCACCTGTACTGGTTTATGCCAGAGCCATTATTATTGTTGTTGTTTTCTTAAAATTAAACTTCTCCCAGATTTGCTGCAGTGGGTCTTCAGAGGCCCCTGCTTGGCTGTGGCCAAATGAGATCTAGGGCTGGAGCCAACTCTGTAATTTCTGTCACAATTTGACTCAATGGCTTTAGGCAAGTCCTCTCAGGACAAAACTGCATATTACCATAAAACATAGCCTCGGGCAGTAATTAAGATGGAGACTGCAGTCAAGAAATCAGGAAAAAACTAATGGTTTCATTCCACTGTCTACGAGCTCTGTTTCCATGCACTTGGCAAACATATCATGGGAGTTCCCTGGAGACCATCAGACAACATAAAGACATTTATGGTGGGCCTTTACGTTCTACATTCTACGTTTCTACATTCAAGGGAATAGCCTCTGAAACACAGTCCAAAGATCTCTCTCAGGAGTCAGGTGCCAATTAACTCCTGATAGAGAAATATAGAGAAAGAGGGGAAAGATAGGGAAATATGCAGTAAGCATGTGGAATTACTAGCCATCCCTAAAGATGGGAAAATACAGGAGGGAGTGGGTTAAGACAGTTCACCCCACTTCCCCCCATTCTCCCATTTCCACCGTGCACCATCTGATGAGGTCCTAAGAATTTGAAGGCCCCTCATGAAGAAACTAGATATGATTATCAAGTGTAAAGATGTATCATTGAATACCAAAGTCAGGACTCTCCATATCATAATGTTTCTGATTTTTGTCTACAAGTGTGAAAATTGGGCAGTTAAGAAAATCAACTCATTTGAAATGTGATGTACGAGAGAGGAGTTGTACAGATACCATGGACTGTTGGGAAGACCAATGAATAATCCTAGAGTGAATCAGGTCTAAACTGACTCTCCCTAGAAGCCAAGATGATTAAATGGAGGTTGTTGTACTTTGGACATATTATGACATGACTCACTGGAAAAGAAAATGATGCTTAGTAGGCCTGGGTAACAACGGAAAAATTTGTTTCTAAAATCGATTTGTATTTGGGGTTTTTTTTTGTTTCGATATTTAAAATAATTACAAAATTTTCCTTTTAAAAAGTTCGATATTTACGAAATTTCGTAAATGGTAAAAAATTAACGAATCGATTTCCGAAACAATAACGAATCGATTCGTTAATGGCGGACGCGACCGCAAAATACGCTAAAAAACCTCCAAAAACTTCTGAAGCTTCCTTCTCCCTCTATTCTTTACTGTTGGTGTGATATTATATTTTTTTTTCACTAATTAAACCATAAAACTGGCCCAGACATGCGGAAATAATAACGAAACAACCTCAGAACAATAACGAAACGAATACAATAACGAAATATGAAGCATTTACAAAACGTGTTTAAAAATTCGTTTTTTTTAATAATTGCTCCAGAATGGTTCGTTATCGTTTTGTAATTGGAAAAATTAACAAATTATTAACGAATTACGAATTAACGAAACGAAACCGCCCAGGCCTAATGCTTAGCAAAGTGGAAGGCAATTGGAAATGAAGAAAACTGCATTATAGTGGACTGCAGTCTTCTTACATTGCACCGGGACTACGGCTCAGCTGGCTGGGAGTCAGCTGCATTAAGATCACTACTGATCGAAAGGTCATGAGTTCGAAGCCAGCCTGGGTTGGCCAATTTGTGTAGCTTGCTGTTGACCTTTGCAGCCCGAAAGACAGTTGCATGTGTCAAGTAGGAAATTTAGGTACCGCATATGCGGGGAAGCTAGTTTAACTAATTTACGATACCGTAAAGATCTCCAGCAAGCATGCAAAGAATGAGGAAAAGCTTCATCAGTGTCACAAATGGATGGTGAAGTGACAGCTCCCCTGGTGGCCAGAATACCCTCATCAAAAGCTGGAATGTTAATAGCCTCTGTGTGTCTGTCTATATATGTTGTGTGTCTATGGCATTGAATGTTTGCCATGTATATGTACATTGTAATCCGCCCTGCGGGGTGAGAAGGGTGGAATATAAATACTGTAAATAAAGAAATATTTCACTGAGTTTACAAGACCTGAGCAGAGCCAAGGCTCTTGGAAGTCTCTTATTTGAAAGGTTGACAAAAGTCAAAGTCAACATTATGACAAACAACAAGAAGATATAGCTGAACCATAATTCTTTTTCTTATGTGAAATGAAAAACATGAGGATCTGAGCTGAATAATAACTGGATAAGAGAAGCTTGTCTCTATAGCCATTTTCTTCTCTAATTCACTCCAAGTCTCTATTCCTGTGAGGACTTTTTAAAAGGAAAGATGAAAGAACTCAGTTGATATTATTGAAGTGTTGTTTCTTGATAGATGCTTGGGCAAAGTATTGACGTGAGTGCTTCACTTATCCTTACACAGTGGTCATGATCTACACTTAGCCTTCAGGCTCTTACTTTTTGGAGGAAGAGAATGAGGTTGGGTTACGAGTTTAACATACCTGGGAGTTCTGCCCCTGGTCATTCATCTCTATATGCAAAGAGTGCCAGAACAGTTGCCTACTTCAGGAGCTGTTGCCTTGAGATAAGGTATGTGAAGTGCATGGCTTGCAGGTGCAATGTCAGTACTAAGAGATAGAAGTCTTATCCAGGAGTTGTTCATAGCACATTGAGTAGCTGTGTGCTTGGGAAGCCTGGGGTTCCAGTTGTGGAGAGACTCTCCACACAGATTAGAAGGCCAACAGAGGAAAATGAAATATTAGGAACAAAAGGGGCAGGACTGGTGTATCCTTTTCTTCCTGTCATATACTGGAGTCTTCTTAAATTATACAATTGTAACATCATGATTCAGGAAAGGAGATTCCACCTGAACATTAGAAAGAACTTACTAACTGTGAGAGCTGTTCAGAAGTGGAACTCTCTGCCCCAGACTGTGGTGGAGGTTCCTTCTTTGGAGGCTTTTAAACAGAGGCTGGATGGACATCCATCGGGATGCTTTGAATGCGATTTTCCTGCTTCTTGGCAGGGTGTTGGACTGGATGCCCTACGAAGTCTCTTCCAACTCTATGATTCTGTGATTCCACTCAGTGCCATGTTAACACATGGGCACAATGGCAGTTAATCTATTCACAGACCAGAATTTAATACTAATTTTCTAGTCCTGAATCTCAAGATTCAAATCTCCCATTATTTTATTTATTTATTTATTTTATTTACTATATTTATATACCGTCCCTTTCAGCCCGCAGGTTCACAATTGGTACCAAGACCATAAAATGCAATTAAAAACATTAAAATATTATAAAGCCATAGCAAAATTAATAACAAACATATATCGATAGGGGGCAAAATATTATGATTCCTAAATCATGTGTGTATATACGAGGGGTATTTTTTAAGTAAGGTCCGTTTTGTTGTAGACACTAGTAGTTTGCGCGCATAGCACAACAAGCGCGTGCGTCGTGTACTGGCATGCCTTGGGAACAACTGTGCTCGGTTTCCGCTCTGTAGCTAACTTGTACAGTTCTGTTCTGTGCTTTAAAAATGTTTAAGACTATCAACTCACCCTCCGCATGTGAGGTTCGCTCAGCGATACATTTTTTGTCAGCAAGGAACCTGCCTGCTGCAGAAATTCATCGACAGATTTGTGAAGTGTACAGTGATACTGTTATGAGTGAAAGCAAAGTGCGTAAGTGGGTACGACAATTCGAAGATGGCCGTGACAACGTCCATGATGAGGACCGCTCCGGTCGCCCTTCTTTACAGACGATTTGGTGGCTTCAGTTGAAGCGAGGATTCGTGAAGAGGGTATTTTAAAATTGGTTCAGAGGTATGATAAGTGTTTGAACAAACTTGGCAACTATGTCGAAAAATAGAGTGAAGTATGTACTTTCTGAAAATAAATTTACTTTTTTGAAATAAACTTTCGTTGTGTACTTATGTTCAAATGGACCTTACTTAAAAAATACCCCTTGTATATTTGCACACGCATACACACACACACGGCATACATACATACATACATACACACCAAATGAAATGATTAACCATTTTCTACCCACACCTTAAAGAAATGGGGCAACCGTATCACTTTGTGACATATCACGAAAAGCTGGTCCTTTAAACCCACTCCTTGTCAAAGGCTGAATCTATTAATTAGGAGGAGCAGAGAAGAAGGTTTGCCTCTATTTTTGACAGCACCCATGGCTGGGCCGTGACATTTTGCTTCTTGAATTGGAACAGCAAACAGCACGATCCACCCTCTCCCCATTAAAGTACTGGGTACTCAAAGCCAGAATAGCTATTTTGGCACAATAGGTGGGGGGGAAAAGGGAAAAAATCCTTCACAAGTTCTTCTCTCCATCCCCAATAGTAAAAATGCAATGGCAACAAATTAAATAATGAACATTTTGCCACCTGTTTACAACACTGTAAATCTGTGGGGTGAAGGAAACACCTTGCTCAGTCCCAAGGCACACTGTGAAAAGTTTACTCGTTGGGTTTTTTAAGGGCAAAATCTTTGTCCTCAATTAGGGCTTGAACAGTGTAGTTCATATAGACTGAAAATAATATTTCTGGAGAACCATCTGGCTGTGATTATGGGATGAACTTCAGCAGCTGTACTCTAAACAGGTGAGTCAAGCAATTGGAAGAGCTAGTCTGCCACATATTCTCCAACATTTCATGGACAAAAGTTGGTAGCCGAACAACATTAGTGTGTGGTCAAGATGGGAAAGGTTACGAATGAGGAAGAACATATAAGCAAGAAGAGAAGGGCTGCAGCAGTTGGCATTCATCTGGAAAGAGAAAAAATCTGCCCCATCCTTTACCCCAGGGGCGGCTTAACCCATTACGCAAAGTAAGCATTTGCAGTATAGTTGATTTTGCCCAGGGACGTTCTTGAGGCGCTCTTGGGGGAAAATAGACCTTGACATATGCGATTTGTAGTTACTCGGATGTATAGTTCACTTACAATCAAAGAGAATTCTGAACTCCACCAATGATGGAATTGAACCAAATATGGCACACAGAATTCCCACGGCAAACAGAAAATATATATCAGTGATTGTTTGGGGGGGGGGGGGCAAGATACTGTTTGCTTACCGTTGAAAATTACCTAGGGCTGCCTCTGCTCTCCCCCCTATTGAATTAATTGCATAAAAAACTTTTTTGCACTTTGGAATAATAATAAATATAATAACATAGTTATATTCTGCTCTATCTCCTCAAGGGGACTCAAGGGTGGATTACAGAATACAAACATTCAATACTTATACAATTAACAACAAAGACAGACGGTACATAGACAGAGACAACGCTTCCCTCTTTTCCATCTGGAGGCTGTGCTCAAGTCGGCCATGGGGAGATGCTGTTGTTCCATTTCCCATGCCCGAGGAGCCTGTTGTCCATGGACACCTTCCTGATTGAATTGCCAGCATGTCTTCAGGGCCTCTTTTACCTCCCTGCCAAAGCGATATCTATTTATCTACTCACATTGCTGTTTTCAAATTGCTAGGTAAGCAGAAGCTAGGGCAGATGGCGGGAGCTCGCCCCGACCTGCAGCTTGAACTGCCAACCTTCTGGTTGGAAAGATTTTCTGTAGCTGGCGGTTTAACCCACAGTGCTCACTGTGGCCCCATGGAAGTTGTGCTGTCTCACGCTGGGCCTGTGCATAAGACTGTAGACAGGACATAAATTCTGTGTGCCCAACGGGACGTCGGGGCTGCCTTAGTTAAAGGCCTTTGGATTTCCTTAGACAGAGTCTTTAGATTGCTTAAAGGTTCAACAAAGTTCTTTATTAATGAAAACAAACAGGTACTTTAAGGCTTTCTTAACAGTCTATTGGCTCTCTCTCAATCTTGTCCACAGGGAACAGGCACTATCTTCATAACTGTAACTAATGGGGAAATCCTTAACTTCTAATCTGGGCTGTCTTTGCCTCTGTCTAGTCTGTCTTTGCCTCTGATGGCGTGGAGCCCCTACACCCAGTACCAACTGCTTCTGGCTTCCGCGAGTGACCCTTACCAAGCAGAGCTTTGTAAACTTCCAGGGAAAAAGGAATTCAGGTTTCAGTGATGGTTGACTGAAGTCCCTCGGCAAAGGAGCTGTAAGGCTGTATGATCCTCGGCCAAGCTGTGGGCTGTATACCCCGGCCAAGCTGTAGAAGACGAAGCTTTCTACAGGAGCTCTTGATATTATGTCCTGCATGGAAGGCATCTCTGTGTGGACTGACCCAAACTGGCTCCTATTCCCTCCAAAACCCAAAAAGGGGGTGGGACCAGGGAACCTAACTATAATTGACAGGTCGCTTGCCCTATGATTGCAGCCAAAAGAAGCCACCTATCTGCAGAGTCCCTGAAACTTAGGACTACAACAAACATTCAATGCAAAGCAAACAAAATTGGAGCTCCTGGTACAGTTGTACCTGCACAGAAGTAGTTTTCAGCTGAGGATGAAAGGGGAAAATGTGTGAGAAAAAGAAGGAAATTAGGATATTTAAAAAGCAGCTTGAAAAGTGTGACAATAGAAGATTAAGGGAGACTGTCCCTGCCAGAATTGGGAAGTGACTGAAGCT
The DNA here is from genome assembly GCF_037176765.1 of Anolis sagrei. NCBI lineage: Eukaryota > Metazoa > Chordata > Lepidosauria > Squamata > Anolidae > Anolis > Anolis sagrei. The sequence goes on along the minus strand of NC_090026.1, from coordinate 43,624,482 downwards.
ACAACATGACAAATACTTCATTGACAGAAGGAATCCCAGTTTTCACTAAAGACTGTTAGGATAAGTCCCCTATTGGTTTTGTTGTTATTGTATAACTTAACTTTTCCCATGGCATCTTACAAATTACTAAAACCAGGACATATTTTAAAAATCCAGAAAGTTCAGTAGTATAGAAAAACTCCCATATCCACAGGGGATGAACTCTCAGACTATACAGACTAAGTAAAACCACAGACAACAGCAAACCCTATTGAAATAAAGGACTTATGGCCCAATAACACCGTAGAGTCAGGCTGGAGTACTTAGAAAATGCCGAGAGGTAATACATTTTGTCCAACATGGATAAAATGATTATGGATCCTGATTCTGCAGACATGGGCCATATTGTACATAGTTTATTGATTTAAACCTTTTTGGTGTTTTTAATAAAACAGACTATAAAAAGATCAGCAAATGAGTGCACCACTAAAAGCCCATCAGAGTCTAAATCCCGCAAGAGCAATAGGACAGGGACATTTTTCCTTGCCAACGGAATAAGAGCAAGGAATGAGTCATAGCAATCTCCTTTGGGAGTGCGTTCCAAACGCCGGGAGCAGCAACTGAGGGGACTTTCATGTTTTTTCTTGGACCACAGGGATTCTAACACTTTCCCCAGTTTGAGATCCTTCAGGCATCATTGGTCATATTAGCTGAGACTGATGGAACTGAAGTCTTAAAACCTGAGGTAGGGAAAGGTTGACTTTCTTGGTGGCTGCCCCGGATCCATTTCCAAAGGAAAATATTGTGGTTCTTGTACCAGCAGGCAAAGCTTGATTTTATTCGGATAGTCTTTTAGTAACTGACTAGTTGTTGTTGAAGGGACTTTTAATTGGAGGATGTTGTGCATACTTGATCAATGCAGTTTTAAAGGTGAAAGTAAAGGTTTCCCCTGACATGCAGTCTAGTCATGTCCGACTCTGGGAGATGGTGCTCATCTCCATTTCTAAGCTGAAGAGCAGGCGTTATTCAAGGCCATGTGGCCAGCATGATTGCATGGAGCACCGATACCTTCCCACAGAAGTGGTACCTATTGATCTACTCACATTTGCATGTTTTTGAACTGCTAGGTTGGCAGAAGCTGGGCCTAGCAGCAGGAGCTCACCCCCTGGATTCGAACCGCCAACCTTTCGGTCAGCGAGTTCAGCAGATCAGTAGTTTAACCCACTGTGCCACTAGGGGACCAGTTTTAAATTCCTTGTAATTCAATTGTACTTTATACTTTTTAGGTTGCTATTATATTTTTTGTCTTTTTGTACCTTTTAAAAATCAATCATTGTCATCCACCTTAAGTCTCAACTTTGGGAAAGAGACAGGATATCTGTCAATCTATTAATCAGTTCAGTCAAGCACATTTTCAGTTGCCAGCTGCAAGTATTCCTACCTTGGAAATGATGCTTGTGTTGACGGCTGAAATTCCAGGTATTTTGTTTGTTGTGCCGTCGCGCCTGGGGGCTCTTAGTGAAAGAGGCGTGGACATGGCATCTTTCCCCCAGGGGATTGCTTCTTGCCCTCCTTTAGGAAAACTTGAACTCCCAAGGACCAAAACACTGTAGATAACTCAAAATAGGTATTAAATAGGTAAAGAGTTATCCCTTTAAGGAAATAAGCTGGAAGTTTCAAATGGAAAATATACATTACAGTCTCTGACTGTCTTGGGTCCAATGAGGTTTGCAGCTGAGAAGCTTTTCCAGGTCCCTCTTTCTCAATGGCTGTGAATGCCGGAGCAATACACAACCCCAGTCCAAATGGCCTATGTTTGAAGACACAAAGTCTTCCTCTGGTGCCAAAGGACTGGTTTGAAGGCGCTTGAGACTTCCCAATGTCGTCCAGGTTTATCTGAACATGAAACATAAGTCTCAAGGGTAAGAACCTCAAAATTGGTGCTGAGAGGTAACTTAATCAAGGGCTTTAGAGCCAAGTCCCTTTCTCATGTCCATCTGATAGAAAGTTTGATGGTGGAATGGAAAAGGAAACACTGTCCTGCTCCAGGAAGAGGTGGAGCCAAACAATTGAGCTGAGGAAGCAATACAACTGGCGCACAACATTGATTGACAGCTATAAATAACCAATCAATCCAACTATACATTAACAGGGTAAAAAGGCAAAATCAGGCATGATATAACAATTCAAATCTTGCAACTTACAGTTCTACATATAGGTAGTGCCACTCGCGCCGTCACATTTGTCTGGATCTATCTAAGATGGACTTTTGGCTGAGAAATTGCCTTAATCTTCTTGAAAATTATCTATAGAAGGACAGGATCCTTCATGGTTACAACTTCTCCTGGCCCTTTCAGGGACGTGCAGGACCATTCATCATATTATCCTTCTGGAAAGAGTTGTTATGTCAGGAATGTATGGCATGATATTCTTGTACATTGAGATCTTCATGTGTCCATCTCCAAAGTGAGGTGGATGCTGAGAGGGCAGGAGACCTTCATTTTCAAGACATCCCATCTGTAGAACTCTTTCTTTGGGGAAGGTCATAGTGCCTAATATAGTGACCATAGTTTTTCAGTTTTAGTTTATTTATTTTTTATCACAGTCCTCATGTGATTACTAACCAGCAACAATTACAAGCCAAGCTTTGTTCTTAGCTTATGAGCTTGATCTTATTTAAACCACAGCTTGTTGTGACATCTGAACCAAGAACCATAGCTTGTCCCTGACTTGTTTTGCCTAGTTGCCTGCTCCAAAATGGAAACAGATAAGTAGATCCAAAATTAAGATGGAGTGGGGATGAACAATAGTGTTTTGGTCGTCTGTAGGACAGTTCATAGCTAGAGCAGGCCTGTGTAAACTTGGGCCCTCCAAGTGTTTTGGACTTCAACTCCCATAATTCCTAACAGCTTAAGCAGCTGAGGGGGAAAGGGAGAGGGTCTGAGGCTGTTAGCAACTGTGGGAGTTGAAGTCCAAAATCCCCTGGTGAGCCCAAGTTTGCACAGGCCTGAGCTAGAACAACAAATCCGCTCGAGCAAAGCTATGGCTTCACGTGATCTGTGAATGCACACAGAGCCGTTGCTATTGCTTTTTGTATTTTCACCCTACTTTTCATTTTGTAAACTGCCCTGATAATTATGTACTTTGTTGTTGTGTGGCTTCAAGTTTTTTCTGACTTAAGACAAACCTATCCATGGAGTTTTCTTGGCATGATTTGTTTGGAGGGGTTTGCCTTTGGTATCCTCTGAATCTCGGAGAGTGTGACTTGTCCAAGGTCCGTCAGTGGGTTTCATGGCCAAGCTGAGATTCAAATCCTGATCTCCGGAGTCATAGTCAAACACTCAAAACTATTTTTTTTCGTGTCATAAGTGACTTGAGAAACTGCAAGTCGCTTCTGGTGTGAGAGAATTGTTCGTCTGCAAGGACGTTGCCCAGGGGATGCCCAGATGTTTTGATGTTTTACCATCCTTGTGGCAGGCTTCTCTCATGTCCCCACATGGGGAGCTGGAGCTGACAGAGGGAGCTCAACCCACTCCCCCTGGATTCGAACCCCTGACCTGTTGGTCTTCAGTCTTGCTGGCACAAAGGTTTAATGCATTGCGCCATGGGGGCTCCTACTCAAACCATTATGCAACAAGTTAGAATATGGGTTGTTGTAGGTTTTTCGGGCTATACGAAATTATTAAACTATTTCCATCTGAAATGGCAGCTTTAAAAATTGTAATTTCAGAACAGATGCCTGAACTGCTTTAACCCCCCCCCCCCCTCCCCAATGCCTCCTTCTCTTTCTGTCATGTTTTTATATTGTAAACATGAAGTCAAGAACAATGTTACCACAAGTACCTTGGTAGCTGTTTTGATGAAAGAATGAAGTAGGAATTGCTTTAGGTAAACAGTAGCAGCAGCAACAAAACAACAACTTCAAGGGTTGTTGTGTTTGTGTATGAGAGACAAAAAGTTTCCACTGTCATCCAATTGCAATGGACACCTTCCCTTTCTTTACTGTAAATCTATTTCTGCTCTGAATTAGAATAAGAAACCTTCTGTTTATCATTGGAAACATAACATTTTGACAGTGGTGTCTTGTCACACAATTTGCTGTAGCAGTCAATACAATATTAAATCTGTAGAATTTAGCATCTTTATGCATCTATTTATAATGTTGTAAAAAAAACCCCATAACTTTGTCTATATTTGTCTCCCCCTATCAGGCATGTAGCCGGGGGGGGGGGTGCTTGGGGGGCTTCAGCTTCCCCCCCCCCCCCCGAAATTATCATGGTGGTCCACGAGAAGGCCTTACTGGTGCATTATTTAAACTGTTATGTTTATTCATATCATGATCTGATCACCATGCTCAATATATCCCATATGCATGGGGGTATTGGGGTAATGATACAAAAGGTTTGCTATGGTAGACCTTCTTTCACTCAGACTCAGCCCCCCCCGAACCAAACTCAGCCCCCCCTCCCGAAACAAAATCCTGGCTACGGGCCTGTCCCCTATGAACCATCGTGGAGATTAGGATCCTCCGGGGAGGCCCTGCTTTCCGTCCTGCCATTGTCACAGGCACGATTGGTGGGGAAGAGAGACAGGGCCTTCTCGGTGATTGCTCCCCGGCTATGGAACTCCCTTCCTGGTGAGATCAGGTTGGCCCCCTCCCTCCTGTCCTTTAGAAGGATGGTAAAAACTTGGCTGTGGGACCAAGCTTTTGGGACAGGGCAATAAAGCAGCAATAGGAAAGATGACTAGGCCAATTAGATTTGATTAGAACAGTTTAAAATGGTGTATTTTAATATATTTTAATATTTTGATAAATGTTTTTTAATGTTTATGTATGGCAGTGTTTCTCAACCTTCCTAATGCTGTGACCCCTTAATGCAGTTCCTCATATTGCGATGACCCCCAACCACAACATTATTTTTATTGCAACTTCATAACTGTAATTTTGCTAATGTTATGGATCATAATGTAAATATCTGATATGTAGGATGTATTTTCATTCACTGGACCAAATTTGGCACAAATACCCAATAAACCCAAATTTAAATACTGGTGGGGTTGGGGAGGAGATTGATTTTGTCATTTGGAAGTTGTAGTTGCTGGGATTTATGGTTCATTTAAATTCAAAGAGCATTCTGAACTCCACCAACAATGCAATTGAACCAGACTTAGCACACATAACTCTCATTACCAACATAAAATACCAGAAGGGTTTGGTGGGCATTGACGTTGAGTTTGGGAGCTGTAGTTCACCTACATCCAGAGAACACTGTGAGCTCAAACAATGATGTATCTGGACCAAACTTGGCATGAATACTTAATATGCCCAAATGTGAACACTGGTGGAGTTTGGGGAAAATAGACCTTGACATTTGGGAGTTATAGTTGCTGGAATTTATAGTTAACCTACAGTCGAAGAGCATTCTGAAGCCCACCAATGATACAATTCAGCCAAACTTCCCACACCGAACCCCCATGACCAACAGAATATGCTGTGTTTTCTAACAGTCTTTGGCGACCCCTCTGACAGCCCCTCGTGACCCCCCCCCAGGGGTCCCGACCCCCAGGTTGAGAAACACTGATGTATGGTATGTGAATCTGTGTCCCGGCACTGAATGTTTGCCGTCTATATTCCGCCCTGAGTCCCCTTTGGGGTGAGGAGGACGGAATATAAATTTTCAAATAAATAAATAAATACATTTTATTCAACTATAATAATTACTGGAGACCAGGGTTTGAATTTCTTCTTGGTCATAGAAACCCACAGGGTGACTTTGAGCAAGTCACACCTTCTCAGCCTCAAAGGAGACACAGGTAAACCTCCACTGAACAAATTGTGCCAAGAAAATCCCATGTAGGGGTGCCATAAATCAGAAATGGCTTAAAGGCCTGCAACAACAAGTGACAGATCAAGGGGTGGAGTTGGGAAAAATGCATATTTTTAAAACTGGTAGTGTTCCTCAACCTTCCTAATGCCACAAACCCTTAATCCAGTCCTTCATGTTGTGGTGACCCCCAACCATAACATAATTTTCGTTGCTACTTCATAACTGTAATTTTGCTACTATTATGAATTATAATGTAAATAATCTAATATTCAGTATGCATTTTCATTCACTGGACCAAATTTGGCAGAAATGCCCAATATGCCCAAATTTGAATACTAGTGGGATTGAAGGGGATTGATTTTGTCATTTGAGAGTTGTAGTTGTTGGGATTTACAGTTCACCTACAATCAAAGAGCATTCTGAACTCCATCAACAATGGAATTAAACCAAACTTGACACAAAGGACTCCCATAACCAACAAAAAATACTGGAAGGGTTTGGTGGGCACTGACCTTTACTTTTGGAGTTGTAGTTCACCTACATTCAGAGAGCACTGTGTACTCAATGATGGATGTAGACCAAACTTGGCACAAATATTCAATATGCCCAAATTTGAACGCTGGTGGAGGTTGGGAAAAATAGACCTTGACATTTGGGAGTTCAGTCAGTCAGTCAGTCAGTCAGTAGCCTTTATTTCAGTCAACAAACCATTGGCTAAGTCAAGTGAAAGTAGAATAATGAAATATAAAGTTTAAGTAATTAATAACATCACATTTGGCTTATGGTTAATGAAAACAAGTATCACCATTCGCTATCGCAGTGTTTCTCAATCTGGGGGTCGGGACCCCCGGGGGGGTTGTGAGGGGGGGGGTCAGAGGGGTCACTAAAGACCATCATAAAATGCAGTATTTTTTGTTGGTCATGGGGATTTTGTGTGGGAAGTTTGGCCCAATTCTATCAGTGGTAGGGTTCAGAATACTCTTTGATTGTAGGTAAACTATAAATCCCAGCAAATACAACTCCCAAATGACAAGGTATCTTTTCTCCTAACTCCACCAGTGTTTACATTTGGGCATATTGAGTATTTGTTGTGCCAAGTTTGGTCCATATCCATCATTGTTTGAGTCCACAGTGCTCTCTGGATGTAGGTGAACTACAACTCCAAAACTCAAGGACGATGCCCAGCAAACCCTTCCAGTATTTTCTGTTGGTCATGGAAGTTCTGTGTGCCAAGTTGGTTTAATTCCATTGTTGGTAGAGTTCAGAATGCTCTTTGATTGAACTATAAATCCCAGCAACTACAACTCCCAAATGACAAAATCAACCCCCCCCCCCCCCAACCTCAGCAGTATTTAAATTTGGGTGTATGGGATATTTGTGCCAAATGTGGTCCAGTGAATGAAAATACATCCTGCATATTGGATATTTACAATTCATAACAGTAGCAAAATTATAGTTATGAAGTAGCAACTAAAATAATTTTATGATTGGGGGGTCACCACAACATGAGGAACTGTATTAAGGGGTCACGGCATTAGGAAGGTTGAGAACCACTGCGCTATCGGTTGAATGACATTTGGGAGTTGTAGTTGCTGGGATTTATAGTTCACCTACAATTAAAAAGCATTCTGAACCCCACCAACGACAGAGTTGGGCCAAACTTTCCACACAGAACCCACATAACCAACAGAAAATACTGTGTTTTCTGATGGTCTTTGGCGACCCCCCTAAATTCCCCTCACAACTCCCCCCCCAGGGGTCCCGACCCCCAGGTTGAGAAACACTGTGGAAGAGCATGAAAACCTATGGGGCTATTTCTCCTTTAAGTGGATATTTTCCCTCGAACTTCTATATATTCTTGTGATAAGATTTTAAGTATGACACATTTAGAAATTATAGATAAGTGTCTGTAAAAATGATAGACTCAAAACGACAATTTTATTAGTATTGGTTTTCATCTACCAGCTGCCTTTACCTGCTTGGGCTTGTTCACATGTCTGTTTCTCCCTTTCTGTACAGTCACCCATGTTGCTTTTTAATGAAGTTATGGGTAAAGCACTGCCTTCAGCCTCCTTGGCTCCAGGAAAAAGACAGGTGGTGTGGCCAGAGCTATTCATACCTCTGGTCAACCGGAGGAAAGGCAAAGTTGTAAAAAGTTGTTATCCAAAGCATCTCACCCTTGGCCAATCAGATAATGTCTCTCTTTGAACACACCTACCTGGCTATCAGGTACATAAAAAGAAAAGAGATAGTGTTTCTAGTCCAGAGGAGCAGCCCACTGCTACAGGGTGGAGACCTTTCCTATCTGTGTTTGCTCCTGACATTCTTGCGGTCCATCTTTTGGGGAATCCACCACCAACCATGCTTTTCTGGCACAGCCAACCCGACCATTACTGGCCAAGCCCAGGGGAAATGTATCCTTGTTCTGGCAGCAATCTGATAAGGTGAGAGGCCTTCCTTTATCTCTCCTGCCCTTTTCTTTCCGAAGCTGGCTGCCAGCCAGAAACCAAAGCCTAGAACAGGTTGGGCAGGGATGCAGAAAAGAGCCAGCAGTTCTTCAGGTGCTTCTTAGGAAACAAAAAGCTGTTTCACTGGAACATATTTGTCTAATGTTCTCTAAACATCCAAGGGATAGTCTAGTCTTGTGTGTCCTCTTTTCATTCATAATATTCTTGAGGTATTTTCATTTTGTTTACCACCAAGTCAACTTTGAATTCTACTGGCTGTATGATTGAGGGACTTCCAAGAGCTCTGGTTATCAACTGCCTTGCTTATATCTTGCAGAATCAAACTGTGGCTTCATTGCTTGAACCTATTTTACTGCTATCCTTTCCCCTCCTATAGCTTTGCCATTCATTATTGTGTTTTCCAAGGGATTATGTCAGTGTTTCTCAACCTGGGGGTCGGGGCCCCTGGGGGGTTGCATAGGGGGTGTCAGAAGGATCACCAAACACCACCAGAACACACAGTATTTTCTGTTGGTCATGGGGATTCTGTGTGGGAAATTTGCCCAATTCTATCATTGGTGGAGTTCAGAGGACTCTTTGATTGTGGATGAACTATAAATCCCAGCAACTACAACTCCCAAATGTCAAGGTCTGCTTTTCCCAAATTCCACTGGTGTTCACATTTTGGTATATTGAGTATTCATGCCAAGTTTGGTCCAGATCCACCATTGTTTGAGTCCTCAGTGCTCTCTGGATGTAGGTGAATTACAACTCCCAAACTCAAGGTCAATGCCCACCAAACCCTTTTAGTATTTTCTTTTGGTTATGATAGGGTCCAGAGTGTTCTTTCATTGTAGGTGAACGATAAATCCCAGCAACTACAACTCCCAAATGTCAAGGTCTGTTTTTCCCAAACTCCATCGGTGTTCACATTTGGGCATATGGAGTATTTGTGCCAAGCTTGGTCCAGATCCATCATTGTTTGAGTCCTCAGTGCTCTCTGGATGTAGGTAAACTAAAACTCCAAAACTCAAGGTCAATGCCCACCAAACCCTTCTAGTATTTTCTGTTGGTTATGGTAGGGTTCAGAGTGCTCTTTGATTGTAGATGAACTATAAATCCCAGCAACTACAACTCCCAAATGTCAAGATCTGTTTTTCCCAAACTCCATCGGTGTTCACATTTGGGCATAATGAGTATTTGTGCCAAGCTTGGTCCAGATCCATCATTGTTTGAGTCCTCAGTGCTCTCTGGATGTAGGTAAACTAAAACTCCAAAACTCAAGGTCAATGCCCACCAAACCCTTCTAGTATTTTCTGTTGGTTATGGTAGGGTTCAGAGTGCTCTTTGATTGTAGATGAACTATAAATCCCAGCAACTACAACTCCCAAATGTCAAGATCTGTTTTTCCCAAACTCCATCGGTGTTCACATTTGGGCATATTGAGTATTTGTGCCAAGCTTGGTCCAGATCCATCATTGTTTGAGTCCTCAGTGCTCTCTGGATGTAGGTGAACTACAACTCCAAAACTCAAAGTCAATGCCCACCAAAGCCTTCCAGTATTTTTTGTTGGTTATGGGAGTTCTGTGTGCCAAGTTTGGTTTAATTCCATCGTTGGTAGAGTTCAGAATGCTCTTTGATTGTAGGTTAACTATAAATCCCATCAACTGCAATTCCCAAATGACAAAATCAATCCCCACCCCACCAGTATTCAAATTTGGGCATATTGGGTATTTCTGCCAAATTTGGTCCAGTGAATGAAAATACATCCTTCATTTCAGATATTTACATTGTGATTCCTATCAGTAGCAAAATTACAGTTATGACGTAGCAACAAAAATAATTTCATGGTTGGAGGTCACCACAACACGAGGGACTGTATTAGGTGGTCATGGCATTACGAATGTTGAGAAGCACTGGATTATGTTGTTTTGTGATCCCAGAATATTTCAGTCAGTATGGCTACGTGTTCTATGACTAACAACCTACAAGCATCAGACGTTTGCCCTCTGCAAATTCATGCAGCCTCTTGGAAAGCCATCTAAGCTCGGCTCTCCACTCTGCCATGTGGTAGTGAGGTCCATAAATGTACGAACGTTGACATCAAAGAACAACAGCTGGACTCAACTGTGTCGGGATGTTTTAATGACTTCAAGGTTTAAATGATTTTCTTTTCTTCTTGGATCCAACCTCCTTATCTTTCAGGCCTTCTGATTCTGTGCCTGTAAGATGTGTACAGCATGTGTCACTGCCCTTCTCTATAGCTCCTTTAGAAAGGTCTTCACTACCAAATCCCTCTCTTCTCTTCTTCCTTTCATTGCTCTGTGTACACAGTGCCCTTGGCTATCTTTAGAGTCGGCAGATGCAAAATAAGTTCAAGGCTCCTGTACCTTCAATAGCTGTGTGGAAGAGGAGATGCAATAACTAAAGGTGCAGGAGTCCTGTCCTCCTTCACAACTACCCCTTGGCTATCTTTTTGATTCTGCCTCATACTCCTATATGTCTTCTATCCTGTTGTTGCTATGCTTGAGACATATTCCTCTATCATGTTATCTTCTCCTCAAGAGCCAGTTATAATAATATATAATAATAGAAAATTAAAAAATTAAAAAAACTCTAAAATTACAACAGCAAAACTGCAGAGAGGAAACAACCAGGCACATCTTAACACCTCTCAACAAAAGATTTTCCCAGGCTCAGCCAGGCCTTCAAATGCTAATGAAGGTGGTCAGTTGAAACATTCACACCTAGCTCCAGCAGAGAAGAGCTCCTTGTCCCACCCCAGCCATTCACAGATATATAAACCCATTGTCCTAATTCCAACAGACCTCACTACCTCTGAGGATGCTTGCCATAGATGCAGGTGAAACGTCAGGAGAAATGACTCTAGAACATGGCCCTATAGCCCGAAAAAACCCACAAGAACCTAATAATATAAAACTTTATTTATACCCCGCCTCCATCTCCCCAAGGGACTCAGAGTGGCTTACATGAGGCCAAGCCCAACAACACATCAGTAACAAAAAAGCAATAAACAAAAAATAACAACAATACAATTAAATAAATCACATATAAAGATTAACATACAAGGATTTAAAACCTATGGCTGGGCCAGATGTAATAGTTAAAAATTTTTTAAAAAATAACGCTGGTCATGAACAGGTAGGATATATCTAATAGGAGGGTTTTTTAAAAAGTGAGGGGAGCGCAGTCCAAACGGATAGTTAAAGTGCATTTGAGGACATTTTGCTGGGAATTATTTCCTTATTCCGGGAAGGCACACTGGAACAGCCACATTTTCAGGCTCCTCCTAAAGACTGCCAATGTTGGGGCATGCCTGATGTCCCTGGGAAGTGAGTTCCAGAGTCGGGGGGCCACCACCGAGAAGGCCCTCTCCCTCATCCCCACCAATCGCGCCTGTAAAGGCAGTGGGAGCGAGAGCAGGTGCTCTACAGATGAACGAAGAGATTGTGTGGGTTTATACATGGAAATGCGGTCCCAAACCGTTCAGGGCTTTGTAGGTAAGAACCTGCACCTTGAATTGGGACCAGAAAATGAATGGCAGCCAGTGTAGCTCCTTAAACAGGGGGGTTGACCGCTCCCTGTAAGTCGTACCAGTTAGTAACCTGGCTGCTGCCCATTGTACCAGTTGGAATTTCCGGGCCGTCTTCAAGAGCAGCCCCACTTAGAGTTACTAAAGGAAAGCTTTTCTTGGCCCACATGAAAATCTCCTTATTCTATTACTCACACAGCTTCCCTCCCAATAGTCTCTTCTTCATCCATATAATGAATATATCTAGGAACCTTGTCCAAGCCCTGGGAAAGACAACCGAGTTTGTGACCGGTGATTGATAAAATGTGGAAAACCTACCTTTAAAAAAAATCACTTTGGGCTAGCCTTGCTGAAAGTGAATGCATTGTTCTTTTGTTTTTAAATATGTCTCTGTACTGTGCTTTATTTATTTATTTCATTTCATTTCAAAAGCATTGCATAAATTAGTACAAAACTGATAAAAATAGGAGCGCAGGCAGCTAAATATCTTTTGACCAAAAACGGGCAACAGCAATGGCATTGTCTGTAGCCTCCAACAATTCTTCCTCTATACATGAGGCAGGGCATAGTGGACAAGCATACAGATGTGGAGTTGTCTGTTCTGCTCCACAGTCACACAAGGTGTGGGATTTTTTTAGGTAGTGCCGTTTTGCCAGGTTGTCTTTTGATCTGCCCACTCCACTTCTGAGTCTGTTCAGGGACTTCCAAGTTGCCCATTCTTGGTTTGCACCTGGAGGAAGACCCTTGTGGTGGGGCCATCCAGTTGGAATTTCCTGGTTTAGCTGCCCAGAGGGATACTCTTGCTCTTGCTTGGGGGATGTTAAGAGGAGTGGTAGTTCTCATAAAGCTTTTCCTTGATTTGAGTCTACTGGGAGGAGGCGGGTAGCCATGTAGTGAATGGCTTTCACAGTGTTCAACCTTATTTCTCTCACATTTAACAGCAACTTCCTATCGCTCATCGGGGGGGGGGGGGGGGGGGAATGCCAGCTAGCTTGTAGAGTTTATCAACAGGTGTAGGTTTAAGACATCCTGTGATTATTCTGCATGTTTCATTCAATGCTATGTTCACCTGCTTTGCATGGGCAGACTTATGCCAATCAGGGCAGGCGTACCTTAGGGGGGCAATGCCAACTAGCTTGTAGAGTTTATCAGCAGGTGTAGGTCTAGGTATCAACAGGTGTACTGTGCTATGTTGCAGCCATACATTGGAACTGTTATGGGACATAGTTCCAACTGGGTATTCAAGAGAAATCATATTTTGGAAATATGAGGCATTTTTGTAAAGTGTTTATGGCGAAGAAACAGTGATTTAGCCAGACACATTTAGGCTGAATCTACATTGCCTTATATCCCAAGATCTGATCCCCGATGATCTGCTTATCCCAAATTTTCCAGCAGTTTATACTCATATTATCCAGTTCAAATCAGATAATCTGGAATCAGATCCTGGGATATCGGATATGGTACATCCAGCCTTAGCAAGCAATATGGCTAAATACAGAGAGCATTTCCAAAAGGCTTTTTGGCGCGTTTGTTGCCATTTTCTGAAGTGTAGCGGTGAACCAGAATCCTGTTTCTGCTCATTGAGGCTTTTGGCTTCCAGATCAGTGAAGCAGTTAATCCCTTCTGGATTTCAGCCTGAATGTTAAAGGGTCTATCTAAGGTGCTGAATCCTGTTCCCCAACTTGGAAAACTCCTTTAACATTCAGAGTAAAGCCAAGAGCAGATTCATAACCTCACTAATGCAAGAACCATTTGCTGTTACTCATATAGGAGTAAATGGGCAAGGAAAAACTAACCCATACTGATTAAAAAGACCAAAGGGTTTGCAATTTTGTTCCTGTTGGTTTACTTTAACCAATATAACATTGAAAAGAACAGGAACAAAATCTGGGGCTTCTCGGGGCTCTTCCAAACAGGTCCTATATCTCAGGATCTAATCCCAAGTTTTCTGTTTATCCCAGATTATCTGGCAGTGCAGACTCATATAATCCAGTTTAAAGCAGACAACCTGGGATCAGATCCTGGGATATAGGTTCTGTCTGGAAGGGCCCCCAATTGAACTAGACGTGCCTGAAGCTGTTGTAACATAGGAGGGTGTAGTTGTAGTTTCTCCCCTTTTTGCAGAACTGTTTATGCACTAGTAAAGGTATATACCAGTAGACAGGCTAATCATAAAATTTAATGCCTGGTAACCTTTGTATAATTTGACTCAATTTCACAGTTTCTCTTATCCACATTCCAAAAATACCCCCTCCCCCCCCCCCCCCACCCCATGGAAATGTCTGTAGGCCTCTTTAAGCCCTTCAGTGCGATTTTACGATATATTTCTGGCCCAAGTATTATCAAAATGTAGGGTTTGCTATTATCAGTTTGCACACGTATGTGTGTTTTGGGACGTATCCCCACAAATGCAAACATTTTACTGTACAATTTATTTGTGATGTGTGTGCAGAGGTTGACCTTGTGGATTAGAAACTGAAAGGGAACGATACCTGTGGTTTCATTTACTCACATCTGTCAAAGTATGTTCTCCCTATACATTTTAGATCCTTCAAGAGATTCCATGTTATGCTACCAGCAGAGGTTGCTCATTCAATGGAGTTCACTATTACTTGTTGTTATGTGTCTCCACATGAAATATTGGAATGTATTCCCCACATTCATGAGGGGAATAACTACATATCTGTCTTAATCAGTGTCAGGGCTAGAACGGGTGTGGGGCAGCCACACTAGGCAACAAGTGCTATGGGGTAAGATGGCAGACCCATACTAATGTCCTCTAAGGTGACTAGACTTCTGGGCAAAATGGCAGCACCATGTCATGACTACTATGTCTCCAAGATGACTAGGCTCGGGGCAAAGTGGCAGCACTGCCATTGATCCTATATCCTCTCTAAGGTGACCAGGCTTGTGAATAAAGTGGCAGTCTTTTGCTATTGCTCCTAGGTCCTCTAAGATGGCTGGGTGACAAGGTGGCAGGCCATGCTACTACCCCTAGGTCCTCTAAGGTGATCAAGATCAGGAACAAAGTGGTGGACCCATGACATTGCTCCTATGTCCTCTAAGGAGACCAGGATTGGAGGCAACGTGGCAGCCCCATGCCATTGCTCCTATGTCCCCTAAGGTGACCAGGATTGGGGGCAAGGTGGCAGCCCCATGCCATTGCTCTTATGTCCCCTAAAGTGACCAGGATTGGGGGCAAGGTGGTAGCCCCATGCCATTGCTCCTATGTTGTCTAAGGTGATAAGGATTGGGGGCAAGGTGGTATCCCCATGCCATTGCTCCTATGTTGTCTAAGGTGACCAGGATTGGGGGCAAGGTGGTAGGCACATGCCGTTGCTCCTATGTCCCCTGAGGTGACCAGGATGGGGGCAAGTTGGTATCCCCATGCCATTGCTCCTATGTTGTCTAAGGTGACTAGGATTGAGGCAAGGTGGCAGCCCCATGCCATTGCTCCTATGTCCCCTAAGGTGACCAGGATTGGGGGCAAGGTGGTAGCCCCATGCCATTGCTCCTATGTTGTCTAAGGTGACTAGGATTGGGGGCAAGGTGGCTGCCCCATGCTATTGCTTCTATGTCCCCTAAGGTGACCAGGATTGGGAGCAAGGTGGTAATGCCAAGCAATTGCTCTTATGTCCCTTAAGGTTACCAGGCGTGGGGGCAAAGCGGAAGCCCCCTGCCACTGCTCCTAGATCCCCTAATTCGTCCTCCTTCTCATCCCAAAGCTAACCTGTCATTCCGAAGTGCATGGAGGGACACTGTTTGCTCTATCAGTACTGCGATAAAATTCAGCTGCCAATAAAATTGTGTGCTTTATATATTGATAGGGGGATGAGGGATAATCTGTGTCACTCAGTTACTCGTCCCAAGTGTTAAAAGTTCCATGTAACTCAGGTTTTCTTACTTTCGTACACATGCATCTGGTGATAATGGAAACCAATGCTTTGTTTCAGTATGATACAAATGCATTGTGTTTGTAAAATGAAGAATCATCCCTATGGTGTCAATAACAAAAACAGCTGAAATTAGGGAGAAACTCATTTTAAGTTACATACTGTTGTTGACAGCATTTCCTTTGGAGCCAAGCAAGATACATCAAAGCATTGAGTCTGTAGCAGAGACACAAAGGGAATGAAAGAAAAAAGACAAGGCGAGACAACGAAATTAATTAAAGACTAATACTTTTTACAGTTCTTTGTATTAAGAACATATCTGTAATAGCTGGATACACATGCTTTTTGTATTGTATTCGAAAACAAAATCTTTAAAGAAAAATCCACAGTGAACTCAATTCAGTTGCTAGTTCCAACTAGAGGAAGCTTGTTGAATTTATTCAATAAGATTGACGTAAGTGCTGACTTACGATTCAGTAATGGATTTAATTGGTCTTCTCTGGTTGGGTCACTTCAGAAGTAAGACTCAAATTAAGCTTTGTTTCGAAAGGAAATTGTCTCCCTTGCACTAGGAGTGAATCTACGCTGTGGAATTAATGCATCTTGACACCATGGCTCAATGCTTTAGAATCATAAGAGTTGTCATTCAGTGAGGCACAAGCACTCTTTGCCAAAGAAGGCTAAAGATCTTGTAAAATTGCAGCTCCTGCGATTCCACAGCATTGAGTCATGGCAATTAAAGTGGTGTCAAGATGCATTGATTCTATAGTGTAGACAAGGCTGTAGCCCGGGGGGGGGGGGGGGGATTACGGGTTCAACCCCCCCCCAAAAAAATTTTCAGGTTTTTTTAAACTGGTTTACTCATTAATTTTAACTGATTAACCAAATCCCCATGCTAAGTCTATGAGAAGCAAGCATTAAAATGATATAATTAAGTCTATATAAAATATAGAATGAACCATTTGTTGTTGTTGTTTATTCATTCAATCACTTCTGATTCTTTGAGACCGCATGGACCAGCCCACACCAGAGCTCCCTGTCGGCTGTCACCACCCCAGCTCCTTCAGAGTTCAAGGATCCCATCCATCCATCTGGCCCTTGGTCGGCCCCTCTTCCTTTTCCCCCAGCATCATTTTCTTCTCTAAGCTTTCCTGTCTTCTCATTATGTGGCCAAAGTACTTCAACTTTGCCTCTAATATCCTTCCCTCCAATTAGCAGTTGGGCTTTAGGGTTTCCTGAAGTATGGACTGGTTGGATCTTCTCGTGGTCCAGAATTTTCCTCTAATACCACAGTTCAAAAGCATCTACCTTCCTTCTCTCAGCCTTCCTTATGGTCCAGCTCTCACATCCATAGGTTACTACGGGGAAT
The DNA here is from genome assembly GCF_037176765.1 of Anolis sagrei. Lineage (NCBI taxonomy): Eukaryota > Metazoa > Chordata > Lepidosauria > Squamata > Anolidae > Anolis > Anolis sagrei. The sequence goes on along the minus strand of NC_090026.1, from coordinate 43,607,410 downwards.
CACTTCACTTCTCACTTAGGCGATCCCTCTTTGTTTGAGTAGGATTGTCTTCCAAGATCGGTGTACTGGCAGTGGGTCTGTAGGTGTCTGTGGAGCCCTATTCTTGATCTGCATGTTCTCCCGCAGTGAGGGCATTGGTTTCCAGGTGGAAGGTGGTCCCAGTCGGGGTTGGCTTGATGCGTCTTCCTCTTGGCACATTTCTCTCTTTCGCCCTCCATTCATGCTTCTTCAAATTCTACAGCACTGCTGGTCACAGCTGACCTCCAGCTGGAGCGCTCAAGGGCCAGGGCTTCCCAGTTCTCATCGTCTATGCCAGTTTTTAAGGTTGGCTTTGAGCCCATCTTTAAATCTCTTTTCCTGTCCTCCAACATTCCGTTTTCCATTCTTGAGTTCAGAGTAGATCAACTACTTTGGGAGACGATGGTCGCGCATCTGGACAATGTGGCCGGTCCAACGAAGTTGATGGCGGAGGACCATCGCTTCAATGCTGGTGGTCTTTGCTTCTTCCAGCATGCTGACGTTTGTCCACTTGTCTTCCCAAGAGATTTGCAGAATTTTTCAGAGGCAATGCTGATGGAATCATTCTAGGAGTTGCATGTGACGTCTGTGGATAGTCCTCCTCACTTCTACAGCTACTTGTATGCAGTGAATCACTGAAGGGACATGTTTGCGATCACAGTGTGTGACTTAATAGCCGCATCCTACTTTCTCCCTGTAATTGCTTTCTGTAGACGCTTTCTAACTTGTGAATGAGAGGAATGTTGTTTGGAGAAACTGCCCAAGTCTCCCATTTTGACAAACATTTTTGTTGATTTCAGGGAACCTCTAGCATTGCCATTCTTGAAGCAAGAGGACCCAAACAGTATTTCAACATCAGCCGAACAACACTGTCCATCATTCCAATACATTCTGTGTGCTGTTACCTCTCCAGCTGTTAAGCAGCATGAGGAAACCCTCACCTATCTGAACCAGGGTAAGGTCTATGGCAAATGCTTGCATGATAGTGAATAAAGTATATTGTGGACAGAGTTGAATTTGCCTGGAAGAAGGTATTGAGCATTGCGTAGATGCTCCCCCCTGGTGGTGAACATAAGGCATGCTGTCTAGACTTAGGAAATACATTGATTGCTTTTCGATATGTACTGTATAAGATGGTTGAAAACACATAATGTTTTTGACTTGTTTTTGAACTAAGAGCAACTTTGAGTTTAACCAAAGGTGGCTTTTACTGTCTAGGGTTGTAAGTGAATGAGCCTAGAACTGTAGTCTTGGCCAGGCCCATAGCCAGGATTTTGATTTGGGGGGTGCTGAGTTTGATTTGGGAGAGGGGGAGGGCTGAATTTGATTCGGGGGTTGGGGCTGAGGATATCTCGTTACATCCCGTATAGACTACTGCAATGCTGTTTACGTGGGGTTGCCTCTGAAGACTGTCCGGAAGCTTCAACTGGTCCAACGGACAGCAGCCAGATTGCTAACTGGAGCGGCTCTCAGGGAGCATACAACTCCCCTGTTGTGCCAGCTCCACTGGCTGCCAGTTTGCTACTGGGCACAATTCAAAGTGCTGGTTTTAACCTTTAAAGCCCTAAACGGTTCTGGCCCAACTTACCTGTCCGAACGTATCACCCCTTATGAACCATCTAGAACCTTGAGATCGTCCGGAGAGGCTCTGCTCTCTGTCCTGCCTTCGTCACAAGTACGCTTGGGGGGGACGAGAGACAGCGCCTTTTCAGCAGTGCCCACCCCACCCCCCCCGGCTATGGAACTCCCTCCCTAGAGAGATTAGATCAGCTCCTTCCCTCTTAACGTTTCGGAAGCAAGTCAAAACGCGGCTGTTTGAGCAAGTGTTCACAAACACAGAGTAACAGATATGGATAAATGATATAGGAAATTGATGATTGACGATGGAATAGGACAATGCTTGACAATAAGGAGACGCCAATGATGTTGCTTTTATTGCTGTTGTGGTTTATGTAATTATAATGTTTTTAAATTGTATTGTGATACTGTATATACTGTTTTGTTGGAAACCGCCTTGAGTCACCAATAGGCTGAGAAAGGCGGTATACAAATACAGTAAGTAAGTAAGTAAATAAATAAATAAATACCCTAGCAAACCTTTTGTATTTTTATCTCAATACCCCCATGCATATGGGATATATTGAGCATGGTGATCAGATCGTGATATGAATAAAATAACAGTTTAAATAATGTACCAGTAAGGCCTTCTCGCGGACCACCCTGAGAATTTTTTTGGGGGGGGGGCGGCTAAAGCCCCTCAAGCCTTCCCCCCTCCCTGGCTATATGCCTGGTCTTGGCAGTCTGTTCTTTATGATATCTTTGCGTATTGAGTGGGGATTTCTTGATCCACACTCAATATGCAATTACACCTCCCAACAAAGGATTCCCCCAGGCAGGAGACAGCCAGGCTTTGAAGCGGTGAGGCTAATCAATGCTAATCAAGGTCCTCAATAGCAATATTCACACTTGCCTCAAACAGACATCCTGGACATCCCACAGGATATATACCCCCCCCCCCCTTCCCAGTTTCCAACAGACCTCACAACCTCTGAGGATGTCTGCCATAGATGTAAGTGAAACATCAGGAGAGAATGCGTCAGGAACATGGCCATACAACTGGAAAACTCACAGCTACCTAGTGATTCCATGAAAGCCTTCGACAACACATTTCTTGATTTGTTTGATTTAGCTAGCTGATATGATTACAAGTTGTCTATCAGATATTGTCACGTGCTGGCTGAAAAGAAATGCCAGGTGCTGATGCCGTATCCCAGGTTTTCTTTAAATGTCAACTCATTCAAAGAGTACTAGCAGCACTACTCTGGATGAGAGATTTTTTGAGGGCAAATTATTTCCACTTCATTATCTATATGTAAATATGAAGTGAGTGTGATGATGTCAAATATAATTACATTATAACACTTTTCATTTCGATGGGATAAAAATAAATAGTTGGCCCATTTTATTAAATTTATTCATCTTAATATTCCTTAACTTTTTAAAGGAAAAAAGAGGGAAAGACAGTAGTACCCAGTGAGAGTAAGTCCCATTTAAAGCCCAATTTACTTCTGAGTAAATATGCATAGCATTGTGCCGTATAAATATCCATTTCCCAATATGCTATCTATATTATTTGTATATGATATCATAGATATTCCATTCTTTCTTTCCGCCTTTCAAACAGCGATACAGATGATTTTTTTTAATTTTAAAGATTTTATTTACATACAATAACAACTTACAGTGTAAACAAAACACAAAACAGTGAACATTTTACAAACACATAGCCCCACCACCAAGGCCTGAACAAGTATCCTTTCCTTCGCCATATATTTATATTTATAGATCAACTATTAATCAAATGTCGTATCCAAAAGTCTTGCTTCATTCGGAAAAATGCTGCACTCACAGAGCTCAGGCGGTGTTGTATTTTGTAGGGCTGGGTGGTTTCGTTCGTTAATTTCATAATTCGTTATTAATTCATTATTTTTTTTTATAATGAAGAGATATTGAACCATTCAGGAGCAACTAAAAATCGAAATGAATTTTTCAATTTGTTTCATAATTGTTTCGTAATTGTTTCGAAATTGTTTCGAAATCGTTTCGTTATTATTTCCGCATGTCTGGTGCAAGTTTTATAGTTGTTGCTTGTTTTATCCGTGAAAAAAAAATATAATTATCACACCAACAGTCAACAACAGAGGGAGAGGGAAGCTTCAGAAGTTCCCCCTGTCCCATTTGGAGGTTTTTTTAGCGTATTGCACGGTCGCGTCCGCCATTAACGAATCGATTCGTAATTGTTTCGTAATTGTTTCATTATTGTTTCGTAATTTCTGAAATTTCGAACTTTTTTAAAGAAAAATTTCGGAATTCTTTTAAAAATCGAAACGCAAAAACCCCCTAAAAACGAATCGAGTTTAGAAACAAATTTTTTCGTGGTTGCCCAGCCCTAGTATTTTGGTGTCAATTTAACAGCAAATAACACTTTCAAACCAGAAACAGATTTTTTTCCAATTTTGTTACATAGTGTTTCTTTTATGCTGTCTGGGGCTGATGGAAGTTTCAAGCCAGCATCTTTGGGTGAATTTCATTGCCCAAATCTGTGCTACAAAGAAAACTAAAGCGGCTAGGACTCGACCTCTGTGCTGATTGAAAGCTGCATCTTATACATATTTCCCATGAAAATTTCCAACAAGACTCAGTGGTGGGGCATGTTTTTCAGTAAAGATTGAGAGGACTGGACTGCCATTCATACATCTTTTCCTCTTTCAAAAGAACGTCAGCATTTAGGACTTGTTCTGTGATGAGCTCTAATGGCCTTTTGTATGTTATTCCATTCCAAAGTAGAAGCTCCCGCTCCATTTACTTTGAATTTCCGATGCCTGAGCCTTTGCCAAGAGAGTCACATGCACTCACCAACAGCACACGTAGGATGTGACCCAGACTGGCTTTTGACAAGCCATGGCAAATGCCCGAAATGATTCTGTGAAGACAGTGCACTATAACGCACAAGCCTAGAAATAGCTGCTGTTTGTTCTTAATACAGGATGGCATCTCTGCACTCTGCACCCTAATTATTTTCCAGTACGGCTCATAACAAAATGTGAAATTGCACGAGTGGCAAAAACAAAACAAAAAACCACGTACGCCCCAGATTTTGAATTCTGAAAGGCAGCTTTCTATTTCAAACATTTTCATTATTCAATAGATTTCGCCAAGCAGGAATACTTTGAATGCACAAAGCACTTTTCTAAAGAGCTTAGAGCATTCCATAGGCATTGCCTTGATGTGAGGCTCTGAATTAATTTCTCATCTGAATCGAAGGTGCTGGTGATGACGTTCAAAGCTCCAAGTGGCATGGGACCTCCACATGTGAAAGCACACCTCTCTCTTTTTATATACTGCCCAAGAGCTGAGATCTGTTAAGAGATGCCTTCCTTCATATCCCACCAGTAAGAACAATGCAGTATGTGTGGATGAGGGAGGGAGCCTTCTTTTGTATGATACTCCATGTATGGAATACAATATGATCCCTATATCCATGGAGAAAATGTCCCCAAGTTTTGCCTGGATGTTGAAAACCACAGATAATAGTGGACCCTTTGGAAATAAAGGACTTCTGGCCCTAGTATACTAGAGTCACGCTGGAGGACCTAGAATATGCCTAGAGGTGACGTACTTTGTCAGATGTAGATAAATGCCAAAATAAGACACCTTCCTGTTTTAGACTCAGGTTGAAACTTGCCTTGTATATATTTGCAGTTTGTACCCTTGTTAGTGCAGCAGGTTAAACCACTGAGCTATTGAATTTGCTGACTGAAAGGTCAGCAGTTCGAATCTGGGGAGTGGGGTGAGCTCCCGCTATTAGCCCCAGGTTATTTATTTATTTTATTTATTTAGAACTTTTATATCCCATTCTTCTCTACCTCTCTAGAGGGGCTCTGAACGGCTAACAGCAAGAATTCAATGCAAACAATAAATAACATTTAAAACAACATCCATAAAACAATAGGTTAAAACACATATAAGATTAAAATGCATATAAAACCATTCACCAAGTTAAAAATATCGTCCAACTCAGTCCGCACATTGTGGTCAATAACTTTAGTCTTTACTGGTCTCTGTCGTCACTGTGAAAATGCCTGATGCCAAAGCCAGGATTTCAATTGCTTCCTGAAGGACAGGAGGGAGGGGGCAGACCTAACTTCATTTGGGATAGAGTTCCATATCCACAGAGAAGGCCCTGTCTCTCGTTCCCACCAGACACGACTGTGAAGGTGGAGGGACCGAGAGCAGGACGTCTCTGGAAGATCTGAATGCCCTTAATGGTTTATAGGGGAGAATACATTTGGACAGAAACCGTATAGGGTTTTGTAGGTTAAAACCAGCACTTTGAATTGTACTCGGAAGCTAATTGGCAGCCAGTGGAGCTGGCGTAACAAGGGAGTTACCAACCTAGCAGTTTGAAAACATGCAAATGTGAGTAGATCAATAGGTACCACTCCAGCAGGAAGGTAACGCCGCTCCATGCAGTCATGCCAGCCACATGACCTTGGACGCGCCTATGCCCAATGCTGGCTCTTCAGCTTAGAAATGGAGGTGAGCACCAACCCCCAGAGTTGGACATGACTAGACTTTATGTCAGGGGAAAACCTTTACTAACCTTTACTCTTATTCATATGCATCTAGTATTGCACTCATCCTGCTTTTAAGTGGTCTTATAAGTTTATGAATCTGCTGTGCACTTTTTCATCTGAGCAAATTGGGTCTTTGGACCATAATAAAGATTGATTGATTGACTGAATATGTCTAGAGATGACATACTTTGCCAGATGTAGATGAATGACACTGCAGATACAGGTCCCACAGATACAGGGATGAAACTTTACTTTCTCTTTGGAGGCCTGGTTAGTGCCAAATTAGTTTCCTTTAGGTGCCAAGTTAAAACATGACTTTTTATTAAGGCTTTTGTAGTGTTATCTTTTTTAAAGTGTACTTCTACACAGTTTAAATTATTTGGGACCATTCTACTATTTTAAGTTTAATATGCTATTTAAATTATTTTATCATTGTCATCCAGATTTATTTTAAACTAGCCATCCCCTGCCATGCGTTGCTGCGGCCCACTCTGGTGGTCATGGGGGTTCTGTGTGGGAGATTTGGCCCAATTCTATCATTGGTGGGGTTCAGAATGCTCTGTGATTCTAGGTGAACTATAAATCCCAGCAACTGCAACTCCCAAAGATTCTATTTTCCCCAAACTCCACCAGTATTCACATTTGGGCATATTGAGTATTCGTGTAGAGTTTGGTCCAGATCCATCACTGTTTGTGTCCACAGTGTTCTCTGGATATAGGTGGACTACAACTCCCAAAGTCAACATCAATGCCCACCAAACCCTTCTAGTGTTTTCTGTTGGTCATGGGAGAACTGTGTGCCAAGTTTGATTCAATTCCATCATTGGTCGAGTTCAGAATGCTCTTTAATTGTAGGCTAACTATAAATCCCAGCAACTATAGCTCCCAAGTGACAAAATCATTTTTTTTAAATAAAGGACATAGATTGGGTTGTTAGGTGTCTTGTGTCCAAATTTGGTGTCAATTCGTCCAGTGGTTTTTGAGTTGTGTTAATCGCACAAACGAACATTACATTTTTATTTATATAGATTGTTTATATTAGTCTTGGTCCCACCACGACGGGTGGAATAAAATTTGAAAATAAATACACAGTTTAGCACTCCTGATCAACCTATAATACAGGGTTAGTCAAAATGAATAGGCCAATAATGGTTACAGTAAACATACATTGTATAAGTTAGGCCAGCATCATTATACTTTGTCAGATTACAGACTGGGACTGTGCAAATGCATGACATTAGAGAAGCCACTAAGCAAAGGGTGGAAGTCAATTTGAACATTGGCCATTCACAGCGTATCTACTTAGCGCTATGCCTATGCTAATATTAGACAGCAGAACGGATACTGGGCCCATGTGAGTGGTGTAGCAAAGGAAATATACAAGGGAATATAGTTATTTATCACTCCCCATTATACATTGGAGCACTGGGATAATTGATGAAGGTTCCATTCTCTGGCAAGTGAATGTGACAGTAATAAAAATCCTAGGAAAGCTTCAGACTAAAACATTTATCATAATTTCCGTGAACAATGGCTCACATCACCGGAGGCATGAAGCATCATCTATAATTTCACTTGGTATACACAATGCACATGATTGGGGTGAGATTGTAGATGGTGAAGTCAATGGGAAATTGTATACTTAAAATACGAACAAGGACAGTGGCATTATTAACACTTGGCAATCAAAAAGCTGTTGCTGACGGATTGGGCATATAGCCTATAAAGACTCATGTTCTAATAAAATTGTAATTCTTTAGAATTCTTCATGTCTATTGCTTGTTTTTTTTTTTTTTGTTTTGTTTTTGGTACCACCAATTAAAAGGGCTATTTTTCTTGTAAATGGTAGTGGAAAGGTTTTTAAGGACTGTAATCATATTTTTCTCCAGATGTGTGGGACTGCATTCCTCATAATCTTCTGCCATCATAGTGTAGTGAATGGGAATGATGGGAACTTGTCCTTTTTTTTCAAGGCAGCAGTGTGGGGAAGATTGCTTTAAATGACACTAGCTGCTGTTTATGGTTCTCATTAAAAGTTAAATATCTTTGGCTGATTTAAGATATTTGGTTAAACCAGGGAAAGGTACTGTGTGGGCCTCCAGATGTTGAATTGAAACCCCGTTCAGTTCTAATTAGCATAGCCAGTGGTGAGCAACGATGACAACTGCAAACTGACAACAGCTGAAGGGTCCAGTCTATATCCAATTGATATTCCTAACTAGACCAGCAATACATGGAGCGAGAGTTGCCAGATGTACAAGCTGGGTTTAGAAAAGGCAGAGGAACGAGAGACCAAATTGCCAATATCCGCTGGATAATGGAGAAAGGCAGGGAGTTTCAGAAAAACATCTATTTCTGCTTCATTGACTATTCTAAAGCCTTTGACTGTGTGGATCATAATAAATTGTGGCAAGTTCTTGGTGGGATGGGCATACCAAATCACCTTCTCTCTCTCTTGAGGAATCTGTATAAGGACCAAGTAGCAACAGTAAGAACAAACCATGGAACAACAGACTGGTTCAAGATTGGGAAAGGCATATGGAAGGGTTGTATACTCCAACCCAACCTATTCAACTTGTATGCAGAACACATCATGCGATGTGCGGGGCTTGACAAATGCAAGGCTGGGGTAAAATTTCTGAAAGAAAAATTAACAACCTTAGATATGCAGATGACACCACTTTGATGGCCGAAAGTGAGGCGGAGCTGAGGAGCCTTCTAATCAAGTTGAAAGAAGAAAGCGCAAAAGCTGGGTTGCAGTTAAACATTAAAAAAACCAAGATTATGGAAACAAGAATGACTGACAGGAAATAGGAGAAAACGTGGAGGCAGTGACAGACTTTGTATTTCTAGGTGCAAAGATTACTGCAGATGCAGACTGTGGCCAAGAAATCAGGAGACACTTACTTCTTGGAAGGAGAGCAATGTCCAATCTCGATAAAATAGTGACGAGTAAAGACATCACACTGGCAACAAAGATCCGCATAGTCAAAGCAATGGTATTCCTTGTAGTAACCTACAGATGTGAGAGCTGGGCCATAAGGAAAGCTGAGCGAAGAAAGATAGATGCTTTTGAACTGTGGTGTTGGAGGAAAGTTCTGAGAGTGCCTTGGACCGCAAGGAGATCCAACCAGTCCATACTTCAGAAAATAAAGCCTGACTGCTCATTGGAGGGAAGGATAGTAGAGGCCAAGATGAGAAGAAAGGAAAGCTTAGAGAAGACAATGATGCTGGGGGAAATGGAAGGAAAAAGGAATAGGGGCCAACCAAGGGCAAGATGGATGCATGGCATCCTTGAAGTGACTGGATTGACCCTGAAGGAGCTGGGGGTGGGGATGGTTGACAGAGAGCTCTGGTGTGGGCTGGTCCATGAGGTCACAAAGAGTTGGAAATGACTGAACGAATGAACAACAACAACAACAACAACAGACCAAACCCATGGTTGAATGGTTTAGTCAGCAATTATGTACATTCTGTTGAATCAGTGGGTCTCCCCTAGTTTGTAATAGCAATTGGATCTAGATCAGCTTGTTTATATTAAGACGCAAGCAACATTGAATGTAATGTTAATTTGTCCTATATAACTATACAATGTAACTTCTGTATCCATTTGAGATACAATCCAACCCCTGCTCCCCCATGGATACCTGAAACTACAGATAATAATAAACCCTATATATTGACTATACTTAAACTGGAAGCATGCTATAGAATAGCAATGCAGGACCTAGGGCCCATCTAGCCAGGGCCATATCCCAGGACCTGTCTGGATTTTTACAAGAGGCATCCAAACGACGCCGCCAATAAAAATGAATTAATTTGGAACAATCCAGGCTTCCCCTAGTTTGCCCCATATTAATTAAATACCTGGTAAGATTGGAATCTTAAGGTAAGATTCGGGTCTTACCAGGTGTGGGCCCTGTGGGGACTGGACCCGGAGATCATGTCATGCAATTCCCGGGCCCAATCCATATAGCCATTTCAGTTTTTCAGGCTCCTGGAGACTGAAAGATTAAGAGGGCACCTACCTCCTCCCCACAAGCCCCAAATTTACTTTTAAAAAATAAAGTAAAACTTACCTCACCGCCATACGTTACCTCCTCAAACCCTTATGGCTCAAGGACTTGAAACTCCAGGAGACTGGGAGGAGGGAAAATCCCTCCCTCCCCCCCCCTCCCCAGTCTCCTGGTGTGTCATTTCCAGGAGGGTGCAAGGAGGCAACTTACCTGACCAGGTAATATTTATTTTTAGTGGTAAATTGGGGGGCTTCAGGGTGACTACATGTAGCCACCTCCACCCCCTGGAAAATCCCATTTTTGGGGGGAACGTGGGAACAGGAATCCACACCAAAAGCGCATTTTAAAAACTTGCTTTGGCATGGATTTTGATGCTGCCTGGAAGTGCCCCTAGAGAAGCCCACAAACACTTCTGAGAGGTATTGTTGAAAGCTTTCATAGCCAGAATCACTGGGTTGTTGTAGGTTTTTTGGGCTGTATGGCCATGTTTTAGAAGCATTCTCTCCTGACGTTTCGCCTGCATCTATGGCAGGCAACCTCACAACCTCTGAGGATGCCTACCGTAGATGCAGCCAAAACATCAGGAGAGAATGCTTCCAGAACATGGCCATACAGCCCGAAAAATCTACAACAACCTACTTCTGAGAGGAATATTTTTCTGGAATTTAAGTGGAACTATAGATATTAAATCCATTGGATAAAGGTGCTTTACTATATTTAAGATTGCAACCATACTCCTATAAATTAAACAGTGAATTTTTTATTAGTAATTTGTTTTGAGTGTTTGCTTTATGATGGAGTTTTAAACCAAAGAATCAGGAACTTCTCTTTCCTTTTCTCTTGTACTGGACTTCTAATTCCAGGTCTTTCCAGGTTTTGTGGCTAAGGAGTTGTCACAGGGAGCTCCTTCACATCAGAAGTTGATAGGATGACACACGTTTACTCTCACATAAAAGCAGATAGCACACCCACATATAAAGAACTGAACATTTGGGGTTGATATTTTGGATTTTCAGCCTTCAATTCCTGATTGAATCTACTTTTTTCCAGGACAATCATATGAAATCCGGATGCTGTGCAACCCGAAGATGGGAGACTTTTCAGAGGGACGTAAGTTGCTGAAGGTGAGGGTTGGGAAAGTGTAAATAGATGAGCATTTGTAAAAGAAAGAAAGAAAGAAAGAAATTTTGGAATGCTCGCACAACATTATCTCTCAACGTGAAATCAGCCTATGGAACTCATGGGTAAAGAGGAATATGAAGGTTGTTTGAAAATGATTAACTAATTACAAGAATAAGAAGACTCATTGTATCAGTTGCATCGTCTTTTTGTTCAAAGACGATGCAACTAATATCCCAAATCTTGGCTAACAACTGGAGAAGGATATTCTCATCAGGTTTTGTTTGTGGATCTTTGGGGGAAAGAATCTTTACTCAATGATCAGCACACTAAAGCAGATCAGGATGAAATTGTCTATTCTGCATGGCAGGGGGATGGACTGGATGGCCTTCGTGGTATGAAATACTAATTCAACCTATCCTGGTTTAATGTTTATGCAGCAATAGCTAAAGAACCCTGGAAAGGAAAAGTCCAGACATCATGTTACCTGTTCTGATATCCTAGCCAAAATTGCCAATGGCTTTCTCTTCAGACTAGCTGCTGGCCTATGCAACCAGTGTCTGGGCCATATGCTCCCCTCACTTTGAATCCTGTAGTACTATCCTAGCCCCCGGTGGCGCAGTGGGTAAAACCCCTGTGCCGGCAGGACTGAAGACCGACAGGTTGCAGGTTCAAATCCGGGAAGAGGCGGATGAGCTCCCTCTATCAGCTCCAGCTCCTCATGCGGGGACATGAGAGAAGCCTCCCACAAGGATGATAAAAAAAATCAAATCATCTGTGCGTCCCCTGGGCAACGTCCTTGCAGACGGCCAATTCTCTCGCACCAGAAGCAACTTGCAGTTTCTCAAGTCGCTCCTGACACGACCAAAAAAAAATCCTAGCTTCCCCAAGAATAATGATCTTTTATACTACATTTCTGTTACAGTAAGTCGTAGCAAGATCAAATGTGTGTTAAAGAAAAACCTTATGATGTTAATTATTATGTACAGCTGGTAATGTAGGTCAGTCAGCATGTTTGGGCCACACTCGGTGGGGTATAACTGTATGGATTTTAGAATATAGTTTGGAGAAGCAATACACTACTCTAAGGAAGAGAAGGAATATGCTGTAATGCTGCTATGCTCAACAGCAATGCTCTTTGCTATGGTTGAATAGTTATTTACTCAAGGTATATGTTTTGCTCTCTCATTTGAATGAAGACGAAGAAGCCTTATTCTGTGTTACTTACAAGGACTATGAAAGTTTGTTGCACTGTTTGATTTTGTATGCAACACTGCAAGTTTATGCCTCTGCTGATAAGAGTAAAGTTTTTCTGTTCCTTTTGCATGTGTGTCTTTTGCATAGGACTTGGTTAAAATCGTCTTCTGCACAACAATTTCTACTCAGATGTTGGTCCTGGCAGGCATTTCAAGAGTTGTATAATAATTTATACAACTCTTGAAATGCTTCAAAGTTGTACATTCCCTCCTTCATCTCTACTGTTGTCTTACAGTAGTGATTGGAGTCATGCAGATCTTCAGATGTTGATTGTAACAACAGCTCCTGGCATCTCTCACCACTGGGAGCTCTAGTTCAGCAACTTCTGAAGATCTGCATGACTCCAATCACTACCGTAAGACAACAATAGAGAGGAAGGAGGGAATTTACATCTTTGAAGCATCTACTATACATTATTTTGCAACTCTTGAAATGCCTACCAGGACCAAACCAAACTTTTTACTGCCTGAGGCAAAGGACAAGTTGTCACTTGGCCCCCAAATCCACATATAATAGCCAACTATTTTGGCCACTGAATCTGACTGCAACACAAGATGAGGAGCAGAAATCTTGTCCATACAGGTCCTCTATTTTAGGAGGCCACAATGGCTTTGATGGTTGATGGTTGATGGTTGGATTCCCTCCCAAGGGAAGCTGAGGTGGCTTAATCGTAGTTGACCTTCTATGCAGATATTTAAAATTGTGGTATTGTGTTTTGCTATATATATGTGTGTGTGTGTGTGTGTGTGTGTGTGTGCGTGTGTATATATCTTTAGAGCTGGTTTATACCTTATTTGTCCATCACTTCAAGGCTTTATGGGCAGTAAAGTGATTAATAACTTCAATCAGTTATGGTAATCATTTCCACAACACATGAAGGACATTTGGTTACTGGTTTGTTGTAGGGTTTTTGGACTGTATGGCCATGTTCTAGAACAGTGGTTCTCAACCTGGGGTCCCCAGATGTTTTTGGCCTTCAACTCCCAGAAATCCTAACAGCTGGTAAACTGACTGGGATTTCTGGGAGTTGTAGGCTACAAACATCTGGGGACCCCAGGTTGAGAACCACTGTTCTAGAAGCATTCTCTCCTGACATTTCGCCTGCATCTATGGCAGGCATCCTCAGAGGTTGTGAGGTTGTGGCACCTCACAACCTTTGAGGATGCCTATTTATTTATTTATTTATTTCCCATATTTGTATCCCATCACTTCTCAACCCCCGAAGGGGGACTCAGGACAGCTTACAATGTGCCCTGTTACAAGGCGACTAAATGACAATTACAATAATAAAACCACAATTGGACACAAATCCTAGTTAAACAATACATAAGCAATCATTAAAACAGAAAAACAGTCAAACAGTCAAACAGTAAAACAGTCTCGTCAGCCGTATCTTCGTTCCAGTCATGTCCCTCTAAAGTGCTGCTACATCTATTGTCCGAAAGCCTGGTCGCAGAACTATGCCTTTAATTTCTTTCGAAAAGCCAGGAATGAAGGAGCCAATCTTACCTCCTATGGGAGTGTGTTCCATAGGTGGGGAGCCACTGCCAAGAAGGTCCTGTCTCTCATCCCCGCCAGATGCATTTGTGCTGCTGACGGGAGTGAGAGCAGGGCCTCCTCGGATGATCTTAGATTACGAGGTGGGATGTAGGGGTGGGTGCGTTCGGACAGGTAAGCTAGGCCAGAACTGTATAGAGCTTTATAGGTCAAAACCAGCACTTTGAATTGGGCTCGGAGATGGCATAACAGGGAGGTGATATGTTCCCTGTATGTTGCCCCAATTAGTAATCTGGCTGCCAACCGTTGGACTAGCTGAAGTTTCCGAACCATCTTTAAAGGCAGCCCTACGTGGAGCGCATTGCAGAAATAGATGCAGGTGAAATGTCAGGAGAGAATGCTTCTAGAACATAGCCATACAGCCCAAAAAACCTTACAGCAACCCAGTGATTCTGGCCATGAAAGCTTTCGACAAGACATTTGGTTAGATGGGAAATACAAAGCAGACTCTGTGACATACGAAGGCCCCTTCTGTACTGCCATATAATCAAGATTATCAAAGTAGATAATCCACATTATCTGCTGTGAACTGGATTGTATGAGTGTACACTGCCATATAATCCAGTTCAAAGCAGGTAATCTGGATTTTATATGGCAGTGTAGAAGAGTCCAAATTTTCTTTTCTGACAAATATTTCTCACTCAGACTAATGATATAGCCTGGGCCAGCGTCTCATAATGGCAGCTGGCAGTTCCCTCTAGCAATCATATCACCAGCTGTTGCAGCCACTGGGCAAATTCTCCCTTTCTTTTCCTTCCGGTTTCATTTTCATCAGACAGATTTATGGAAATGTTGCTCTGCTTGTCCCAGATTTTAAAGTTCTGTTTTTCTTTTTAAAAACTTCTCATATCTTTTGGAAATTGAACTACACCTGCCAATGATCTCACTTTACCAACCAATTCTCTGTTATCCCACTTAGTCAGCTGTTTTCAAAATGTCCCAATTTCTCTGTTGTTCTGTAACTATTCGAATTCATCCTCCACTTACTTCAGTTACTGTAAACTAGTTCAAAGCACTAAAGTTGTTTATATTCAATTAATTCAACCATGAAGGAGCTGGGGGTAGTGACAACCAACAGGGAGCTCTGGCGTAGACTGGTCCATGAAGTCACGAAGAGTCGGAAACGACTGAACGAATGAACAACAAAATTCAACCATGAGGAAAGGAGAGGAAGAAACAGAATTTTGCCCTTTCTAGTAGGTTCAGACATGAGCCAACAATGTTAAACATGAGCCAACAATATGCTGCGGCGGCAAAAAAAGCCAATGGGATTTTGGCCTGCATCAATAGGAGTCAATTGTCCAGATCCAGGGAAATCATGCTACCCCTCTATTCTGCCTTGGTTAGACCATACTTGTGTCCAATTCTGGGCACCACAATTGAAGAGAAATATTGACAATCTGGAATGTGTCCAGAGGAAAGTGACTAAAATGATCAAGGGTCTGGGGAACAAACCCTATGAGGAGCGGCTTAAAGAGCTGGGCATGTTTAGCCTGAAGAAAAGAAGGCTGAGAGGAGATATGATAGCCATGTATAAATATGTGATAGGAAGTCATAGGGAGGAGGGAGCAAGCTTGTTTTCTGCTGCCCTGGAGACTAGGATGAGGAACAATGGCTTCAAACTACAAGAAAGGAGATTCCATCTGAACATTAGGAAGAACTTCCTGACTGTGAGAGCCATCCAGCAGTAGAACTCTCTGCCCCGGAGTGTGGTGGAGGCTCCTTCTTTGGAGGCTTTTAAACAGAGGTTGGATGGCCATCTGTCAGGGGTGCTTTGAATACAATTTTCCTGCTTCTTGGCAGGGGGTTGGACTGGATGGCCCATGAGGACTCTTCCAACTCTATGATTCTATGATTCTATGCTGCAGACTCTTCTATCTTGTGTGTTTCTCAATAATAACTTGCCATCTTGACCACACTCTGATATTGCTTGGTCACCCTGTCCTGGTTTTCATCTATGAAATGTTGGGTGGTAGTAAGAACGAATGTAGTGACAAGATAGGGGTGAGATTGTAAACTAGTTCTCCTCTCATTCATTAACTAACACAAAACTATATGAGTTTCTATTCTTCTAAATCAATTTCAGATTAGAATGAAGAATCTTGTGGCACATTAAAGTTTTACTTAGCATTGTTGTTGTTGTTGTTGTTGTTGTTGTTGTATTCCACCCTATCTACCCGAAGGGACTCAGGGAGGATTCCAGCATATACAGACACAAAGGCAAACTTTCAATGCCTAGAAATAACAATACACAGAGAAAGGTAAAGGCTTCCCCTTTCATCTCCGGCTCTGGGGGTAGTGCTCATCTCCATTTCTAAGCCAAAGAGCCTGCTTTGTCCGTAGACACCTCCTAGGTCATCTGGCTGACATGACTGCATGGAGCACCGTTTGCCTTCCTGCCAAAGTGATACCTATTGATATACTTACATTTGCATGTTTTGAACTGCTAGATTGGCAGTAGCTGGGGCTAATAATGGGAGGCTCATCCTATCTCGCGGATTTCAACAGCTAGCCTTCCAGTCAGCAAGTTCAGCAGCTCAGCGGTTTAACCCCTTGTGTCACCATGGCTCCATAAGCTTTCGTGGACTACAGCATATATTGCTGTTTGTTTGTTTTTTCTTGAAACAGACTAACAATGAGTACCCCTCCTTTAACAGTCTTAACTCCCAATGCCTTTTGTCCCTAGTACTTACTTACTTAGGCGATCCCTCGTAGTCTGAGGATGATGGTCCTCCAAGTGTAGTGTCCTGGTGATGGGTCCATAGGTGACTGTGGAGCCCTATTCTTGATCTGCAGCTTCTCCCACAGTGAAGGCATCCCTAGTAACTTAGAGGAAACAAGGCAAAGGATTTGGCCAGCTGAACTTTAACTTGACCCCTCCCCAAAGTGGGAAAAGAGAAGGCCCAGATAAATTTTGGTTGTCTCTTTTTGCTTCTTAGAGTGTGGTCAGGGTGGTATTCCATGACCGAAGACTCCAATATACTGAACATCAGCAGCTGGAAGGATGGAGGTGGAACCGACCAGGTGATCGCATTCTGGATATCGGTAAGTATTTATGTCATGGGGAATTCATCCATGCCTCAGGTACATCTACACCAGTGGTTCTCAACCTGTGGGTCCCCAGATGTTTTGGCCTTCAACTTCCAGAAATCCTAACAGCTGGTAAACTGACTGGGATTTCTGGGAGTTGTAGGCCAAAACACCTGGGGACCCACAGGTTGAGAACCACTGGTCTACACTGTAGAATGATTGCAGTTTAACACCACTTTGGAATCCTGGGATTTGTATTTTGGTGGAGCAATGGTCCTTTTTGGCAGAGAAGGCTAGTTTTGCCAAACTATAAGATTCCATAGCATTGAATCATGGCAGTTAGAGTGATATGAAACTGAATTCATTCTACAGTGTAGTTACACTCTGAGTTCTGAAGAGTTATGGTTATGTTTCAATGTGCATCTCTTCCTAAACTCATCTGTCCATGATGTAAGACCACCAGGAAAGAGACAATGTGAAACAGTAAGGGGTATCCTTCTAAACCAGTGTTTCTCAACCTTCCTAATGCTGCGACCCCTTAACTCAGTTCTTCACGTTGTGGTGACAACCAACCAATTTGTTTTTGTTGCTACTTCATAACTGTAATTTTGTTACTGTTATGAATCGTAATGCAAATATCTCATGTGCAGGATGTATTTTCACTCACTGGATGAAATTTGGCACAAATATCCAATATGCCCACAATTGAATACTGGTGGGGTTGAGGGGATTGATTTTGTCATTTGGGAGTTGTAGTTGCTGGGATTTATAGTTCACCTACAATCAAAGAGCATTCCGAACTCCACCAACGATGGTTTGAACCAAACTTGGCACACAGAACTTCCACGACCAACAGAGTTTGGTGGGCATTGACCTTGAGTTTGGGAGTTGTAGTTCACCTACATCCAGAGAGCACTGTGGACTCAAACAATGATAGATTTGGACCAAACTTGGAACAAATAGTCAATATGGCCAAAGTGAACACTGGTAGAGTTTGGGAAAATTGACCTTGACTTTTCGGAGCTGTAGTTGCTGGGATTTATAGTTCACCTACAATTAAATAGCATTCTGAACTCCGCTAATGATAGAATTGGGCCGGACTTCCCACACAGAACCTCCATGACCAACAGAAAATACTGTGTTTTCTGATGGTCTTTGGCGACCCCTGTGACATCCCCTCATGACACCCCCAGGGGTTCTGACCCTCAGAATGATAAACACTGATCTAAAGACTATGAGATGCTAGATCTGGACCAAACTTGGCACAGATAATCAATATACCCAAAAGTGAAAATAGACCTTCACATTTGGGAGTTGTAGTTGCTGAGATGTATAGTTCATCTACAATCAAAGAGCATTCTGAACCCCACCAACGATATAATTGCGCCAAACTTCCCACACAGAACTTCCATGACCAACAGAAAATACTGTGTTTTCTGATGGTCCTTGGTGACCCCTCTGATACCCCCTTGGGACCCACCCAGGGGTCCCAGCCCCCAGGTTGAGAAACACTTCTCTAAACGTAGAACATTCCCCTGGCAGGTATGACTGGTGCCAACATCCTTTCTCTTTTTTTTCTTTTACAAAGTCTGGAGAACTGTGTTTCTTTCCCCATACATTTTAAAAGGCTTTGTTAATTGGGTTGGAACTATATGTTATGTAATTTTCGCCTCTTTTTTTTTTAAATTTAGCTTCAGTTTTATTACACACAGACATATAGACTTATAAACACACAGAGAGATACATCGTTTTGTTATCCTAAGATCTAATTCATATTTTTCTCTTTCTTTTCAAGTTAGTTAACAGGGGCTCCTAATTTTTATTTATATGTACATACATTCAACACTCCTGGTAAACACAACACCTTAAAAGGAGGAATTTAAATCACGTAGCCCTCCAGATGAGCCAACAATGTGATGTGGCGGCAAAAAAAGCCAATGGGATTTTGGCCTGCATCAATAGGAGCATAGTGTCTAGATCTAAGGAAGTAATGCTACCCCTCTATTCTGCTTTGGTTAGACCACATCTGGAATATTGTGTCCAATTCTGGGCACCACAATTCAAGAGAGATATTGACAAGCTGGAATGTGTCCAGAGGAGGGCGACTAAAATGATCAAGGGTCTGGAGAACAAGCCCTATGAGGAGCGGCTTAGGGAACTGGGCATGTTTAGCCTGAAGAAGAGAAGGCTGAGAGGAGATATGATAGCCATGTATAAATATGTGAGAGGAAGCCACAGGGAGGAGGGAGCAAGCTTGTTTTCTGCTTCCTTGGAGACTAGGACGCGGAACAATGGCTTCAAACTACAAGAGAGGAGATTCCATCTGAACATGAGGAAGAACTTCCTGACTGTGAGAGCCGTTCAGCAGTGGAACTCTCTGCCCCGGAGTGTGGTGGAGGCTCCTTCTTTGGAAGCTTTTAAGCAGAGGCTGGATGGCCATCTGTCAGGGGTGATTTGAATGCAATATTCCTGCTTCTTGGCAGGGGGTTGGACTGGATGGCCCATGAGGTCTCTTCCAACTCTTTGATTCTATGATTCTATGATTCTATGTTGTTGGGATGCAGCTCCCAATAACTGCAGCCGGCTTAGCCAATGGTGAGGAAATCTGGGAGATGGGGTCCAGGAACATCTGGCAGGCTACATGATTCCCAACAATGCTTTAATCAGGCCTGGGAACCAACAGGAAAGTCAATAAGCTGAAACAGAGACCTCCCTTTCCAAAAGGAGCTTATATTGTAAAATACGCAGAAGAAGAAAAAAAAGGGAGAGAGGTGAAGTCATGCATTTATATCTGGGTTATCTTGAAGATTGATGATTTCACTGATGCAGGCAGTCATTCCAATGATGCAGATTGAATTGTTCCATACCATTCCGGTTTCATGCAATTCTTGTCCTCCATAGTAGATCAATCAAATGTACTGGATAATTCCCTCTTGTTCTTTCCACATCATGCCGAATAGATGTCAATGGAGTGTCCCTTCCCGTTGTTTCTTATTCTTGCCATTTGTTCAACCTCTCTCCTTTTGCGGTCACTGGACATCCATAATTTTGCTGCTATATGTCATGTGTTTCTTATCTGTTTGGCAAGAAGAGTCATATTTGGGATTAAAGGCAAAACAATTAGCAAGCTGTAGTTATCAGGAAAACGCAGGTTTAAGTGGAAGGATTTAAGGGCAAGAAGGGTGGTAATCTGCACATCCTCCTCCTCAAATCTGTCTCCCTACAGAAATGTTGGACTACAATTCCCATACCTTCATGACTGGATCTCTCTCCATGAACCAGCCCAAGCTCTTAGATCCTCAGGGGAGGCCCTCCTTTCGCCCTTGCCATTATCACAGGCTTGTCTTGTGGGTACAAGGGAGAGAGCCTTCTCCTCTGTGGCCCCCCGACTCTGGAACTCTTTGCCTGGTGAAATTAGGAAGGCCCCCACCTTAGAAACTTTCAAGAGGGATCTCAAAACCTGGCTTTTCCAATGCGCTCTTGGAGAGTAGCCATACTATCATACACAGTTTCTCCCCCCCTCAACGTTTTTGTCTCCAGAGTATATTTCCCCACCTGTATGAAGGTCTATTTTTACAACCCTGTTCCATTATGAGTTCCTCCCTCATAAACAATCCACTCCATTCCTAACTCATCCTGAATTTTTAGTATTTTAGTATTTTATCTTTTACATGCGACCCGCTCATTGTTATTTTATTGTGTATGATTTTCTTTTGTATTTAATATTGTTTTTTGTATTCATATATTGTATGTATTTTACTGTGTTGCTATTGTGTTTTAGTTTTATTTTATTGTAATACTAGCCGTCCCCTGCCATGCATTGCTGTGGCCCACATGGGGGTTCTGTGTGGGAAGTTTGGCCCAATTCTATTGTTAGTGGGGTTCAGAATGCTCTGTGAGTGTAGGTGAACTATAAATCCCAGAAACTACAACTCCCAAATGTCAAGATTCTATTTTCCCCAAACTCCACCAGTGTTCACATTTGGGCATATTGAGTATTCGTGTAGAGTTTGGTCCAGATCCGTCATTGTTTGAGTCCACAGTAATCTCTGGATGTAGGTGAACTACAACTCCAAAACCAAAGGACATTGCCCCCCAAACCCTTCCAGTATTTTCTGTTGGTCGTGGGAGAACTGTGTGCCAAGTTTGGTTCAATTCCATTGTTGGTGGAATTCAGAATGCTCTTTAATTGTAGGTGAACTATAAATCCCAGCAACTACAACTCCCAAATGACAAAATCATTAATTTTTTGAGTGAAGGACATACACTGGGTTGTTAGGTGTCTTGTGTCCAATTTTGGTGTCAATTCATCCAGTGGTTTTTGAGTTCTGTTAATCCCACAAACGAACATTACATTTTTATTTATATAGATGCTGTTGGGCTTGGCCTCATGTAAGCTGCCCCGAGTCCCCGTTGGGGAGATGGTGGCAGGGTATTAAACAAGGATTATTATTATTATTATTATTATTATTATTATTATTATTATTATTATATCCTCAGCCACCACAGCCATTGGTTATTCTTGCTGGGAATATTGGGCACCATACTCCAAAACATCTAGAGAACATCAGTTTAGGAAAGGCTATTAAAGATGGTTAGCGCAGGAGTTCCAGATCGACTTCCACGTATTGTCCTCCCTAGAGTGCATACCATGTCTTCTGATGATCATATATGTTGTAAGCTTGCAATGAAATCCTGACATCCTTTTCCTTTTATGACTCATTGCAGACATCCCCATGTCAGTAGGTATCCTGGAGCCCCATATTCATCCTACCTTGCTCAATACTGTGGAATTCTTATGGGACCCAACTAAGCGGACATCTGTATTTGTTCAGGTAAAGGAACAAGTTGGAATTGCCTACTGGTAGGATTCTTAACTTCTCTTCTTTCCTCCTTCCTGTTCTTCCTTCCACTTCTGACTAGTTTTGTTTCTTGAATGTTCTCTAAGAAATGTTTCTAGTTCTAAAAAATAAAAAGACAAGGAACTAAACTTCTACATGCCGATTAACTTTATCATGGGTGGACATCAGGGAATAGTTGAATTTGTGTAAAAACATGTGCATAGCATGACTGGTGCTGTTAGAACTACTCTATTGGTCTTGTATGTGGAAGGAGCAGTTATTTGAGGAAGACCCCATTTGTAAGTGTATTTGATTGCACAGGAATATTGCCTTAGATGGGCACAGATGACTTCCTGGGCCAGTATGATCATATCTCACTGACAGCAACAGCTCCCCAAAATTTAGCAGCTAATTCTTTCCGAGACCCTTGTGGTATTTCTTGGTGGTGTTCCAAGTAACTGACCTGGCTTGATCTAGCTTAGCTTCCAAAATCAAGGAAGATTGGCTGTGTTTAGGATAGTATGTCAGCTTAGAAAATCTTGAAAAACAACTAAAATATGTGAACAAATCACTGACTGAATAAATATGTAACATTTGCAGTGATTATTTCAAACTGGAAAGTTATTATTCTCTTAGAATAGAATTTGCCTCTGCAGGATGTAACCAATTTGGGTAGACTAGATCAATTCATCAATTGCTTCTGGTGGACTACCCATATGCATCATTTTGGCCACTGTGGAAACAGAATATTGTATTTGTTGGGTGTTTAGTCTGATCCTGCATGAGTCTTAGGGGTTTCTGCCCTTCACCCACTTGGTTCAATTAATTTGGCTTTCCCTCGGCCTTCAACAACCTGATGTTTTTTAGGCCTGCTAAATTAGAGCCCCCATTATTCTTAGCCTCTGGACATAACATAAGGAGACATGACTTGGTCAGATAGAAAGCATTAAGAAAAGAGGAATGGCAAAAGTGTGATAGCTGGGACCCTACGTTAGTTGTGCAACACGGGTCAGAATTAATGAAGGGAACACATGCGTGAGACAGTGGAGCGAGTGAGAGATGCAACTGCGACAGGATAGAAGTGAAGTAATTTAATTCAAGAGGGACAGGATAAGAGTGAGGTAATGTAACAGTATTTCCCCCCTCCCTTTTATCTTTTCTTCCATTGGTCATCTTTCCCCCCTCCTTTTTATGCTTCCTTCTATTGCCACGACTCTGCCGCAGCTGCATCTCTCACTGCAAGCAGCGTAGCATAGGGTCCCAGCTGTCATACTATTGCCAGAGGAACACTGCCTCAAGAAGCTGTGTCCATCAGTCTACAAGATCTGAGCTGGGCTGTAGGAGAAAGGGTGACCTGGAGGTCTTTCAGTCATAGGGCCAATATAAGTTGAAGTTGACAACAGTTAACAACAACAAATGACAAATGTGGGTACTTACTTACTTAGGCGATCCCTCATAGTCTGAGCAGGATTGTCATCCAAGATTAGTGTACTGGCGGTGGGTCCATAGGTGATTGTGGGGCCCTATTCTTGATCTACATGTTCTCCCGCAGTGAGGGCATTGGTTTCCAGGGTTGGCTTGACGCACCTTCCTCTTGGCATTTTTCTCTCTTTTGCCCTCCATTCGTGCCTCTTCAAATTCTATAGCACTGCTGGTCACAGCTGAACTCCAGCTGGAGCACTCAAGAGCCAGGGTTTCTCAGTTCTCAGTGTCTATGCCAGAGTTTTTAAGGTTGGCATTGAGCCCATCTTTAAATCTCTTTTCCTGCCCAACAACATTCCATTTTCCATTCTTGAGTTCGGAGTAGAGCAACTACTTTGGGAGACGGTGGTTGGGCATCCAGACAACGTGGCCGGCCCAGAGGAATTGATGGCGGAGGACCATCACTTCAATGCTGGTGGTCTTTGCTTCTTCCAGCATGCCGACATTTATCCGCTTATCTTCCCAAGAGGTTTGCAGGATTTTTTGGTGGCAACGCTGATGGAATCATTCTAGGAGTTGCACGTGACGTCTGTAGATAGTCCACATTTCTCAGGCGTATAGCAGGGTTGGGAGGACAATAGCTTTATAAACAAGCAGCTTGGTATCCCTACGGATTTCCCAGTCCTCAAACACTCTCTGCTTCATTCAGAAAAATGCTGCACTCGCAGAGCTCAGGTGGTGTTGTATTTCAGTGTCATAAATGTGGGTGGCATAATGTGCACTGCAGTGTGTCTACAGGGTGCCAGTTTGGGGAAGATTGGCTCATCCATTCTTCACCTTTTTCTACAACAGGTCCACTGCATTAGTACTGAGTTCACTTTACGTAAGAACGGAGGGGAGAAAGGTGTTCCTTTTCGGATTCAGGTGGACACCTTCAGGTCCAATGAGAAGGATGACTACGTGGAGCACTTGCATTCAGCCAGCTGTCTCATCAAAGTCTTCAAGGTAATGTTGCCAGTCTTAGGAAAAGCAAGACACCAACGCCAGTTCTCCAGGGTCCACTAAAGACAATCTGTTGTTTGAAGGTAAACAGTGAATGTCCAGCCATGACTGCAACTACACAAACCAAGGTACAAAATTCGTTTGGGACGTGAGACATAACAAAAAGGAGAAACAAATGTGTCCTAGAGCGAATCAAGCTAGAATTCTTTCTAGAAATCAAAATGGCCAGACTGAAGCTATTCTTCTTTGGATCTGTCATAAGATGATTTGGGAATACTTGTTAAAGAGGGATGCAGATGCAGTAGGAAAAGTGGAAAACCACTTTACAGATGGATTTTTCCATAAAAGAAGCCAAGGTCTAGATCTCAGCTGTTAATAACAGAAAGGGTTATGGGGTTGGTTTTTTTGTGGGGTTTTTGGAGGTTTTTCATTTATATGGTTGCCATAAGTTGTCACAGACTTGACAGTAAATAACAACTGCATATCTGATGGAGTGGCCAATAGTCCATGAAAGGTCATGCGAGAATTAATTTGAATTTGTTAACCTTTAAAGGACCATAGGAATGTCATTTGCTCCTTAGTGGCTACTTCATCAGATGGCACCTGGCATGAATGAATACATTACCAAATACCTAACACTATAAACAGAATCTAACACCTCCCACACAGTGCTTTTCAGTCTACTACATTCACAAATTCAGTGCCGCCTATCAAATGCACTATCTCCAAGTACAGAGAAATTGGATGATACACAAATGCTACTTGGCTTAAGGTATAATGTTTTGCTGTCAACACATTGCATCTTAAAGGTGCTCATAGAAAACTAGATCTATTCAGGGAATGTTAATGTGTTTACTACTTTCATCATTTCTCATCAGCAAACTTCTACAATCATTTCTTGATAGGTGTGTAACTTACGTATATACTTGAAGATAAGCTGAATTTTCAGCCTTCTTTTGAGCTAAAAAAGCCTTCCTGGGCTTATAATGGGGTCAAGGCCAGGCAAAGGAGCCTAGAGGCAATTGCTTGCAATATTTGATATATTTCTCTCTCCTCTTATCTTCCTTAACAGTGCATTCTCTTTTCCAGTCAAAAGGGAGGGAAGAAGGGAAATGAGATATATTTCATGGCCCCCTTGTTTGTATGGCTCTTTTTCAAACCCACCATTTCCTGGCTTTTTGTGTGTGTATCTAAATGTATTAATACCAGAGGTTTAGCAAAGCCGGTAAATTATCAGCAATTATAAGATCTATCAACTAAAAGGTTGCAAATTCGAAGCCCCGGTTGGCATGAGCTGCCAACTGTCAGCCTAGCTCATTGTTTACCTAAACAATTCAAAAACAGCTTTAGCTGTGATTAGAGAAATTAAGTACCACTAAATAGCGAGGGAGGTGTTTTACGACGTCATAAAGAAAGGAGATCAGAAAATGCTGGGTGACCAAAAGGAAGGAGGAAGTCCTGACGGCTCTTCGTCATAGAGGAAAGAGCAACAGCACCCCCTGGACTTGAGCCCAACCTTCCATGGCACCTCCTTCTGTTCTGTCTGTCTCTGTATTGTCAATACAAAGTGGCATTGAATGTTTGCCATGTGTGTGTATGTGATCCACCCTGAGTCCCCTTCAAGGTGAGAAGGGCGGAATATAAATAAAGTGTTGTTGTTGTTGTTGTTCTTCTTCTTCTTCTTCTTATTATTATTATTATTATTATTATTATTATATGTGTATTTTTGTTCCCTTGGAAGTATTCACTGGCCTTTGCAAGCCCTATAGATCTATAAATATGTTTCTATATATCAGTGATTCCCAACTTTTGGGCCTCCAGGTGTTTTGGACTTCAGCTCTCACAGTTCCTAACAGCTGGTAAGCTGGCTAGGATTTCTGGAAGTTGAAGTCCAAAACATTTGGAGGCCCAAAGGTTGGGAATCCCTGCTATTTTTCCTGAAGTCTTTGCAAAGCATATATATCTATTAATTTTATAAAAGTACTATTTTCTTACCTAAAACAAGATTTTTTTTGTGCTCTCCAACATTTTGCAGAGTCCTGTAATGCAAAACAAATTTCATGACCATTTGTCATTTTCTGAATTGAGTCTTTGGAGACCTGTTTTCTTATCACAGCTGAAACATTTGCAAGCACTCATTATGTTCCAACTTCTTGGCTTGTGTTAAAATTCTGTGTTTACTTATCCAAGGACAAGACTCCACTGAATCAGTGGGGCTTACTAGTATATGTGTGTGAATGGCTGCCATTAGATAATACATGACAGAATTGGATATATGTTTTGAATGTGTTTTTGTTTGTTTTTTGGTAGCCCAAAGGAGCAGACAGGAAGCAAAAAACAGACAGGGAAAAGATTGAAAAGCAATCCCTTCAAGAGCGTGAGAAGTACCAGCCATCATATGAGAGCACAATGTTGACAGAGGTAGGGATGCTCTATCACCATCTCAGCAACTTCGCAGCCTGAAAGCTTTTCATTTTTTACTACACCAGAAACCAGTATAATAATACTATGTAACAATTAAAAATACTCTTCCTGGTTTGAAAGTGTTATTTCCTGTTTAATTGTTCTGTACTTACTTTAAAAGTAGTTGTTACACTCCAGAAACTTTGTTTTTGTGTCTGTCACAAACTGTGTAGAATTGGTTGAGACTCTATGAGATACTGTATCCAATTAACTGAAAAACTATAACAAAATGTGTTGCAGGATGACCCTCAAAAACAAAGTTTTTGCAGTTTAATATACCTTTTCCATGTTTTTATGATAGAACCAATTAGGAAATGGAGCTGGGCTTAACACAGCAGGCTTAAAGCTGTACTGCAGAAAAATTATGCCAATCAAAAGGTCGGCAGTTTGAGTCCGGGTCAGCATGAGCACCCGCTGTTAACTCCAGCTCACGTGCCCACCTAGCAGGTTGAAAGCCGAGATGCGAGTAGATAAAATAGTTACCATTTTTAGCGGAACAGTAGTAAAGGCATTCTTAAGAACATTGATGGGAGGAAAGCTCCTCGGCATGTAAGATGGAGTGACAGCACCTGCCCCCTGTGGCCGGAGTCGAGCACAGCCTCCAAGATGCCGGAAATAAGATGGAAAAAACTGCCTTTATCACTGTTTGTGTTGTTTGTCCATGTTAATTGTATAATCGGCATTGAATGTTTGCTGTATGTGTGTTCTGTAAGCCACTCTTAGTCCCCTTCAGGGTGAGAAGGGCGGGGTATAAATACTGTAAATAAATAAATACATACATACATACATTTACAACCCAGGAGCAAAAATTGTGTTACGTAGTATAATGGACAATCAATATTGCTTCTTGGAAGAAGTAGGTAATGGTGGCCCTTCAGATCCTGTTGCACTACAACTCTCAGAATCTCACATTCGGGTTGTGGGATTCTAGGATTTGCAACCTAAAAGTAGATTTTTCAAGTTCTGCTCAGTGTCTAATTTTCCATCGTCACATGACTCATATAATTTCATAGCTACAATGATAGCTTGCTTTTTTAAAAAAAAAAATGAAAGCATTCTTTGATTCTATAGTACCATGCACAAAACCCTCTTCTTTTTCTATAGAACAGGAAGTTCTATAACTAAACAAAATGCTTCAAAATTAATGGATGTGTGAGATGCAACTTCTAAAGCAGTGTTTCTCAACCTGTGGGTTGGGACCCTTGGTGGGGGGGTCATGAGGGGGTGTCAGAAGGATCTACAAAGACCACCAGAAAACGTAGTATTTTCTGGGTTGTTGTAGGTTTTTCGGGATATATGGCCATGTTCTAGAAGCATTCTCTCCTGACGTTTCGCCTGCATCTATGGCAAGCATCCTCAGAGGTTATGAGGTCTTTTCTGTTGGCCATGGGAGTTTTGTGTGGGAAGTTTGGCCCGATTCTATTCTTGGTGCGGTTCAGAATGCTCTTTGATTGTAGGTGAACTATAAATCCCAGCAACTACAACTCCCAAATACCAAGATCTATTTTCCCCAAACTCCACCAGTGTTCACATTTGGGCATATTGAGTATTCATGCCAAGTTTGGTCCAGATCCATGATTGTTTGAGTCCAGAGTGCACTCTGGATGTAGGTGAACTACAACTCTGAAACTCAAGTTCAATGCCCACCAAACCCTTCTAGTATTTTTTGTTGGCCATGGGAGTTATGTGTGCCAAGTGTGGTTCAATTCCGTCATTGGGAGAGTTCAGAAAGCACTTTGATTGTAGGTTAACCCCAGCAACTACAACTCCCAAATGACAAAATCAATCCCCCTCAACCCCACCAGTATTCAAATTTGGGCGTATCGGGTATTTGTGCCAAATTTCGTCCAGTGAATGAAAATACATCCTGCATATCAGATATTTACATTACGGTCCATAATAGTAACAACATTACAGTTATGAAGTAGCAACGAAATTAATGTTATGGTTGGGGGTCACCACAACGTGAGGAACTGAATTAAGGGGTTGTGGCATTAGCAAGGTTGAGAACCACTGGTCTAAGTTCTAACATGTTTCTTCTTTTATTTGCCCCACCACAACCACCACTATTTTCAGTGTGCCCCATGGCCAGAAACTGCCAGCAATCTCCACAGCCCACCCACAACCCCTGGCCTTGTCTCTCCACATCCTTTCAAGCTTCAGACTCCTGAAAGGTGAGCAGGTCTAAATCAAGCCTCTGTAAATAACATGCATATCTTCAATTCTTTGGAACCCTGGCAATCAGACAGAATAATCTTATTTCTCCTTGACAGGGTCTCTTCACCCAGCTATGCCTTGGACAGCTCATCAGAGAACATAGGAGAAGTATGAAAAAATATATTATGTGCTTTTAAAAAATTATAAAAACTTCTTTCTTGAAGGTCCTTACTGTTTTGGATCAAATTACACATTTATCATAGGGTTGTTGTAGGTTTTTCCGAGCTATATGGCCATGTTCTAGAGGTATTTTCTCCTGACGTTTATCATAGTTTTTCAGCTGTGTTCCCCACCCCACAAAGCTATTTGTCATACTGTGTGATTTGTCATACTGTTTTTTTTATTTGCCGCCGAAAGGCAAACATGGACTTAATTTACAAATCTGATCGCAGAGCCATATATCTCTTAGTCTCATTATGGGAGAAGAAATGGGTTAAGCGCTAATTGTAGGGAATATGCATTTGCTTGAGGATTTGGTTTAACCTTTTCCAAACATACACAAAGACAAACAAAGCATAGTATTTATTGTATTGTTGTATTTATTCAGGTTCTGTTTCTAAGCTCATTTTAGAAGCAAAATATTACCAATATTCTACTCCATAAATTAAACTTGAGTATGCAAAATCCTTGCTACCGTGCGGTTTCAACCCCTTGCGTCCATGGTGGCACAGTGGATTAAACCCTTGTTTCGGCAGGACTGTAGACAGACAGGTTGGAGGTTCGAATCCAGGGAGAGTGTGGATGAGCTCCCTCTGTCAGCTCCAGCTCCCCATGCAGGGACATGAGAGAAGCCTCCCAAAAGGATGGTAAAACATCAAAACATCTGGGCATCTCCTGGGCAACGTCCTTGCAGACGGCCAATTCTCTCACACCCGAAGCAACTGCTTCTCAAGTCACTTCTGACACACACACACACAAAATCCTTGATATTGAATAGTTTGGAAGCAAACGTTATAGGATAAGGATTAGCAGGCAACCAGCAGTATGAGTCCTACTGGGATATATATCTGAAATAATTCGTAGCAGATTTGGAGATGAATAGATGAGATCCTTGGGAGTGCAGCCTGATAGAATCACAAAAATTATGCAGGTATTGAACATTTATGTCTTCCTCACTGTACTAAAAACAGTGCTGGGGTGCCATCTGGTGACTAAGTATGGTTTCGATGTCAGACACTAAAATGGGTTGCTGTGAGTTTTCCGAGCTGTATGGCCATGTTCCAGAAGCATTCTCCCTGATGTTTTGCCCACATCTATGGCAGGTATCCTCAGAAATTGTAAGATCTGTTGGAAACTAGTCAAGTGGGGTTTATATATCTGTGGGATGTCCAGGGTGGGAGAAAAAACTCTTGTCTGCTTGAGGCAAATGTGAATATTGCAGTTGATGACCTTGATTAGCATTGATTAGGCTTGCAACTTCAAAGCTTGGCTGCTTCCTGCCTGGGGAAAATCCTTTGTTGGACGTGTTAGCCAGCCCTGATTGTTTTCAGCAATTCCAGCCATTAAGGCCTTTTAACTAATATGTTAAAAAAGACATAAAACACTAAAGTTTAAAAGGACATAAAACACTAAAGCGTCTGACAATAAAATCTTCTGGGAACTTCAAACAAAAGCTCCTAAATATTTTACAAAGGCCCCTAATTCTGGCTTCCATCAGGCAGCACAACGGCTCTTTTCAGGTCAGAGATGGAGGGAAGAAATCAGCTCAGAGGAAAAGAAGAAGGTAGTAATGCCTATAGATTTAAGAAGATGCATCATGTGATGGCCTCCGTGGAACTTTGCTTCAACATCAGATAGAAATGGAGAGAAGACACAGAAAAGACTGTGTCTAATGAGGTCGTGAGAGAATATCTCCCAAAAAACACCTATCTAGATTCCTAGGCAGGTGTTCTCTCCAGGAATCTCTAGGTCCTCCGGCATGAGTCTATGATCCACTTTTGGCAGAAGCTGGTTATAGAGTCACACTGGAGAATCTAGAAATTCCTAGAGAGGGCATTTTATAATTACTATAGAATCATAGAATCATTGTGTTGGAAGAGAACTTGAGGGCCATCCAGTCCAATCCTCTGCCAAGAAGCAGGAAAATCGCATTCAAAGCACCCCTGACAGATGGCCATTCAGTTTATTCAGTGCTTAGGCCATAGGTCTTTCACATATAGGACAAACAAATACATATATAAAAACCAGATTATTGAATACAATGCAAAATAAAATGCAAAAAAAAAAAAAAACTACTGCGTAAACTAAGATCTTCTGAGGAGGCCCTAGTCTCGGTCCTGCCACCATCATAGGCACGTTTGTCAGGACAAGAGACAGGGCCTTCTCAGTGATTGCCCCCCAGTTATGGAACTCCCTTCCTGGCAATATTAGATCAGCCCCCTCCCTCCTGTCCTTCAGAAGGATGGTGAAGGCCTGTGGGACCAAGCCTTTGGGGCAGTGCAATGGGGCAAAATGGTGTCTTGAGATGGTTTTTAAGCAACTTTTAATGTGAATATAAGTGATTTTAATGTTTGCATATATGTATGGCTTTATGTCCCGGCATTGAATGTTGTGCTTCGCCCTGAGTCCTCTGTGGGGTGAGAAGGGCATAATATAATTTTTTTAAATAAATAAACTTAAACACAAAATTAAAATACTATATAAATAATTAAAAAGGCATTTTTATTAAATCCATGTATAATTAAATCTGCACAAGTCAAATTCGCAAATGTTGAGGGCTGATTGTATACAATCATTGTACTCCTGGAACTGGGCTCTATATTTAGGTGATGGTGTTGGTTGGTTCTGAGTCCTGTGTGGATTGTAGCTGATGCTCATTTTCCATTTGTCTGTTGCTTTCAGATCCTGAGCCCAAATGCCTCCATCATGGAAACTCAACAGTGGTTGCACAAAAACAGGTTCTCCAATTATTGCAGGGTTTTCACTAGCTATACAGGTGAGGCTGCTCCCCTTTCATGGCAGAGCTGATAATAAACTCATCTGAAGACACAACACTTTCTTGTGTTACTTCATTATCTCTAGTTAATGCATTTTCTAGCCTTTTAGATGAAACACATGGGTATGTATGGCTGTGGAGGACAATTAACCTTTATTTACATAGTTTAGGGAAATCTAGTCTTGTGTTATGTGTACCTCTTCAAAGACATAGCTGTCTTAGTCTGATATCAGTATATAAAAGGATCTTGTACCAGCCTTGAGACTAACGTGTTTGTCTCTGTCAGTCTTGTTGACATGTTTATCTTCTAAGAAAATTATATATATAGTAGAGCTTCTTCTGCCAGTAGGCATTTGGGAAAAGATAAGGATTGGGTGGAGCGGGCTGTGAGTTTTAAAGGCCTTTTTAAGTGTATTTATTGTATTTTAATGGGAGCCCCCGGTGGCGCAGTGGGTTAAACCACTGGGCTGCTAAGCTTGTTAATTGAAAGGTCACAGGTTCAAATCTAGGAAGCACCGTGAGCTTCCACTGTCAGCCCCAGCTTCTGCCAACCTAGCCGAAAACATGCAAATGTGAGTAGACCAATAGCTACCGCTCCGACAGGAAGGTAATGGCTCTCAATGCAGTCATGCTGGCCACATGACCTTGGAGGTGTCTATGGACAATGCTGGCTCTTCAGCTTTAAAATGGAGATGAGCACCACCCTCAGAGTTGGACATGACTGGACATAATGTCAGGGGAAAACCTTTACCTTTATCTATTGTTGGGCTTGGCCTCATGTAAGCCGCCCCGAGTCCCCTTGGGGAGATGGTGGCGGGATATAAATAAAGTATTATTATTATTATTAATTGTTATTATTATTGTATTTTAATCTGTTTTTACCACACTATTACTGTTTAAATGGGTTTTTTTTAAACTTTGGTATTGTGCTTTTTAAAACTTGACTAAGCATGGGATTGTTAGCCGCCTTGAGTCCCCATGGTGAGAAAGACGGTTTATAAATACAGTTACTCAAATAATAATTGAAGTTACACTTTGCTTTCATTCTGTCCCAAAAAATAATGTGAATTTTACAGGTTGCAGTTAAATTCCAAACAGGAACCATTTTGCTAATCATTTTGTTCTTCTCTCATAGGAGCTGACTTGCTCAAGCTTTCTCGCACTGATCTGGTACAAATCTGTGGAACAGCAGATGGAATCCGACTCTGTAATGCCCTAAAGGCCAGGTAAGGAATTAGAAAGAAAAGGAGGCTGCTTATGGATTATTTCTGGAAGCCTCTATTAAAAATACTATTAAGGGGGGAGAGGGGCAAAGCTAAGGGAAAGAACTGAATTAAGCAAAAAATTAATCCTGTTCTTGTTTAAAGACTCTCAAATCAGCTTATAGAGGGTACCACACGTAAAAGAGGACAGGGCTTCTCTATATTTCAAAGCTGCACAGAAGGAGACATTTCCAGAGATGTAATACAAATTACATTTGCTGTAATGTTTTCTCCCACCCAGCTGTTACAGATGAACTTGTCCACTCTCACATTTGCACGTCCTAATTTTACAGTTAGTATACATTGTTGTTGTTTTGGGGAGCATTGAAGTCATATCTGATTTGTGCCAGGCCTATTACAGGGTTTTCCTGGCACATGTTATTCCGTGGGAGGGTTACCAATGGGAGGGTTGCCACTGTCTTTCATCCGAGAGCAAAAGATGGTGAGTTGGCTGAGATCATCTACTGGGTTTCCATGATCAAGTTGGGATTCAAACCCTGGTCTAACAGAGTCCTACCACTCATAGGATGGGCTGCTGCTCTGCACTTTTGACATAGAATCCATTCGATGCAGTTCAGGATAGGTCGGGTGATGCAGGGCACGGAGCAACAGGTTTTCCACGCCCCCTGCCAGAACCCCATGGGTTCACCATGATATGTGGCGAATCAATGGGTCTTTGTGATGAGGTTCCCAGTCCTTCTCTTGAACCACTACACCATGATGGCTCTTGACACACACATACCTGGGAAATGAGCCCCATGAGTTCAAGATGGTGAGCATTTCAGTAGTTGGGTTGCTAGATCAGAACTATCTCAGGCTCTAAGATTTCAGCAGGAAACCCAAATGTTACAGGAGGCAAACCCTGTCATTAAATATAGTATGATACCTGAAGCATCCATCAGGTTTGCACAGACTATGACATTGAATAAAAATGTAATGTTTGTTTGTGGGATTAACAGAACTCAAAAACCACTGGACAAATTGACACCAAATTTGGATACAAGACACCTAATAACCCAATGTATGTCCTTCACTCAAAAAATTGATTTTGTCATTTGGAAGTTGTAATTGCTGGGATTTATAGTTCACCTACAATCAAAGGGCATTCTGAACCCTATGGACAATAGAATTGGACCAAATTTGGCACACAGTTCTCCCATAACCAACAGAAAATACTGGAAGGGTTTGGTGGGCAGTGTCCTTTGGTTTTTGAGTTGTAGTTCACCTACATCCAGAGATCACTGTGGACTCAAACAACTATAGATCTGGACCAAACTCTACATGAATACTCAATATCCCCAAATGTGCACACTGGTAGAGTTTGGGGAAAATAGAATCATGACACTTGGGAGTTGTAGTTGCTGGGATTTATAGTTCACCTACAATCACAGAGCATTCTGAAACCCACCAATGATAGAATTGGGCCAAACCTCCTGCACAGAACCCCCATGTGGGCCACAGCAACACATGGCAGAAGACGGTTAGTATACAATAAAAAGGTAGTGTCTAACCAATGTAGAAGACAGAAGGACACATATGTTTCAGTGTTAACTCCCAGATCTTCCTCTCTCCACTTGACATAGAGTCAACTGGAGAGAGTCCATGCCTCTTTACAGGCATATGGTGTACAATAGAGACAACCATACCAGGCATACGCTTTGGAGACCATCTTTCTCCTAGGATCCTTTCTCCTAGTTGTAATTCTCTCAAGACAGGCATCAAAATAATTTCAGGTGAAAACATGAGGGTTTTTTCCCAGACATAAAATCATCTGTCTTTTCAATGTCCTCAAAGGTCAACTATTTTCTGCATTACATTTCTTGGATGTTTCTACTTCTCTTTATTCTTTGATTGGTCGGTCTGGCTGAAGAGACATTGTTCTGTTAGGCTGCAGTCTTAAATACTCTTATTTCATTTCATATCACATTACAGTGGTTGCAGATCTTGAAAAATCACTTATGCTCTTCCATACTTTCAAATTACAGTTGTTAGACCCGATTCTAGATCACACACGATCACATTCCTACTGTGATCATGTATATTGTATGACATGCCAGTGTTGAGTGCCATAAAAGGATCCGCCTCTATATTCTTAGAAAGGGTCCATGGTTTTCACCCAACTGGCAAAGAGGTCCATAGAATAAAAAAGGTTATGAATCCTTGTTATAAAGCAGGGGTCCTCAAACTTTTTAAGCAGAGGGCCAGGTCACAATCCCTCAAACTGTTGGAGGGCCGGATTATAATTTGGGAAAAACATGAATGAATTCCTATGCACACTGGACATATCTTATTTGTAGTGCAAAAAAACCCACTTAAAACAATACAATAATTAAAATGAAGAACAATTTTAACAAATAAGAAATTATTAGTATTTCAATGGGAAGTGTGGGCCTGCTTTTGGCTGATGAGATAGGATTGTTGTTGTTGTTGTTGTTGTTGTGTGCTTTCAAGTCATTTCAGGCTTAGGTTGACCCTGAGCGAGAGCTGGGTAAATGACTTTGGAGGGTTGTATTCAGCCCTCGGGCCTTAGTTTGAGGACCCCTGTTATAAAGGAACAACTGAGGACAAAGTTGTGAATCCCTGTTTGGCCATGGAAGGGACTTCAGACAAGTCCAACACTCTCAGCCCCAGGAAAACTGTAATAAGGTCATCTAAGGGTTGCTATACTTTAGAAGGATTTGAAGGCACACAACAATCCTCAATGAAACCAACTAGGATTTACTTTACATTAAAACTACAAAGGGAGGCAGTCAGGATCGAGCTCAACAACCCCAAACCAGCCACACTGTCTAAGGTTCTCCCTCTTTTCACAGGTGTGTGCGCCCTCGACTCACCCTTTATGTGTCCAAGGAACTGGAAACAAGTGGGAACAATGGGTCCCCCAACCCAGAGTCGGGTAAGTTAATGTTACTCAAAGTGTACCATTGTGCCTTGGTCCAGTGGCTGATGAGAGTTGCTCCTTTCATTCCAACTGCCATTTGACTTCCAATGGCACCCCACAGCCATTCCATTTTCCTTCTGTGTCCTGTCTTATTTGTGCGAACAAGTGTGATGTGTGACTTGAGTATTATACTAGAACTGAGACCAGAATCCCTCCTTTGTCATGGAAATCACCTTGGACAAGTCAAACTCTTCTAGCCTTAGAAGAAGTCTGCTGTTGACAGATCTTACCAAGAAGACCACATGATAGGGTCATCTTAGGGTTGTCATACGCTAGCAATGACTTCAAGGCACAAAACAACAATCTAACTTATTTATGTTGTATCCTGATGATGTGTAAGCCACCTTGGAACTATTTTAGCTGAAGGGCAGGCTATAAATATAGTACAACCTCTGTATCTGTGGGATTGGTTTCTGCGGTTTTATTCTACAGCCAACAAAATATGTCCTAAGCATTTTCTAGGTCTTCCAGTGCAACACTGTAGTATTCTTGGGTCAGAGGTGCTTTATTTCAATAGAGTTTGCTATTCACAGTTTTGCATATCCACGTGAAGTCTGGGAACGTGTCTTCTGCAGGGGGTCATACAGTACATTCCTAACATTACTCCATTAAAGTTAACGTCAGAGGAATTATGATAGACCTCCTCCTACCTTCATCTATCCACAATTATTAGGAGACAGCAAAACTGTTTTTCATAGGTAGTGGTGGCCATGGTGATTTTTTGTTTCTTATTCAAGAAGCTGTTTTAGTGATAAACACTGTCATTTCCTTCTGGAAATGTTTGCTCTTTATGAGGAGTTTCACAAAGTTTTGCTTTTAACAAAAAACTTTACTTTTTAGCATTTTATCTTTAATGTTACACACTGCAGTGTTCCTTTTAAGAGTGGCTTGGAAAATATGTGGCCCTACAGATGGTGTTGGACTGGAAATCCCAAATGGCCTCAACCAATAACAATAAGGGATTGTGAGTGTTGCAGAGCAACAATTCATGCTACCATAGAAGTTGGCCATTTTTGGTTTTTTTAATGAAAACAAAACTTCAAGCAGAAGTTGATCACAGGGTCATACTATAGGTTCTAGACCAGTGGTTCTCAACCTGGGGCCCCCAGATGTTTTTGCCCTACAACTCCCAGAAATCCCAACCAGTTTACCAGCTGTTAGAATTTCTGGGAGTTGAAGGCCCAAAACATCTGGGGACCCCAAGTTGAGAAACACTGTTCTAGACATTTCTAGAAAGGTAAAGACTTCTCAGATTTTTTAAAAAAGTGTTTTTTGGTTCACTTTCTTGGGAGTCTTGTACCCCTGACGCCAGTGAATATGGAGGGCTGACTGTATATATTAAAGGTAAACGTAAAGGTAGTCCCCTGACATTAAGTCCAGTCATGTCTGACTCTGGGGTGTGGTGCTCATCTCCATTTCTAAGCCGAAGAGCCAGTGTTGTCCGTAGACACCTCCAAGGTCATGTGGCTGGCATGACTGCATGGAGCGCCGTTACCTTCCCGCTGGAGTGGTACCTATTGATCTACTCACATTTGCATGTTTTCGAACTGCTAGGTTGGCAGAAGCTAGGGCTGACAGCGGAAGCTCACGCCACTCCCCGGAATCGAACCTGCAACCTTTCGATCAACAAGCTCAGCAGCTCAGTGCTTTAACCCACTGTGCAACCAGGGGCTCCGTATATATTAAGCTGAATATATTGTATATAATAATGTATATATATTGTATATATTGTATGTATTATAGGACTGTATATATTAAGCTGAAATATTTTTAACCCACATAAAATTGTATTTGTATTAGTTTGCGAGTTTACTATTTTCCCTTCCTTTTCATTTATCAAAAGTCATGTATCAGGAGTTGTATTTGGAAGAACTGACTGCCACCGAACTTACCAATAAACTGGCTGAACTACTCAGCTTCCCAGTCAGCCAAATCCATCAGGTTTCCAGACAGGGGCCTACAGGAATTCACATCCTTGTCAGTGATCAGGTAAGACACTCATACATAAAAGATGAACACACTGCGATCTTCTTCAGATGATGACTGAAACCAGACCATGGAGAAGTTCCTTTTTGTGCTGTAACTTCCACCATCCCTGAGTCAATCCACATTCAGGTAATGCAGGAGGGGAGCAAACAAAGGTCTGCATGTTATCCCACCTCCTAACACTGCAACCTCAGCATTTTGGTTTTGAAGTATGAAGTCAAGCAAGCATTTCCTCATTACACCAAGGATAGAGGGGGAGCTGACTGGTACACTAAGGTCAATGCATGCATGCATGCATGCGCATATGGATTTGCTTTGCAGATTTCTAAGCTTTGAATGGATACATACTAAACAATTTTAACAGCTCTATACTACTTAAACTGCCATGGCTGCTGTAGTGAATCTTACCTAGTAGGCCTGAAAGGATGCCTGGATAATGGATGGCAGACCACCATTTTGGGAGTGCATGCCAGGAAGGCAGCCATCTTGAGTGAGGATAGATAGAAGAGGGGAGGAGTTTGGAGTCTCCTAGGATTGGCTAGAGCAGTTGGGAGGAGCCAAGTCTTTGGAGGGAAAAAGATTTCAGCTTCAGTGGGAGTTGAGAATGGGGAACTGGTGTGTGAAGGTTTTTTGAAACTGGGTTTTCAGGGAGAAAGTGTCTGTGTCAGACAGTGCTGTGAGGTGACAGGAAAAGGTCAGACAGCAACCTGATTGCTTGTGGGAGTTAGCGCAAGAGATTGGCTCTCTAGGTTGGGTTAGTTAGCAGGAAGAACTCTAGGGTAAAGTTTGTTAATAACCCAGGGGACTGCCTAGGATAGGTTAGTCAGAAATCATTACTATTTCTCTGAAGTAGAGTGAGGGTTTTTGTTACCAACAGGCAGATCTGTTTGGTTAGCTTTGTCTGTAACCAAGTGAAGAGAGCTATTCAAGCAGCAATCAAGCTGAAGTACTTTTGTAACAAGTCACGCTTTTTGTACCTCTCAAAAGTAGTTAGTTGTCTGTTTTTATAAATAAATCTTGTTCTATTTAACTTCCAAAAGATCTCTACTGCGCATCATTCTATCATCAAGCCTATGTGATAGTTCCAGCATTTTTAACATATTGTTACTACAGAAAAGCCTCTCGACAGTTATTTTGGAAGCCAGGGGAAAAAGCAGTGTTGGCAGTGTTGGTGGGAAAAGTTTACCTCAAATACTCTTTAAAAATCCTAAGGCAACTTAGGTTGGTGGCAGCTTTAATTCAAAAAGGGAGATTATAGAAAAGCAGTATTGTCTTCGCTATAACACACATACATCATCATCTCGCTACTATATTGGAAGCGCAGGGGTGGGATTTTTGAAGAAAAGATCTTTGGGGAAGATCCATTCCTGCCCCAGATATAATACTAATAAGCTTCCAGCCTTGGCATGATATTACAGTGGTGTTCAGCTGTGAGATATATATGATACATACTTCATTAAAGTTGCCTACAGGATCCTGGGATTTGTAGCATGATGAAACTTTATTCCCCTGAACTGCAGTTCCAAAAGAAAATTCTAATTATCTCATGAAACTACAAATCCATAGGATGAACCCATAGCAATTATAGTGGTTTCATTGTGCAATCTGGACAATGACACAATGGCTATTATTTCCTGACCCTAAATTAAATCTGACTCTTCAAATGTGAAGAGAATTTATTTAATACAAGCTAAGGAGCATTCAGTGTTTCGTTTCTAAGAAATGAATACTACGTTCCACTAGCCATCTCTCTGTATGAGCATCTGTTATACTCAAGAGTGCCACTATATTTTATGCCTGCCCACAATCTCTTTTGCTGCATCACTGCAATGTTGCCATCTGTCATGGAGATGTCTGGATATATGGATATGTGTGTATGTGTATGTATTGAAATTTGGCAATTCCCAATTGGTTTTAAAAAGGCATGGATCTGCCCAGTATCTAACATTGTATTGCTCTCCTCTGGGTTGTTACAGATGGTCAGAAATCTCCCAGATGAATCATGCTTTGTAGCAGCTGCAATAAAAGGTAAGTAAGCCTGTAAAATAACAAAGACTTGTTGTACAATAAAAACCAACACACTGTGGCATTTGTAATGGTGTATATGTGGATGGAAAGGGGTAATATATAATGCCCTTTACATGCATAATCAGTATCTTGGCAGGATTGGGAATTCAGTGATCCCCATTGACCCCATTGCATTGAACAAGAGACCCAACTGCTATAATCAACCGAGTTTATCTGTAATGGATAGGCGCAACATTTTGTTCTCTGTCACAGGCTGGTGTTGGGTAAAATTACTAGCCCCTCGGCCCACACAATGGATGTAATGAAAATCCATACATTCATTTGTATGAGTGATGAATACTTGGAAAGTGATTTATGTTGTCTTTTGTTGTGTGGTCTTACTACAGTGCAGAACACGGAAGCCTACCACTTAGTTCTGAAATAGACCTGGATCTAACAGAAGATATGCTGCCAGCCTGAAAAGAAGGAACAGAATGGTAGAGGAGTAGGTGCAATAATAACAACGAAAAACTCACAAGATCACTGTATCCCGAAGAACTCAGGATCTCCCACAGCTAAACTCTACTCGGATCCTGAACTAAAGGAGCAAACTGTTTTATTTTATTTAGATCAAGAGACACTGAAACTGCAAATAGAACATCCTGTTCAGCTTTCTATCCTGCCTTTGAATTCTTTAAGTGGATGAGCTCATTTTTGCAAAACTCTCACTAATGGGTAGAGGAAGCAACAGAGATGTCATGGTTACACATAAGGAAGTAAGCACCCAGGTCAGAGATACTGTGACAGGACTACAAAGAGTAAAATTATATGCTTTTGTGTGTGCATATGCACTTTTAAAATCCCACCATGTGTTTTACTCGTATTGAACTGTTTTTTTCTCAGTACGTTGAGTCCTGATGGCTACTGGCTAAGAGTCCTTCTACAAAAAGGTCTTTGCAAAATCCCCACCACATAATGGTGGTGGAACGATGTACTTTTTTAACAAATGACTATGTGAAATGCATTCATACATACGAATCAACAATGGGAAGGTACCAAACCCTTTGTGCTCAGTATCCTCTGCTTATAGTGCATCCAAAAACCAAATTGGACGCATTTCTAGGCTGAAAGCTTAAGGGACTATTGGTGTGAGAGTCTAAATGACTAATTTGAGATATCATTAATTTATATAGTGCAATCAGTGTATGCGTGTTATACTGCTTCACAAGGAAACACTATCACCTTTCCTTTACGAACAATAAATTTGAAGCTAAGGAAAGAGCCTATACTGATGCCTCAGTACAGATATTTACACAATAATGCCCACACTGCAAGTGGGCTACTCTCATTTTGCGGAGAATATGTGGAATGCAGCCATCTAAATGCTTGAGTGAGACCATTAAAAAATAATGCCTTGCTCACGGCAATGAAGCTTTTAAAAATCCAACAATATCGAGAGACTTTTAAAGGTTGCACTGAGGTTTGTGTGCGTATGATTTTCAAGGGCTAGGGCACTGCTGGAGAGGGATGGTCTAAGAATAACTGCAAGGTATGAAAGGCAAGGAGTGTGCAATGTGCTCATCTGTATAAAATGATGAGGGGCTACATCTTTTTGTTGTTCGTTCGTTTCTGACTCTTTGTGACCAGCCCACGCCAGAGCTCCCTTTCAGCCATCACCACCCCCAGCTCCTTCAAGGTCAATCCAGTCACATCTTTACACTGAATCTATTCAACCTTCAGGCTGTAAATTCCTCAGTCCTGCTTCATGTCACTAAAATCAATTGGCTTCACCCATAGTTCATAGTAGCTCCGCTTGCTTAGAACTTCCATCTCCTGATCTTTGCCACTACAACACTGAGCATAAGGACATACCTGCCCCTATTCACAAGACTTATTCTAATCCAAGACTGGTGCCAGGGTGGTCACCCATGAAGGTTTCTGGAGATGAGACGAGACAGGTGATAGGGTTCTTCTGGTCAGTAGCTGACACATCTTGGTAGAGATCTTGAGGAGGCAGGTGACAGATCAATGTCATTGCCATGATATCCAATGGTAAGAAGAGGTGGTAAACCAAGGTCAGATAATTGGCTGAAGGAGAATTGTGTAACAATATCTAAGAATTTGAGAGCTTCCCAATTTATGTTCCAGCTTCCAAAGGAAAGCAAAGTCATGTCTCCAGAAGCAAAGGACTACAAATGTTCAGTGCACTAGCCTTTCTTCCATTTACCTCACAAGCACAGACTGTAAGATTTGGGAGGTTTGCAGGTTTTGGGAGAGAAATAGTAAAAAGCCAATAAACAGAAGGCTAGGTTTCAAGCATTCCAAGCCTGTGTTAAGCTGCAGTGCTGTATCTAGGGGGGAAAATAGGACTTACTCCTAAGTAAACATATATAGATTATTGGTGTTACTCCTATCTTGCATTTGACCAGTAGAACAGAAGCACAAAACAATTGGTTTTCAGAAGTCCTTTCCTCAAGAAAAGTACATATG
This sequence comes from Anolis sagrei, assembly GCF_037176765.1. Lineage (NCBI taxonomy): Eukaryota > Metazoa > Chordata > Lepidosauria > Squamata > Anolidae > Anolis > Anolis sagrei. The sequence continues at coordinate 43,564,710 of NC_090026.1, read as the reverse complement.
CTCTGACCCTGCTTAAGCCATTTTCACCTGTTAGTATTGACTGCAAACTTATATTTTTAAAAATCTATTTTTATTGCTGTGAATGTCTATGCCTTTTTATATTAAAATATGGCTGCATTTTGCTGCCATCTGTTACCAGCTGGGTGGTTTTTCAAAACTGCCAGATGCACATAATGTGTAAGTGGAAACAATATGTATTATTATTTTTTTGGCTGAATAAGGAAGACTGTTAAATGTACATTTATCTCTTTGAACATCCAGATTTGTTATCCAGAACCTCAGAGTCCATGGAATTCTTTCCTCTCCCAGATACAGAAAACTCATGCAAAACCTTGCTGGAGGCACAAGAACAACTTGGCTGAATCGCAGTGTCAGCATTTTAACCAAATCTAAGCTTCAATATACATCTAACAATTTTCTAGCCTGAGGGCATCTTTGTACTATTTTAAAATGTACAGCATGAGTTAGAGCCAACTTTGCATTGCACGAAGGTCTAGAATCGCACCAGTAAAACCATTGTGTATGTAAACAAGCCTTTCTGAACGTTTACATGAAGTATCGTCCAAAGTATTGCTGTTTCCAAGGTTAGCATAGTTAGTCTTGTATAGTGCAAAAGGTAGTCTTCCATAGATCACAATGGATACTTGCAATTATAGAGACCTTGCTCATTCATTGTCACATAGTGATAGTCCTATTCCATAATTCTAATATAGTGCTCCTTGTATTTCCTCTTAAATATCTATTACCCAGGCTTAATTTTCCAATAAGTAAGCATGGTAATTAGATATTCATTTTTTCCACTTTATGAACTCAACTCACAGTCACAAAACAAATCTCCAAAACCTAGTCCAAATGCTAATTGTGCACTTACTTAAGTCAGGCTGAAAACAGCACCTTGACTAACTCAAAAACATTCTTATGTTAAATGTATTGTCAAAGGTTTTCATGGCCGGAATCACTGGGTTGTTGTAGGTTTTTCCGGGCTATATGGCCATGTTCTGGAGGCAATTTTTCTCCTGACGTTTCACCTGCATCTATGGCAAGCATCCTCAGAGGTAGTGAGGTCTCACTACCTCTGAGGATACTTGCCATAGATGCAGGCGAAACGTCAGGAGAAAAACTGCCTCCAGAACATGGCCATATAGCCCAGAAAAACCTACAACAACCCACATTCTTATGTTATCCTGCAAAGCTACAAAATATCAAGGGTTTTCTATCAATACAAATTTAACCAATTACAATGCTGGATAGTAAAAAAGACGAAGACAGATTTAGCTACATATATACATACCTATTTATATATGTATAGCTTTACTTTTAGTGAACTGGCATTATATTCACACTCATGTGTCCAGAAGAGGGGAAAGCACAGGTTACGGGGTCATTAAAGTAATATTTCATAATATAGAATACATAATTACGGGGCTAAATGACAAATCTCTATCTTGAGTGTTCAACATATTTCTTTCCAAGAAAAACCAGACTTGCCATTCACATTAAAAAGTATCTTGATCAAAACTACTCAACATGAGGTGGTTGCACTGCGCTCCACAATTTGGAAGTGGTATTTTTAAAAATGGAGCAGAAAACGTCAAGGATTCACACGGTAGTAAACATTTTAAGAAACACAGCGCTTGAATGACTGGATTTGTGTAATGAAAGGTTTTCCGTTAGAGCTTCACCACAATTGTCCTGAGGGAACTGACTGAAGGTACTCACTTCTAAAGAAGTTTGGTGTTTAACTACCAAAAATCCAGTATATGGGAAACCAGCTGAATATCTAATACATTTATACAATGGCTCCTGGATTCCAGTTTCTATGTACAGATCACAGGTAAGGAAGCCCAGGTCTTTCTATGGGCTTTCCCCTTTGAAACGGGACACTCTTGTTAAGACACCATGTTATACAATTCCTTGCCTTCCACCCACCCAAATACACAACACCATGGCCAGCCATGTTAATCACATCTACATTACACATAAGGAAGAAAAGAAAAGAAAAACATAGACCTCCTAATTTTTTTTAAAGTGTTGCAAATTTAGCCTGCAGATGAAAATTTTAACTTGTGATTGAATTAGAGCTTGAAAAATCTGTTGAATCAGCATTTTGTCATAGCCTGTGGGTGTTCAGATCATATGGTTGTGAGTATATTATCTGTTCCAACAATCTTTAATCAGTTTGCCAAACAAGTTGCTACCCAGCCAATGGGATAATAATGAATGTTTCCCATAATATGCAACAGGATGTGAGTGCAGCTGCAAGATAACACAGGTTTTATTGGAGAATCACCTACTTTTATCCAAGTATGAAAACATCTAAAGATAATGCCAACACGTTTGACATTTCAGCTTTTCAAGGCTTCCAGCTGAATAAGTAGATTAAAAAAATGGAGAGATAATAAGTAAAAGCTGTTGTGGTCATACTGTATCCTTACCATATGTTTCTTAGTAGCCCAGCTGTAGTTGAAATTTTAAAGGTCACCCGGAGGATAACTATTTTCTGTTCAGATACTTGATTTGGCATATATTGTAATCTGGCATATATTATCAATCTGGTTACTAAAATAATGCTCAGTTGACTTAGACCTCCAAATGACCCCATCACTTTGGATATCAATTTTCATTAAGTTCAAAACCTCTCCTTCTTTTTCACGTGCAGCTCACTAGTATTCAGGTAGCTGTGGGGTGAAAATTCTTTCCTTATAATAATGTAAGAAACCTATTATAGAACAGGAAGGCTTTCATGATGCAGTATATCTTCAAACCCCCACAACAGTCATCAATGACTATTTAACACCACTATTTCCAAAATAATAAAATGCATAATGCAGCTAATCCTTGCTTAAAAATCATATGCGCAAACAGATGTGTTTGAAGGGGTGGTTTTGAGTCCAAAGGTCTTTGAAGGGAAAATAATAATCTTTATTTTGAAATCCTGTGAATATGTAGTGAGGAACTGATCTACATTGCCACTTGCCCACTGCTTTCAAAGTCAAAGCTTCTTCTGAGCTTCTTGTACCAATTTCAAAATATGTGTATTTTTCACACATGATAGGAAGTACATAGATTAAAGAAGGAATCAACCCCAACATCAAACCAGAGGCAAAAACTTGAGCTTCTTATATTCAAACATTCTGGCTGGAAAACTGGGAAGTTCAAGTCTTCTTAGAAGGTGGTGAAGCACATTAAAATTTGCCCACATGACATATTGAGAATGGACTTCTTGCAGTATTTAAAATTAACAAAAAGTCTAAAATTACCTGGGAGAAATTACTAGCAAACAAGAACATAGTATTTTAATTCTATGAAAAGCCATTTCCCCAACAAGACAAACATAGAAAATGGTCGTTTATTTGTATTATTAATAAATACAGGTAAGGAAGTTGATGGATTATGCTTAATTCTAGAAGGATTTCACCAAATTGCATAAATTAAATCATTTTTTCTGGCTTGCAGCACCCAATTCTAGCAACTATCAGTTTGGTCTCAAATTATCTTTTTCTGGAATCTGACAGTTAGAAATACAGGTCCCCTGCATACAAAGGACATGCAAGAAGTTTCCTATGGTGCCATCCCACTCTGAAGGAGACTGAAAAATGGTTCCCACATCATGGGGTATGGAAGGGTAGAGATAAACTGCTATTTAACATGGACAAATGAGAAAAAAACAACGGCACATGCAATCCAGCAAGCATTACTATGGTACAATTTTGATTCATATTAAAGAGGTCTGTATGAGAATAATGTTTGGTGGATTGTTTTTGTTCCCTACCTTTAGTGGAGGAGGAAGATCCTAGAAACATTGTATGGCTTACTTTGTAAGCTGTGTTTAAACACTGTCAAGATTGTGGCAATAAGTGTGTGCTCCTGGCATGTTCAAAAGAATCAATAATTTTGCAACATTTAGTAGTTTGACAAATGTCATAGTCATTTTGGGATTCAAAAGAGGGTGTTACATTGTCAAATGTTAGAAATGGTTGCATTAATCATATATGGTAATGGAAAAAACAGTCATATAACTGTGGTGGAGTCACTGAAAAAAATTCAAGATAGAGAAAGAGAGAAAACAGCATTTCCTTTTAAATCAGTAAGCTTTCCCTTTTTTGTGTCTTTGGTACTAGTCTGCACTGCTCTAAAGCCCTTGAGACTTGAAAATGTAATGCGTGTTTGTGTGTACATGAGAGAAATAAAGAAGTTAAGAGATCACTGCATAAATTTAATAATTCTCAAGAGGGCACAGGGAAACACAAATTCTCTGAAATCCAAAGTAACTTTTTAGCGCCTTAGCTTAAATAAGAGAACATTTCACAGGACAACTCCCATAAAACAATAGTATTCCCCACCCCCAATTCTTCTGCCAGTTAAAATAACTAAGGATTGTCCTCCAAGATCTGTGTGCTGCAGAGAATGAAAAGTGAGTACCTGGCCTTATATTTGAACAATTTGTAATGCTGTCTGGGTCAGACTTCTGTCTCACCACCCGCTCGGAACCAGCCCGATCTACTTGTGCAAAGTGTGCTTCCAACTCTGGATGGAGACCTTTTCACTTTAACATCAGGAGGGATAAAGTGGAGAACACATCCAGTTTCTTTCGCCATAACTATATTTCAGCTTCCCTGTCCTAGTCTTTGGTATCCAGTGCAAATCCGGCAACATTAACTGACTTGACAATTCTATACACGTTTAAGATGCTTTTATCCCATTTGTGCATAGCCTGACAGTACCATGGCAAGCTGCATTAAAGATTTTCATCTGTTACCAACATGGCTTTTTATCTCCCACTCTGAGAGCCACAACAGTGGAGTAAATCTTTGGGAGTTGAACTGAGTTGGAAGAGAAGGAGTTATTTGGCAAGCCATGCCTTGGGACATAAGGAGTCGACACATCAGAAAAGAGAGCAGCAGATCAGAAACAACTGGAATGAGAATAGGCAAATGGGAAGCTTCCAATTACAAAATTGGATGTTTGTAAGAAACATCAATAAGTGAGCCATGCGCATAGGGACTGTACTTCTCCTTATAAAAGGCTCCTTTGTGCTTTCTGTAATCCAGCCATCACACTGGCAGGTGCCTTTAAAATCTATGTTTGGGCATAATTTGTGAAGGACAAAGCCAATAGATGGTTGAATTGGTAATTCAGCCTGCAGGAAACTGGAATGACATTATTATTCTGCATGTATTTTTTTTTAAAAAAACCCATCCACTACACAACTTGGCCTCCAAGGCACCATGAAATGGCTCCAGTGCTTTCTGATGAAGTAGCTCTAAATTAAGCAAAGCAAAATGAAATATATTGTTATACCCTTTAGTGTTGAACTAGATAAATCTAGCTAATTTTCACATCAAGGTGGCGACTTCTAAACAGATTGCACCCATTTGGCTATGAAGCTATGAAAACCAGACTGACTAAAGAGGAACTTTCAGAGATGGCTCTCATGATGCAGGAAAATTACTATTTAAAACAGAGTAATATATAGTTGTGTGCAGTTTTTGATTTGGGGTCATATGTTTCTTTGATAGATGTACATCTGAACATACACTATGATATAACAAATGCCATCCTCTCCAACTTGAATTATTGGTTTAAAAATCTGGGAAAGAATCTGTATAGAAGGGCTTTTGCTTTTGTAACATCCATCTGTTTCACAGCTATATTTTCAAACCTAGTGGTAAAAGATGCCTTAAAAATTACCTTGACATATATTTTATGTTCAATTGTTTCATACAATTTCAGAATTAGACATCTATTTCTTTTTTTAAAAAAAAATTGTGGAGATACTGAGGAAAAGAAAAAAAAACAAAAGAAAATAAATCAGACCTGACATTACAGATTTCTAGCTTTATCGTCACAACAATCTAGGAAGCCTCTGAGCCAAATGCTATGAAACACGGAAGATAAACCGCTGAACCTTCAACATGAGCATGCTCAGTGTATGTGCCGGCACGTAAAACGAGGAAATACAGAAGCGCAGGAATAAACATCTCACAATGGCTGCTGTTTTAACATTCCCTAACACAAGGATGATTTTTTTAAGAAATAAAAAATATATAACCTTGGATTGTGTTGGGATTTTTTTTACATTTTCTTCCCTCTGACAGTGACTTTAAGATTCAGTGTTCATTTTTGTTCCCTTCCTCAGTTATCAACCCTCTCCCCAGACTTGCACTGAAGGGTTTGTCCATCTTGCTGATTAAATATCAAAAGAATGATCTTTTCCTTCTCACTTCCAAGGAACAGCAGTTTTTCAGAGGTGTGTGATGATCCCCTCCCAACTGTCTTGCCCGCCCACCTCCCCATGATTTTTTTTCTGAGCATGCCCAGTAGGAATGGTTCATCATTATACCAATCCACCTACAAGGAAAAAAGGGAGAAAGATCCCACTGATCCAGCTCCTCAGCTCCAGAGTCCTTCAGTTTGCTGGACTAAGTAGGCGTGTGTGTGGGTATGTGTGTACACTATGACATGTGTGTTTTCATGTGTGGCTATGGGGCAAAAAAGGGGAACAGAGTTCAGCATCCAGTTCCCGCTGCTTTGCCTTCTTTCAAAAGGCCCTCACGAAAAGACCACCGGCATCACTTTTCATGGAGATACTGGTGTCCACGGTTACTTCTAGAAGGGTAATTTAAATACTCAGTTTTTTGCACAAGGTAGATCAACTCCCGCGTCATAGGATGATGCAACATCTGCAGAAGCGCTGTCTGCTGCCCCCCACTGAGGGTGGGGGGGTCACGGGCGCGAAGTAGGCGTGAACTTTAATATTGGGTAAGTGGGTCTGAAAAGACAAGCACAGGTTTAATTTAGCAGAATTAAGCAACTTGTAAACACAAGCTTTAAAAAAAATGAGGGGATGGGTAGGGTTGCATGCATATGGCCATTGGACCTATGATTTGCCAAACAGATTTCTGGAAAGAGTAGGATAATGTTTTAGGCAATGCACAGGATTCTCTGTAATACATTTTATTTTCTTTTTAAAAATTGTATTTATCTATTTTGTTTACATTTGGCACTTTTTGCTGTTTGGCATAAATATTCCCCTCAATTTGGTACAGGGTTTTAATATTCAGTTAATGTTTTGGCTTCATTAGAAAGCAGCAAATGAAGAACGGAGGTTCTTTCTGAGCTTGTCATTGTTGGGAGCAAAGAGGCATCAATGTTTGCAAAGTGAGAGTTTTTCTCACTAGAGAGGGGACGGACTCTAGAGAGAATACCAGCCCTTTTGTTTCACCTCATAGTTTCTTTCTCTAATCTATGTACTCAAGGTTTCTTTTGTTTCCCTCCTGCCTGCAGAGGTCACTTTCTCCCCTTTCCAGGAAGCTATTTTTTTTCTTTGTCTATGGAGGGCACATACATGATAATCCAGCATTATAATGGTTTTCGACCTTCTAAGAGATCTTATACTAATGTGTAGACAAACTTTTAAAAAACTTTCATATTCCAATACGGATTTATTGAAACCATAAAATACTGTATAAGTTCTATTCTTTACCCTATAATAGCATCCAGAGTGTATTATTCACAAGGCTGGATTATCATAGATGCTACAAACTTCTCACTATATTACTGAATGAATCAGGGGACTGAATTTTGATCGGCTTCTTCTCATTCCATTAGAATAAGAAACAGAGCCTATTCTGCACTCCCCTGCACTAGAAATAAGTATTCAGTTTTTTAATATAAGATTAATAATTAATAATAGATTAATAAAAGATTTTGCAACCTAAATAGTTTGTGCAGATCAAGCCAGTCAGAATATATTTGGAAATTTAGGCAAAGATCTATCCAAGGTACTAAAACTCCAACCTATGGGAGTTGGAAGGATAATAATGTGGGGAGAAATGCACCTTGAGAAAAGCATGCAATTTTATTGTCAGACATGGCAGTGTCACTTGGACAACTGTAAATTTTAGAAGCTCTGGGATTATTCTGTAGACTATACATTTCTTGTGTTAGTGGCTGGGGTGTTTCACCGTAACCCAGTGGGCTACAATAGATTCAGAGGTTGAAGGGTTGAAGTGGTTAGATTTTTTATGGCCAAGGCTAGAAACAGAATTTAAGCTAAGCTACAACCTTTACAGTAACTTGGCAAGGACAAAAAGGATTTGGGGGGGGGGGGGGGGGAAGCAATATATAGCTATGAATTATACTTGTTATTATGCAGCACAGTTTGAGGTAGCCTGATCTTGAATTGGGAATTAAAACTATTGCCTTCAAGCCCCGCAAAGAAAAATAAAACAAAACCTTTATCTGCTCCTAGTGTAGATGCAAACTGCAGGAACTGATTTGCTGACTAAGAGCTACACTAATGCCTGTATTTTTGGCCCATCCTGGAGACACGGAGGTTATGATAATGTGTGACAGTTTCAAAATCTACCATTATGACACTGAAGAGGTTAATTAGAAAAGAGAGTAAAATAGTTGACAGTTTTTTGAGTGTGTCAGGAGCGACTCGAGAAACTGTAAGTTGCTTCTGATGTGACAGTTGACAGTGCACAGGCAGTTTTGCTTGAGAGAGAGAAGAGAAAAAATCAACTTAACCTTTACCATCTTCTACAAGTCCTTGTTAGTTGACCATGTGACTATTCTGAAAGTTTGGAGGATACATAAGACTATATAAAGCGCCTCCAAAGATATGACATACTATGCTGCATGGATGTTTTAAAAAGAGGACATCTGTCGGGATGCTTTGATTGTGCTCTTCCTGTATGGATTGGACATTATGGCCTGTGCAGTCTCCTCCAACTGTATGATTCTATGATTATTTGTTCTTTGCCTTCGTTTGAAGACCAGGTTTAAAGCATAATTTGGAATGAATGTGCCTCGTGGCAGTTTGGGACGAATCAATCAAACAAAGGAACTATAGCATGTGCTTGAGTCAACTTAAATAAATAAATTCTTTTTTTTTACCCTGAGTCTCTTGATTCCAGCCCGTGTTATCTGTTGACAGTCATACAACTCTATCCTTTCCAGACTATGGCAGCTTTTGAGGTGTTCCAAGGAAGCGTCTGTAATCAAAGGGCAGTTGTCCAGCTCGATAACCTCCAGGCGATCGTGAGCACAGGCGCCATTGCCCAGATGGCGAATACCATCATCAGTGATGAGCTCACAGTGTGATAAACTCTGCCGCCACAATGGCAAGAAAATGAAACAGAAGAGGAAGTCACAAGTGGCATTTTAAAAAAGTTATATTACAGAACAAAATGATCTGTATGAAGATTCTACAGAAAATCTTCAGTTAAATATGAAATATTGGCAAGGCTCTGGTTGGAAATACATGGCTGTTATCCTCATGATCACAGTCCTCATCATGGGTTCATTTTTGCATACTGTTCTAACCATTTCCCTTTATCAATCTTCTTCACAGCCTTCTTTGAGCTTGCTGTTTTTCCAATGCATGGCAGTGTTTCTCATTCCATGGTTTTTTTTTTTCAAATCCCCCCTCCTCGTTACTCTTTCCCTCACTTATATGACATTCCTATCTGATTTGGACTATATTATGAATTTTAAGCACTGAAATAGTGTTTTATATATAATGCTCAAGGAACCTAACACAAATCATCCAAGAAATCCAAACAATGATAATGAGAAAAAAATGTTATCTCTAAACTACAGACTGAGGGACTAAAGCCAAGAGACTGTGGTTTAGGCTTGCTCAGGGTCACCTAGTGAGTTCATGGATAGGGCTTGAAATAGTCCAAATAGTCCAAGTACCTCAAAATCAGTCCAATAGAATCAGATAGCTCGCAAGAGTGTGAAGGTTCTCCAGCTGCTTAACAAGCGGCGGATGAAGAGAACTGGTGGCTAGCCCCTCCCACAGGCTATATATACTCGAGGGGGGTGGGCGGGGCTAGCCGGGGGACTAAAATGTCTGTTTTATTTTCTAGAAGGTTCCGAAAGCTGCACTGCGCAGGCGCAGATACCAATTGTGCGATTCACAGTTGACTACGACAGGAAATCAGAGAAATGTCTGACTTAGAAGATAATATGCCCTAAAACAGTGGTTCTCAACCTGTGGGTCCCCAGATGTTTTGGCCTTCAACTCCCAGAAATCCGAATAGCTGATAAACTGGCTGGGATTTCTGGGAGTTGTAGGCCAAAACATCTGGGGACCCACAGGTTGAGAACCGTTGCCCTAAAAGCTGCCAAATTTGGTATTTTTTCATAGTTTCCTTTAAGTCATGACATGAATGGATGATAGAATGCTTACTAAAGCATACCATATAGCTTCCTCTATTCACTGAGATTGTAGCAAGTTGATATCTCAGTCTCTTTGAGTTCTATCCCAAAATACTACACTGAAGTGAAGAATTCCCAGTACTTTCAGAGAGATGAGAATTCCCAGACTCACCAATACTTGGAGCCGTGGACAGTGTATAGAGAGCTGGATTAATGTGCTGTCTGTTATCTGAAAGAAACAAATGTGACATTTTGAAAATATTGTACTTACAATGGGCTTTCTTAAAATATTTTACTTACAATGGGCTTTCTAAAAACATCACTTTATCCTATTTTAGAGGCTTTCACCATGAGCAGTGATTCCCAAGCTCTAGCCCTCCAGGTGTTTTGCAACTCCCCAATTCCTCGGCTGCCTTGGCCAATGATCAGGGCTTCTGAGAACTGAAGTCATAATACTTGGAAGCCTAGATTTTTATAAACTCTACTCGAGAGTCCAAATACCAACAGTTTTTGTTTCTACTACATTTTGAAGCAGACTTTTCTAGTGAGAGATAGGTGGTTGCCATGAGAAGGATCTATATATAGTTTGGGAAACTTTAATCTAGACTTTTCGTTTCTTTATTAGGTGCTTCGAATTCCTTAGGACTATTGTTGCAGAAAATGTATGGCTGGTGTCTTTACAATGGTTCTATACTGTTTCTCCCTTGCTGAGGTATAGGAAAGAAGGGTTCCATGACAAGAGAACATTGCAGTCAAACTTCCTCCTTTCTTGGCTGAGGCAGCCCATTAAGTGGAGAAGGTGGAACTCTCTATGTATGTCACATCATACTTTAAAAAATATTAGTGAGAAGAAGCAGCTGAGATGTAGCAGTTAATACTCATTCAGAGAAGCATCCAGCCCTATTTGAAAACATTATGTAAAAATCAGAGAGATTGTTCATTTTTATCTTACAACCGCTGTAATTATAAGCAGCTTTTTCTGCCAATGGCCAAGATCTCTCTGTGGTTTTTTTAAATAGAAATTACACCACACAAGGGAGAGACTCAGGTCTTCCTTTTTCTAGCATTGCATGACGAAGACACACTTCCTGCTTCAGTGATTGTTGTAATGAGCAAATGTACACACAAGCAGATGGTTTTCCTTTACAAATTAGGCCATGCTGGAGAACTCCATGCTCAACTCTCTACCCCACATTATAATAAACAATTGAAACAAGAAAATGAAAATGATATTGCAACTACCTGAACACACTCCTCCAGGTCCATTTTTTCTAGCTCATGACAATTCTAGAAAGGATTAAAAGAAACAAAAATAGTCACACAAAAACTAAGCATAGACTTGGTCTTTTAAATGTATATATTGGTCACCTTCCCATTCTTAAGACAAGGTAAGAGAACCAAAGACTTTTTACACTTAATTCACTGGTATCACTCCCGTGGGTAAGCTTAAGAACTGAAGTCAACTTTTACTTTAAAAATCAACATACTTTTCACAATTTCAGCCAGGACAGCAAGAAGAACAACAAACAGGGAAGTACTTTTTCATGGGGCACCCAATGAAATTTATCTAGTAAAGGTGAAGCTGAGTGTATCTCAATTGCCTCCCTCTTACAATTTTGGTTTCAAAGAAATCCCAATTTGTATTGTAAGTAAAGAAAATATATGGTATTTACTTTTGCAAATGGACTGTTCTGGGTCAATTAACACATTTTTCAATGCAAGATAAGATGATCTACTTGTTTTTATTTTATTGTGATTATTATTTTGATGTGTTTGTACCTATTTTGAGGCATTGAATGTTTGCCTTTTTATATGTAAACTGCCCTGAGTCCTTCTGCGGTGAGAGGGCAGTTGAGAAATAAAATAATAATAATAAAATTATTATTATTATTATTATTATTATTATTATTATTATTATTCCAGACTAACTCCATTTCTGTCAAAAGGATTGCTTTCAAGAGAGAAGCAGGAATGTAGGCATCAAGAGTCTCTCCATTTCCATTGCTGGTCAAACCACAACCTGCCTTTCAAACACTCCTTTGCAAGATCTCTGCTGTTCTGATGTTTCATGATAGTAAGTAACTCTGCCATTCTTTTCACAAGCCCACCCCATTCAATTATAAAAAGCAGGATACTTCTTTATGCAGGAAATATGCAGGAAAGGAGAATTGAGCCCATGCATCTTCCTCCTCTCAACTCTAGCCAGTTTTCTCCATCTCACTTTTAATATCAAGAAGAAAGCAAAATGTCTAGTGGAATAACCAGCACGGAGCTAAACAATGAAAACAAAACACTCCATACTTTCCCCCCTTTATTTCTTTAAGTAAGATACTCAAATCAAGTTTTATATTTGAACAAGGTTGACTATGCCTAAGCTGGTCTTAGTGAGCTTTGCTCTCTTTTCTATTTCCCAGGCTGTAGCTGATTTACAGATATTGAGACTTAAAGGTCATTTGGCTCCCTCTGTATAAATATATGAGATCACATGCTTGTTATCTGGCTTTAATTTCCTGGCTCTATCTATGCCTTCTGAGTAAAAGCATTATGATCCTGAAAGGCAGCACAGCAGGAAAAGATACACGCTTATATGTGTATTGGCCCAGATAGCCAATACAATATCACCAAACTAGGTTTATTAGAAATGGGTCCATGTGAGAGCTTGGAAAGATACTTTAAAATACTGATTCATTATATAATTCACCACAACACCTCCCATGAGCACCACCCCAGTAAGCCGTTATCATTTACACTGCAGAAAATAAAGGTTAATATGTAAAGTTATTCACCTTTATACATTTTACTTTCCCATTACTTTTGTGAGAAAAAACACTTTAGAATCTGTAGGACAATGGAGGAAAACTTGAAAAGTTCTACTAAAAACACCAAAAATCCATCTTGAAAACATTACTTCTCACAATGAAGTAATATCATTTCACTTTCAGTATTACTTTAGAAATGTAGCTTCATTGTGACCTCATTACAAAAACAAGAAAAGAAATAGTTCATTAGGTAATTGTGCCATTTGTATAACTTGTTACTTTCAAGGACTGATTCTATGGGAGGATAACTAGTAAGCAAATAACAGAATAGGCAGGTTGCTTACCCGAGCCAGAGTGGTAAAGCCCACATCTGTGAGTTGGGAACACCGAGCCACTTCCAATATTCTGTGTGCACACATAAAAATAACAGAAATTAAGCACCTCTGCTGTGCTGGGCCCATTTCTGAAACCTCAGTCCTTGGCCCACATCCTTCAAAGTAAGTTGAGGATCAAAGCAGGACCATGACGACTTTATACCTGAGCTGTGTCATGGACATCATGGGTAACAATTCTACTGCGTGCACACAGAAGGAATAAACAAAGAGCCCACATTTGTTTGTATTTTAAGATTATCATTATACTTTTCAGTGCAAAGCTCTTAATAGGCAAGTACAATCTCCAGCAGATTGACTTCTATTTGAGAAGCAAATTTGCACCTCAAACCCTTCTTTTGCAATCTCTCTTACAGAAAAATACACCTTTCATATTTTGATGGGCTTCAATGGCTCTATATCAATTCCCCTTTTGTCACCCTGAAATAATGTGCATAGTTGGTCATGACCTATGGAGATAGCGTTAGAAAGCACCCTGCTTACTATTCTATTGGTAGTTAGTTTGATTTGATATAATCATATTGCTGTGCTGTTAACATTGCTTTTTTCTCTCAAATTTATGGGTTCAGATTACATGTCTGAATGAACAAATGAATGTCAATCCTTCTACTCATCCTTTCATCTATATAAGGAATGGGCAACTAGAGATTTGGGGGGGGGGGCAGGATTATGGAGCTCACTATCCTTCTGTTGGTACCCTCGCATGAAAAAAATGGTGGGCTCTTCAAAATGTCTGCTCCAAATGATTAATAGAGCATGAGAGATCTTACGGGCAATCTGGATGCCTTTTAGGGAATTCTAGTAATCTGCTCACTTTTCCCCCGACCAACAGCTCTTCCCTATTTTTTTCTGGAAAAAAGGGTTCAAGTGAACTTAAAAATGTTAACTATATTTCTACTAGTGATTTGGAGAACATGATTGGGGAGGGTTTGCAAGAACAGTTTGCTGGCCACATGCTCCATTTACTCCACCATGTTCTCTTTTTTGGCTCTGCTCATTCAGTATAATGTGGTGATAGCCTTCCATGAGCTAAGAATGTTTCTCATTATTGATTTCCATCCAGAGTGCATCACATGCAGCCCTGCAGAGTAAAGCTGACTTACCTAAGCCTTGGGCAGTTTTGCCCTAAGGCATTCAAGATGGCATCAGTGATGTTGGAACAGCCAGAGGCACACAGAGATTGTAACTTGTGGCATCCTCTACATATTGTAATGAGGCCATCATCTGTTATTTGCTACAAAACAAAAGAAGGGTTAATGTTGTCAGTAGGAATGAACAGAGTTTATTGTGGTGCTTTTGGACAAAACATGCCTGCCAATCCTAAAATTGTATGCTAAAAAGTATTTGGCCAAACATTCCAAACCCACTGTGACAGTGAAACACTATATGAATGATTAATTAGGAACCACCATGTCTAAAAGCAGGATGCCAGCCACAGACGTCCTCCCAAAACCAGCTCCTTTTTTGGGCTAAAGTTTCCATTTTTGGCATCACCACAAATGGTATAGGATATTTTCTCCCAGGATAAAAATGTGCTTCCTCTTCCAGCTTTTTTTATACAGAAATACACTGTTTTTTTAACACGTGCAAACCTTAAATTTGGAAAGATCAACTAAGCATTCCAAACAACAGAAAGAATGTTTTCCACTCTAAGCAAACAAACTTTGAAAGGCCAGGATAAACCCAGTCCCCAGATGGATTTGCTATAATAAATATCACAGCTTGGAGAATTCCTTTGTGAATGGCAGCTTCTAGAATTTTCCATAGTGTCTGGGGGATTCTGGGGATTGTAGTTGAATAAAATGAAATTGTGAAATTACTTGAGAAACTCCTTCAAAGTATCAAAATGACATCCAGTAGGGCAAGGAAAGATGGTGAATTTACAATTTAAAAATACTAAGTAAGTTAGTTGCATTTAACAAACTAGGGATAGAGTTTTGGCAGGTTAGGAGAGCATAATGGATATGGGGCAGATTCAGTACAATATTATATACAATTCTTGATGCAAAATACTTCTGTCTTCCAACACAAGAAATACATAAACTAAGGCAAAAATGTTGATTGGGAAAGTAAAAAATCTGATGACTGGCATTTCAATGGAAGTGGGCATTTGAACTAGATAAGTTTTTGTTACTGATATATTTAGGATAACGGTGAAAGTGAGTAGACAGGATCAACTTTAAAAAGTCAGTATGTGATTGAAACAAGAAATTCTTAATTTTTAATATATGTGTGCACGGGTGGAGGAAATTTGCAGATGCCCGGTGGTAAGGGAAATATTTTTTGTGTAATTTTAAACATCATTATTATATATCAGTACTTATACAGGGCTGCTTCATAATACTCTCTTTTAAATGCATCTCCAGAATTAAGCAATTACATTAAATAAAGGTGAATATATAAGATCAGTAACCACAAGGGAAGTCTATTTACATCTTGAATATGACAACACTTTGATATAATCTAATCCAACCTCTGCTTTACCAATTATCTCTAAGCATACAAAGGAGGGGATTTATAACGTATTGTTTATACTATAGCAATTTCCAAAGTATTATCTTAGCATACTGCAACTGAAAAAACAAGAACATTGGAGGCTATATTTATTACAGCATGAGCTTTTATGGACAATAGTCCACTTCCTTAAATATACAGAGTATAATCTAAAGATTCACAATAGTCTGTGTATGCAGACACATACACAAAAACACAGGCCTTCATTAGATGCACGGGGTGTAAATTGCTATACAATATGAAACGGGAATATGAACATTTAAAAGATTCCAACAGCTGCTTAACAGAAAATAAAAGTGATAAGAGTGGATAGTTGAGTGGATTAACTCATATATGGTGATGAAAAGGCTTTGTTCAATCCAAGTTTAACTTCAAGGTGGGAGGTATATAGAAATCAGCTCACTGACGCAAATTTGCCTCTGTCACTGTTCAACGTGCTTATTTTTCTGACCATTGTTTAAGGTTATGCTCTACTATGACAAAAGTATTTCACTAGCAGTCATAGGACAAGGACCTTTCCACCTCAAACAGGAAGTGACTGCAAGTCTACCTTCTGCAACAGTTCAATGCCTTCCCCCAAAAGTAAAATTTCTCTTCATGTACTTCTGAAGGTATGGAGGTATTCTGAATAAACGAAAAAGCTTAACATTTTTGTTTTGGGGTGAGGGTGGTCCTTGTGATGGACCTTGCTGCAATACTTGATTTAAGAAGTCTTTGAGATATCATGCCAGTTCTCAATCTCATTGCAGAAAAAAGAACAAAAGAATGGCATGTTGTGGCGGAGTCTCCTTCTCTGAAGACTTTTAAGCAGAGGCTGGATGGCCAATTGTTGGGAGTGCCTTCATAGTATTTTCCTGTATGGCAGGGGGTTAGACTGGTTGGCCCTTGTGGTCTCTTCCAACTCTATGATACTAACATTCCTGGAAGCAAAGTGTGAAGAATAAAAATAATCACAGAGAAGTAAAGCAACAGCCTGTAGCCAGTCACCCCCTCAACAAAGTTTTTTTAAATAATCACAGGAAGATACGTATTCCCATCCACCATACCGTGCACATTCTTGTACTACTAAGCAAGATATATGGCAAACCAAGTAACTCCTGCAAGCCAACATGGAAAGGGCTGAAGGTGAAAGGAGAATATTTTCTTAGGCTTTGGGTCTTCTGCTTCATAATTTAGTTTACATAACAGATTCTACATGTTAAGAAAAACAGAAATGTTTGGATTCACGTGGGCCACTGCTTACCAAGCAGGTTTGCAAATTTAAAGTTACCAGTTCAGGACAGTGTGCTCCAATATATTTAAGGGCTTCGTCTTCCAGCTAGAACAAAAGGAAGAAGAGGGAGAAAGAAAAAAAAAATCATTTTATTCTCAGAGTTTCTGATTTTGTTACTGTAAAAATAAAGAGCAGGTTTATTTTACCAGGATTAGCAATGTCCCGTAGGATCTAATGAAGCTATTGTGCCTTCAAAGATAGCTAGGGCAAAAGGAATATTTAGCATAAACCACTCATAATGAAAAGAAGAACTTGGGGTGGGGAGGGATCACATGGTTTCTAGGTTCCCTCACAATCCCATTCTCCCAAGACGATAAACAACAGGCTACTTAGTACCAGAATTTCTTCTCAAAATTGATCTCATTAAGAAATTTTAAATAAACCTCATAGTAAAGACTAATTTCAGAAATGTAAGTTTCAGTGTGAAGCCTAGCATGACTACGTACTGATTTTGCTTAAATATTATTATTGTGTGCTTTCAAAACTAAAAACAAAACACTAGTACTCTTCAAGACCCCACATAAAGACGGCCTCCCTATACTGCAATAAAAGGTTATTTTACAAAGATATCTGCTTCAAAAATAAAACTTACAAGTTGCTAGATCTCTTAACTATTGTTGATTGCCTTACAAAGCCCATTTAAACTTGTCCTGGGCAAGTTTAAATAGGCCTTTACATACTTCTCCTGCTAAAGACTAACATGCCAATCCAACAAAGGTGATCTATAGCTGTGCCTTCACACTTGATCATTAACAGATTATCGTATTTGTGGTTGCCTCTGCTGCTGCCCTAAAGATGACTGAAAACCCTTCTCTTTATGCATTTCTAGATATTCAGTGTGATTCTACTGTCAACTTCCACTGCATATGGTAGACAGCACAACAAAATCATAGGAGTTAATGTTATTTCTAGCATACATAAAGCTATGGCATTGCTACTTGAACCCAGTTCACCCACAGAAAAGATGTGGTCTACGCCATAAAGCACTCTACAGAGAGTTCATGAGTTCTCGACTACTGGTGTTCTTATTTTTAAAGATTATGATTTTATGACAGAATTTTGTATCTAGCAAAAATCTTGGTAGGAAGGCCAAGAATATTTTAGAAATGCAACATATACATAAGTAAAGGTAAAGGTTTTCCCCTGACATTAAGTCTAGTTGTGTCCGACTCTGGGGGGTGGTGCTCATATCCATTTCTAAGCCGAAGAGCTGGCATTGTCTATAGACCTCTCCAAAGTCATGTGGCTGGTATGACTGCATGGAGTGCCATTACCTTCCTGCAGGAGGAGTAACTATTGATCTACTCACATTTGCATGTTTTCGAACTACTAGTTTGGCAAAAGGTGGGGCTAACAGCAGGAGCTCATCCCACTCCCCGGATTTGAACCGCCTATCTTTCTGTCAACAAATTCAGCAGCTCAGCAGCTTAACCCACTGTGCCACCGGGGGCAAACATCTACTGGAAGTGAAACTAAGCTCCGTTTGCCACAACTTATACATTAATTCATTGCAATATAGAAACAGACAAATTTGACGTTGACATTGAAATAAAATAGGTATCTTATGCTGGAGTAGTCAAAAACTCCTTAAAGTGATATATCACAACTGTACAAGTCATGAATCACAACTGTTGTATGACCAAGGGTTACAAGAAAGGACATGCTTGTATCCCACTCCTTTATTCAAAACCCCCGAATATGCATCTCTCTCTTCCTCTTTTCTACCTTCAGAATAGCTGGTATAGTATGAATCAGAACAGTTATTCACCACTGACATTGTTTTGGAAAGGGTGAGATGACAAATCCAAATAAATGAAATTGTTCTACCTCTTTCTTCCAAAGTCATCTTGCCTTTTCTCTAAGTTAAACAAACATAGTTCAAGTGCCCCTTCCTATAACTGTTCTGTCTTCACTGTTCATACCTGTGTACAGCCCTTAAGAAACAGAGCTTTGAGTCCACCGCAGCCTCTCACTAAAGCCTGGATGCCATCTTTTGTCACTTGGTCACACCAGGAGATATTGAGCTGTTCTAGTAGAGGACAGCCCTCACTTGAGAGGCAGAAAGGATACAGAGAAGGGGGGGGGGGAGAGAGAGACAGAGATGTTAGCACTTGCTTCAATGAAAGGAGCACTTTATTCTCTGTTCGCTATTTGTTATACCACGCTATGAGCCCCATGAACATTCCTATCAATGCACACAACCTCAAGGAGATCACCAATTTAGTTTAAACCACTAGATTGGGTGTGCAGCTTAATCAAGTTACACAATGGGAGAAAGGGAATAACATATTTGTAAATCCTGAGCACTGGCTACTTTTTTAAAGTTGCCTAAGCAATGCTAGAAAGCAGAGATGAAGACCACAGATATATGACAAGGAATGTCTGCCTTCTGAATTGATTCCAAGGAAAGATTAACATGAGTGAGAACCTCCTGTGGCATTCTCACTATAAGGACTGCTGATCTTGCCAGAAGCAAGTCCAAGAGCAAGGCCCCTCTTTCTCACCAAATAGGATTGGTCACTAGGATCAGAGAGCACTCAAGGATACATGGATAGCCATTCAGTGTCCTCAAGAGAAAAACATGAGCTAAAATGAAGGGAGAATGTATGTCATAAAGGAACACAACATTTTTTTAACTGGCGAGACTCACTGTTACCTAAAAAGTTAGCAGTCCTAGCTTAAGGAAATAATTATGAAAATTAGCACTCACCTCAGTGCTTTGAGGGACAGGTTGGTTATTGAGGTGCAGGAAGCTAGATCAAGATGCCGGAGTTTGGAGCAAAACTTGCTAAGGCTAGTACATGTACTACAAGAAAACAGAACACATTCAAGTTTCTTTGCTGATTTAAAAAACAGAATAGCAATTCCAAATTCACAGTTCCTAGCATTACTATTTATTCATTTATTCATTTGCGATATTTGTCTACTGCCCTTCTCAAGCCCAAAGGGAACTCAGGGTGGTTCACAGAAGGTTTTCTGCAACTATTCCACTATTTTGTCTTTCCTCCCTTAAAACATATTGGCCAAAGTTCAGTATGACTACTACACATAACACAAATGGAACTATGTTATAGCTGGCAATTCACCAGCCTGCAGACTTATTTCAGAGCTGGTGCATTCCCCCTCTTGCCTCATTTTTGACAGGTGAAGAGTGGAGGGAGATCACAAAAACCTAATAATTTTGAATCTGTCTACACCAGTGATTTCCAACCTTTTTTTGAGTTGCAACCCCATTTTATAGAGGCAAAGTGACCAGCAACCCCGCTACATTAAAAATAGGTGGCCTGTGAACCTGATTCATTAAAAATTAGAGCTCTTGGTGCTGCTATAGTTACAATGATGTTGTCTGGAACTAACAGCACTACTTGTCTTGTGGTTGATTGCTTTGGCTGGTTGCTTGGCTGAGCAAAGAAGGGATATAATCCTGGAAGGAGGATAATTTGATTCATGTCGACATATGATTTGTTATATTTTGAAGAATTCAAGGGTATTAAAGAAAAAACATTGCCACCCGCAAGAAACAAGGCTAGGCACTCAGTGTGCATGTATCGTCAAGAATCTACCAATCACAAGCTGAGCAGCACCGGCATTTTGTAGAGCCAGTCACTGAACTGTGCCTGAACCTGGACCTCATAAGATAATCTGACAAACAAAAGATTGTGACACATTTTTGCAAACAAATCTCTTTTTCAAGTGTTCATAGCTCACCCCTGCCCAGTGACTTGACAAAAAACCCCTCACGTCCCCATCTGGGGTCAGGAACCATTGGTTTATATCAGTGGTTCTCAACCTGGGGTCCCCAGATGTTTTTGGCCTTCAACTCCCAGAAACCCTAACAGCTGGTAAACTGGTTGGGATTTCTGGGAGTTGTAGGCCAAAAACATCTGGGGACCCCAGGTTGAGAACCACTGGTTTACATGGACACACTTTTTTGGGGAAGGAGAATGCAGCAGCTCAATAATAAGGGGGGGGGGGGGTTGGGCACTGCAGAAAGAGGAAGGGAATACTGACTTCTGCAATGACCAATACAAGATATACTCAGACAGTGTAAGATTGACCTATGCCTTGATATGCTATTAACAGTAGGCTAGCTATTTTATGGCAAAATGAAGAAAGTAGAAGTGGGAGAAGATGAGTAAGATTTTAACAGGAGATTGTGTCATCTCGACCCACTGTTACATTTTGTATTTGAAGCAGGACAGTTACCCTTTGTGTTGCTATGGCATTTGGTCCCTACTCTATTTAAGGGATCACTATTTAAGGGATCAGATGTACTGGCTATTTAAAAAACTTTGTATCACGCACACAGGATGGTTTAAAATGTGGAACACAGCAAACATTAAGAGTTGAAAGAAAATGTGTTTTTGACTATAGTGCTATGTGCTTTTGATTACTAGTGTTTATTTTTAAATGATATAAATAAAGCATTCATTACATCCTCACCCCTGGAGAAAATGGAAGGCTCTGAAACTGGGAAAATATGCATGTCTAAGGAAAAGTGGGTAATTTTTATGCAAGGATTTATAGAACAAGAATTGATATGGGATTGTCCAAAGCTATATTATTTATATCATCAATATATTGACATGGACAGGAATTTGTCCAATCCAATTTCTTCTACAATTAAATTATGCTACCATGAAGATGCTATATAATTTTAAAGTTCAGTTTTTTTCTCCATTGCTCCACCTTCCCATTCAAGCAACATCTAGGTTGGAGATCCTTTCTTTCATTGCTCCCTCCCTACAATCCCATCAAAGCAACATTCAGTTTTTAAATCGCTTCCTTCCTCTCTCCATCCCTTTCTTTAAAGCCCTTCTTCACTGATCCACCACTCACTCCTTTAGCTTCCCACCACTACTTTCTTTTCAGGCTGATGTGGTGGGATGACAGGAAATGGGACCCTGTCCTAGTGAGGAGAGGAGACAGTGAAAGGGAAGGGGGTGAGCAGGAAAAAATAGATGGGCAGGAAAGGCCTTTAAATTTAGGCTGATATATCTGAGACTGGAAAGAATTTGTGGTGTATGTTTGACATGTATGTGTACATGCAGTAAAATTATTAACATTTTTTTTAACTTTTGTACAAATGCAACCCTGGTGAGAGTTCCAAAATAGAAGTCACTTACGCATCTGTAATCTTGGTGCAGCCATTCAGATTCAAAACTTCAATATTTTTGCAGTTCTGTGCAAACGTCCTTTAATGGGATAAAAAGCACACTTTTTCAGGCTTCTAAGAGCATACATTTTACATTACTGACATCTAACTCTTAAAAGGTTTCCTGCTACTGAAATGCAATAAAAACCAAGCATAATATTTTGCGGGTTTTTAAAAATAATATTTTGAGGATATTAAGGGAGAATATGAAGCTTTGAAACAAAATACAAAGGACAAAACATTTGAAAATATTTTTATCATATAGACGATGATCCAGAGATTAAGGTAAACATGGTAAGTCAATGTCAGCTGCAGTAGACAGTGTTCCATATATACACTCAAGTACTTCCCACAGTGTGCGCAATTGTAGGCTATGGCTATATGCAAAGTTTTAACAATTTACAGTTTTACAGAATACACCGGACAGATGGTTCCAGACCATTGCATGAGGTATTCTGGGAGTCAAAGCCACAAAAAGTAGAATTTTCATAAGCTATGACTATATAAACAAAGTCCAAAATGCAACCATTTCCTTTGTGGAACTTTCACACTCATCTGTAATGTTTCCCAAATGAAGGTTCAACCCAAGGAGAAAACACATTGCATAATTATAAGATTTGGGCTGCTTCAAATCCCCACTCAACATGAAGCTTACTGGGAATCCCTGGGCCTAGCCGATCTCATGGGGCTGAATAAACTTATAAAATTATAAA
This sequence comes from Anolis sagrei, assembly GCF_037176765.1. Lineage (NCBI taxonomy): Eukaryota > Metazoa > Chordata > Lepidosauria > Squamata > Anolidae > Anolis > Anolis sagrei. The sequence goes on along the minus strand of NC_090026.1, from coordinate 43,541,731 downwards.
AATCATATTCAGTTACCTTACAAGGGTAACTGGAAGATTGGTAAGCTTGATTAGTTAAATGTATTTACAGACCCCTCTCAGATCTTTGTACTGAATCAGCAGAGATTTCTAACAGGTAGGAAGATATATGGGGACACTGCAGGTGGAGCTTTTATGTGCATTTATCCCCATCTCCCAATTTTTAGCTAACACATACTGGCACACATTGCTTCTGATCAGAAAGGTGTGGGACTACTCAAATTTTGTATTAGAGAGAATTATGGTAAGACAAAAGTGCATTATTTGCAGGATGTTATTACCTCATTAGAACTAAAGTACTTAACTTTCTCAGACATTTTTGTTACAGATTCTAACCTGGATATAAAAACAATTAGTTTTTTTACAATGTCAAAGAACTTGAGTACTACCTTAATGCGTTGTCTCCTACACCTAGGCATCCACGTAGGCTGAGCTTTCGTAAGAAACCCCCACATCTTTTAGAAATATTCTCCACTACGCGTCCCTGCAGGAAGACCAGGAAGATAATTGAAGGAATCTTCCAAATTGTAGCAAACAAATTTCTTGTTTCTTTGGTTAAATCCCCATCCCCTCCTTAATCTTCTGTGCTGCTAGAATCTTTTTCTTGTGTTACACTGGTCATCTGAATGCTTCTAGTACAGGCACAACCCATAATTAGACTTTTGTCATTCGGTTCCACCTTCAAGGTCATTTGCTGTAGGATATTCTTTCTGAGTAGTGTGTGATAAACAGAATCCACAGACAACTATTTTGTAATAAACCAAGCAACAGAACTATTCCCAACATAGATCAGCTAGTTATGCATTCTAGGACTACACAACTGCATCTGGGAGACTCGGGTGGCTTTATTCACACAAATCTGGATTTAGTTGTCGATTTAACAGTCTGAGAAATCATGATATACATATAACAGTGATATCCATAATTAAAAGCGGATGCTTGAATTTTGGGGCCTTTGTCTGACGTGATATGGTCCATATATGATGGTGTGGATCTGAATCAGGGGTCCTTAAACTAAGGCCAAAGGGCCGAATATGGCCCTCCAAGGTCATTTATGTGGCCCTCACTCAGGGTCAACCTAAGTCTGAAATTATTTCAAAGCACACAACAACAACAACAATCCTATCTCATCAGCCAAAAGCAGGCCCACACTTCCTATTGAAATACTAATAAATTTATATTTGTTAAAATTGTTTTTCATTTTAATTATTGTATTGTTTTGTGGTTTTTTTTTTGTTTTGCACTACAAATAAGATATGTGCAGTGTGCATAGGAATTCATTCATGCTTTTTTCAAATTATAATTCGGCCCTCCAACAGTTTGAGGGGCTGTGACCTGGCCCTCTGTTTAAAAAGTTTGAGGACCCCTGATCTAAATGTTAAGATAGGAAAATCAACTAATTAGACCAGAAATATCAAATATGTCCTGCCATGTCCAGAGATACTGCTTAGTGCTTTCCAAACTACCAGGCAGCTTTGCCAGAGAATTCCTTGCCCCTGAGGTTTGTCCATGTGGCAATGGACATAGTTCAAAAAACCGATTCAATCTAAACTAAGTGGTAAAATGTAAAAGAAATTGTAAATTTGTTCCCTAAACTGGTTATTCCAGATCTTACAACCTGAAGTAGATTTACTCATCCTGCCTCCGGTGGCGGGGCATTTGTTAATGGTGAAATATTCTTGCAAGATTCGAGATAGATTAACAAGCTGTCCAGATCTGTTATCTGGCCACATTGTGAGAAGACGGAAAGCATAGAGAAGACAATTATGCTGGGGAAAATGGAAGGAAAAGGGAAGAGGGGCCGACCAAGGGCAAGATGGATGGATGGGATGGAAGTGACTGGATTGACCTTGAAGGAGCTGGGGGTGGTGACAGTTGACAGGGAGCTCTGGCGTGAGCTGGTCCATAAGGTCAGGAAGAGTCGGAAATTACAGAACGAATGAACAACAACAACTCACATGCACATTTTATTATTTTATTTATTTATTTGCTACATTTTTATACCACCTCTCTCAGCCGATTTGAGGCGGTTCACAAGGCAACAATTCAATGCCAACAATGTCATAAAAACATTTAAAACATTTAAATGTTTTGCATGAGCTTGCAAAACATGTTTCCAAGGTTAAATATATTTGTGCACACAAAATAAAATACATGCAAAAAGAAGAAAACGAGAGAGAGAAAATTCTGTATACTTTCAGTTTCTTAACCACTCTTAGAGCTTAAATGGTTCCCTAGAGCTGGAAACTAAAAATTAAAAATTTCTGTCTCTGGGGGTAAGCTACAGGAGATTACATAGTTTGTTACTAATCTTATGCACTGTTGTAATTACTGTTTAACTAGAAAGAAAAAATTGCACACCACTTAATTATACCTCAATGTCTCTCTGGAAATCAAACAGGTCAATGCGTTGCCAGTTGCTGCCATCAAGGGCCAGGACATTCCATGCCTAAAGTGAAAAGGTAGAAGACAGACAGAATGTTAAATAAGGGGGAAATAGAAAGCAGGTGAAGATTGTGATCTGATTTAACTTCACTCAAAAGTTGCTGTCCCAGTTAGGCACAGAACTACTAGGGAAGTGCTTTCTCTCACATACTTTGTACAGCCTCAGAACGTAAATAGCATCTTAGGAGAAATGAGTACCATTACATGTATACTAGACTCTCTCTCATCTAAATTCATTAAAAGGTGACACGAGCAACATGGCCAGATGGCTGAAGGGAATAGTTAAGGCAGGGTCCAAATATGCTCAAAGGCAGTTGTATAATCTCTGTTTAAAAAGCCTTGCATGAATTGCTCAATAGTAGATAATTACTCGAAAGTGCCTAACATTCTGTTTTTGGGAAGGTTATCAGATCATGTAGTGGCCCCACAGTACTAAAGGTTCCTGGATAAAACAGATTATCCTGATTGATTTCATTCTTGTTTCACGTCTGATTATAAAATTAAGAAAGATTTGGTAGCCTTGGTCGACAACTGTCACTGGAAACCGGACAGGTGAAATGTGTTCATTCTGCTGCACTTCTCAACAACTTTCCAGTTCTCAGTGACAGTTGTCAGTTAAGGCTACCAAACCTTTCATAGTTAAACCATGTTATGTTATGGGGGCATCAAATTGTGCCGACTGTAAACTGCCTTGAGTCGCCTTCAGGCTGAGAAGGGCAGTATATAAATACGATAAATATATAACTAAACAAATAAATAAATAAATATGCTGGGTTACCTTGCCTGAATCAGACATAGAGGCACTGTTTTACAGTGGCATCATCTCTTCCTTGTGAGGCAAGCCCAGAAAGCAGCACTGGTGGACTAATATTCAACTCCTTGGTTGCTTGCCTTTGGAGTCCCTTCACCTATGCTTTGCCTCCCACCTATTCAACATCCGTATGGAACACAATAGTTGTCTGGAGTTCGGGGCCATTAATAAGTTGTTGAAAGTTAACTCTAATCTTCCTTTTCAGCAAATTCCAAGGAAATTGTTTCACTTCTAGATCAGTATCTAGAACCAGAACTAGACTGATGGACGGTGAACAAACAGAAGTTTAATCCAAACAAGAGAGATGTGCTTCTAGTCAACTGGAAGGCCGATCAGATTTCTGCAGCAGCCAGGAGTGCTTCTGCACACTTACAACTAGTGTGCCAACTGCATCCATTCGTGGAGATGCCTGATCTGGTCCTGGTGATAAATCTTAATTACATCCTCTTTGGGTGACAATATTTTTAATATATTCGGGTTTTTTCTAAAGAGTCTTATGAGTGGTTAACAGGATCCTAAACCTTCCTTGATACAACAGCTCCACTGAATAGCTGTCTGTCTGTCTGTTTCTGAGCACAACTACTGTTTGCTCAACCCTAAACCACGCAATTTACCAATAGTCTGTATCTTTCCAAGTGAGCATGTTTGGGGTCTAAGACTTTCAAAAGAGGCCCTTCTTTCAGCCTCACCATCTTCTCAGGTATAGCTGGTGGGGACATAACAGGCCCTTCCTGTGACTGCCTATGGACTGCAACTCCTTTATAGGGAGACTAGAATGATCTCTGCCTTGTTGTCCTTCTACTGGGAGTCTAAGATTTTTTTAAAATTTCAACAAGGATTTTAAAAGGGTGTTGTATTGTTACTATTTTTTTAAAAAAACAAATCATTTTATTTTTTTTAAATAATCATTTTATTTGTTTTTAACTGTTGATGATATTTTAATTCACTTTGAACGCTGAACTTTTGAATGTTTTCACATGAACTGTTTTATGTGTTTTAATCTCCAAGCCACCTGGATTTTGGCTTTGGGAAATAAAGTTCCATTTCTTCTTTTTCTTCCCCCTCTCCTCCATTCTAAGATCTGTGTGCACAGAAATATCAAGAAACAACATAAGATACTATGCATGTCCTAGACCTGCAATCCAACCAATAACCTTCAAACGCTCAATCTATGTTGGCTTTGTAGGGAATACTACACTTGTATGGGGTCAACATAATGTTTTTTTTATTTCATTCAGTACAACTCCCTGAAACAATTGTTGGCCTAGGAGAATGGAGTGAGTAACTGAGGAAGAAGGCAAATCTTCTCTCCAATATTTTAATTCAATCAGTGCACAGAGAATATAGTTTCCACTCTCCCTTTCTTTTGAAAATAATGGCTGTTTTGCTTGATGATACCTTGAAATTCTTCACAACATTTCACACATCCAAAGTAAAAAAAACTTTAATCCCAGTTCTTTCCTTTCGCTAATGCTTCCCAATCAACATTTATGTTACATCATCATACATCTTGGCACAACAAAATTAATAACCTCAGTAAAACATTTTCATTATTATCTGTAATTTAAGAGTTATTTTATTGATAAAAAAGAATGTTTCCTTAAAATATTATGAAGTGAGGTACTACAACTGGTATTTTAAAAAGTCATTCTCTGCAATTTGTCAAGCCATACTTATTACACTATCTTGTATTTTCCTTAAAAAAAAACCAGAACATAAAAGGAGTAATATGAAAAAAGAGCATTAAAATAGCATAAAAAGTAACATTCCTGCTTAAACAATGTACAGATCCAGTCTGGGTTGGGTGGAAGGAAAAAATAAGGATTTCTAAAATTCTATGGTGTGGATAAAGATTGTTCTTTCACTCATTAAGTAAAATGAATGAATATTAGAATTTGGACAGACAAAAAAATGTTGTTTTGACACAAATAATTGATGCTTGAACTCAATTGCATAGTCATTAATTTGGATGGCCTTTTTAAAAAGGGTAAGGTACATGCATGCATCTGTCAATACCTGTAAACAGTGATAACTGATTTACCAGAGTATCTCCACACAACTTGGTATACAAGTTGTTCTTTCCCCTCTTTCAAAACTAATATTCTGGAAAGGCTTTAACTTCTTCTCACATGGGAGTTTCAGCCTAGACTATTTGGTTCCCCTTTTCTATGTTTTGAAGCACTACAATATTTGTTGTGAATACTTCAGAGCTAGTGTGGCACCTACACTATGATCTTTTCAGTGCCCGGATCAGGCTTTTCTTTCCCTCCAGGCTCTTACTGTATTTTAAGGATTTAAAAGTGGGGCAGCTGGAAAGATATCAAGAATTAAAAACATGGGTTGCTATAAGTTTTTGTATGGCCATGTTCCAGAAACACAGCTATACAGCCTGAAAAACCTACAGCAACCCAGAGATTCCAGCTATGAAAGCCAGCGACAATAAATTTAAAATGTAGCCAGACTATAGATTTTATGCATGTACAATAAAATTACAATGCTATTAGTTATATTTTCAGACTATTTATAATTGGTAATAGAAAGCCGACAATTTCATTGCTGTCAGATACTGAGCTAACATCAGAGTTATTCACTGTAACCGGGTATCTCTTTCATAACATATAGTTACAGACAAAAGATCACATCAGTATATCTATGGTAAGAATTTTTTGCTGTCAGGTTTTTGTGTGCACCTATGGGCTTACAGTAATAATGTACTGAAAAGAAACCCACAAATGTGAAACCAAATTACTTAATCCACTTATCACAAGCTTTTAACAGCTATGCCACCTTTCTTCTTCAGTGATGCATGATATACTTTTAACAGTCCTCCTCATCAAATGAAAGCAATTTTTCAGAACATCACCTATCTGCTTTACAAGAAGATGTAACCATAAAGTTAGGCAGAGATGTGTTCTTGATGACTGATCTCCCAACTTTACCATTCTCTTCCTTATGTGGTAAACAGGAAATATATAAAGATTTTTCTTTCTGCCCAAGCATTTAATGGTTGAAAATATTAGCTTGTAATATTTTTAAATGAGGGTTAAATATCATTATTTTCTAATCTATGAGAGTTGCTGTTTTTCCATAATAGCTACCGTTTTATACAAGATGAACTCCATCTTGATATTTGGGAATATAGAAGGTTTCACTCAAGAGCCCTCAAAAGGAGAGGCTGCATTTGATTTTCCCTATGAAAATTAATAACTCATATAGATTTTTCTCCAAGCAATAATGCAGCTTCTCATACTAAGGGGTAACTCTAAAATCTTTCATAAATGTCAGTGAAAGCTACAGAGGCCGACTGGAAAAAGAAAGGTCAGGAAAGAACTATGAACAGTGAGGCAAGACAATATGTGGTGTGCGTTATGTGATACAGGTTCATGTACTCCCTAAGTACCACATGGCCACCTGGAATTATTAGTATATAAGCACCATAGTAGGAGAATAGATTTACCTACTGTAAGGACACAATATTTTATATCAAAACTATTTGCATGCATGTGAGGCGGAACGGGAAAGTTTTTTTTAATGTAACTAATATTTATATTACGAATGCCTTCCTTGCTCATCACTTACGGGAAGGACATTGGCAAGCAAGCAGTCTTCCCTCCATGACTCTATGCAAGTCTGGATTAAAACCCCAAACAATTAAAAGTCAACAATAATTTGCTTCACTTTAAACTAATTTAGTAGAGGAGTTCTAGTACTGTTACAAACAGATTAACAGTGGAAAGGCAAAGGGATCATTCACTTATGGTCAAGCACTGTTTCAACTGATATTTCACTGACTTTCAATAAGATGGCAAACTGGAGGTTTCCAAAAGACAAGCAGTTAAAACCTTACCAGTACTGGAATGCAAACATTCTTACCCTGGAGACCTGAGCACAACGGCATAGCGTGACCACATCCAGGAAGGAGAATATTCTGGTAACAAACACATACATAAAGATAACTAAATGTGGGAATGTGTTGAGGGTTTTGCTTCAGAATTGTTAGCAATAATTGACTTAAGTACAAATTCTCAAACAGTTTACTCCAGTGACTGATCCAATCTTTGAAGAGTTCATCCAGTTGAACAGTAACAATCACTGCTTACCAGAACAAATGGAATATCTTCAACAGATATTATCTCTTACAAATCATTATTTCACACTAACACTAATAGAAAACATACATATTATAATTAACCAAACTGGTGCACTTCTATAATTTAAACTGAACTGAACTGCATTGTGTTATTATTACTTATTAATATTAATAGCTTATCCTTGTAGTTCCTGTGCAACACTCAAAGCCAGTCACGATTTAAAGCAATAATAAATATAAAGCCATATATACAGCAAATGTATTAAAACCATGGTGGCAAAGAAGACAGATAAAATAACCTTTATTGTGAGCTATATTATATTATACATTATTTTTATTTTATATTTATAAGCTAAAATAATTGCTTTTGCAACTTATTGACGATAAAAGAAAACTAACACAAAGATTAAAGCAAAATAACTATATAGCAACAGTAAAACACAAAAGTTAGTTTTCAAATGTGGTTGCAGTAAAATGTGTAGTGCTTCTAAATGAGAGGGGGAAACAAAGGAACAGATCATATAGTTACATCCTTACATATTAGGAAGGTAGGGAGCCCTTACCTGGGCCTTTATTGTCAAATAATACTACCATACATGTAAAATGTAGGCTATTACCTCGTTTTTGGCTTTGTAGAATATTCTATAGTTAGCAGGGAAACATGCAGAAGATTAACAATTCATCTCCAACCAATGGAAATCTTATTCAGATCTCTTTCAGTTTTTCAGTTGGTATTAACAGATAGTTAGCAGGAGTATTAATAGCCACTTTCAAAACCAATATATACTGCATAAACACACTTTGTCAACAAAAGTTGAGGTTTTAAGGAAGCTGATTTCTTTACCCAGCATCACATCCTGCTCTTTACCATGTGGTTCTTACAGAACTGTATCAGGCACACTGCCCTTCCCCCTTAGCTTCCAAAGTACATAAAGAGAGTTTTATTTTCTTGCTGCTACATCAAGTCATGCTTGTATAACTTGAACTGACCGGCTCCCTACACAAGTGTCTTCTGACAGAGTCACTGTTGGAATTCCACTTCTTTTCTCTCTGAGAAGGGCTATATCCAACTCTTAGAAAAGAAATAGCAACAGGCCTTTAAAAACCCATAATTAGCTATGAATTTGATTCTAATGTCTCCAGGTAAGCATCATAGCATAATTTCCACAGTTAAAACACAGTCCTTTCGGTTAAAAAATCCCTGAATTTTTTCCAATAATAGGAACAGGCCCAGGACTAAAAACAGCACTGAAAGCTGACTAAAAGCTCAGTATGAATACTCTCTTAGCTAAGTCAGAGGAGCTTAGAGGCATTGTTTCATTACATGCTCCAGAAAGAAGGAACTGATGACACAGCTTCTCTTTGCCAACCTGAACCAGATGTGAATGAGAATGGAATTAGATGGCATTCCCTGACTATGGAGCTAAAAGAGGATTATACAATTCCATACCTCCTAGATCTGGTCCTATTTGCCAAAATGCCCCACTCCCCCAGTATTATCAGATTTTTACTCCTTATCAGGATGAATGTAGATATGGTTACAATGGGACAGGACTATCTCAGATGTCTGCTGAAATCCAGGCATTATCAAGGAATAATTCAGAAACATTTAATTGAGCTGTGGTCAACTTTGATGCATTATATACACTAAACTACTTGGAAACTGCACACCTTACTCCTTTTGCACCATCAAGAAGATTGAGATTGGGCTGTTGTAGGTTTTTCGGATTATATGGCCATGTTGTAGAAGCATTCTCTCCTGACGTTTTGCCTCCATCTATGGCAGGCATCCTCAGAGGTTGTGAGGTCTCTGAGGATGCCTGCCATAGATGCTTCTAGAACATGGCCATATAGCCCGAAAAACCTACAACAACGCAGTGATTCTGGCCATGAATGCCTTCGATAGTACAAAGATTGGGCTTGTCCCTCCAAATTGGGGGCCCCCAGATGTGCTGAATGGTAGCTACTAACAATCCAGTACAGTCAGAATATCTGCAAGGACCCAGAATAGAAAAACTGGTTTAGGATGGAGTCCTGTGGAGAATGATGCTTGGGTAAAACTAGTTACACAAACAATTACATTTCAGTGCAATTCCTAGTGCAGCCAATTGTTTCGCACTCACAAACATACCGTAGCTTTCTCTCCCACTTTTAGTAGGTAAGGCTCTACTTGACCTAGTTAGTGTGTACATTTATATATATGTTTGTGCCTTCAAGTAATCTGACAACTTATGGCAACCCCATAAATTTGTGCCTTCAAGTAGCCTGCTGGCTTACGGCATCCCCATGAGTTTTCTTAGGCAGGGAATACTCAAAGGTGGTTTACTACTGCCTTCCTTTGAAATCCGGTATTCCATGCTGGTATTCCATCTAAGTACTAACCAAGCCTAACCATGCTTAGCTTCCAAAATCAGAAGGAATCTGCTACCTTCAGGTGTATATTTAGGATTATATTCAGGTGCTCGTAGTATTTAGGATCTTGGCCTAAACTGAATGTATCTGCTGTGTGTTCCCAAATAGGACAGAAAGTAACTCTTCAGTGCTATCTCAATCTGTTCTCCTTTCTAATATCCAAAAGCCTCTCTTTACAACAGAAATGTGTTTTATAGAGAAGATTATGATGTGGAGGGGGCAGTGAGGGAAGGAGGGGGCAAGATAATTTTTGCACTTGGGTTCAGGTCTGATACTTTCTGAAGTAAAATGGACACTTCTAGGCATACAGGAAAAGTTTTTTTCTCTCTCATTAAAAATCTGTCATCATTTCCAAGTTATGAAGAACATTACAAAGCTCTTCTATCTATATAACTTCCAGGGCTGACCACAAATAAATGAGACTCAGGAATAATATTATTTTTCTTTTTTCCCCAAAGCCCGTATATATTCTTTGGAATGAAAAAAGACTAAACTGTTTTTCAGTTTAGTTTCAGACTGAAGACATGCTGTTTCTCAAATGCAAACTTGCTTTCGTGGAAAACTACTAATGTTAAGAGTGAGCATATTTTAACAGATTCAAATACAGACTACATGAAGGTGGTTTCAATGTATGTTTGGTCAATTTTATTTTGAACGTATTATGACTGTACATGAACCTCAGACTATACTGTTATAGAATCTCTAATAAATAGCTGGGAGACTTTGCACTATGGCATTATTTCTTTTTAGGAAGGATGGCAAAGATAAGATGGAGAAGAATAAAAGCAACTACATCTGAATCAATAACTAAAATCCTTTAAATCTCATTTCAATAGTGGCTTCCTTTTTTCCTGGTCTATCCATCTGCAAAGCTTATCTAAAAGTTACCTTTAGGAGGTATAAATCAAATGTACTTCACTGAGACATATTAACATATCTCCTCTATACATTAAGTATGCTGAAGGGGAGGGATCAGAGAAAGTATAGTGCAGTGCAAAATGTGTGTGCACGCATGTGCACCAGAGAAAGGAAGGAAGGAAGGAGGGGGAGATCTACATTAGTGACACAAAGGCTGACTTCCCTTTAGCTATTTCCCCAGCTCTGTTTTTAAGACTAATACTATGTCAATCCCTTGCATGTATAATTAACCTTCTGACCTATGATGCTTAATGACTCTACTTAAATAGCTCACTTTAGGGGAGGGTGGAATATCTGGAGACAGAACAGCAGGTGAGAGAGGGACTGAACAGCTCAGCTTGGTTTCAAGGTTGCCCCAACCCACAGAACAGGGGGAACAGTAAAAAAAAGTATATTCAAACACCTGTACTGCAAAAAAGCACTTATGTAGTGTGGGTGACTGGGACAGTCAGAAATCCTTGTGGATGCATGGTATCACTCTCCATGATTATATATTGATGTACTGATGTATTGTTATATTGATGTAGTTGCCTTAGTTACTGTTTTAATTACTAATGTTGTGCACTTGTATATTGGTTTGGTTGTAAACCGCACTGAGTCGCCTACGGGCTGAGAGAGTGCGGTATACAAATAAAGTAAATAAATAAATAAATGAATAAATAAATAATTTGGTCTATCTACAGAAGTCTTTCTCCTTCTGTACAATTACATTTGTAAATGAACCAATAGTAGAGAGAAGCTATATATGGATACTATATTTAACTAAAGATAGTCAATGGGCACCCTATTTTTAGTCAATTGTTTAGATCGCAACCCTAATGGTTTGATGTCATTCAAATAAATATATACAATGAATGGGCTCTTGTACCAACTTAGAAGCTGAGAGAAAGTTGGTAACAAGCCTTCATGTTTACTCCCTCATGGCCGTTAGTCCATAAAAGCTAATGCTACTAACTTCTTTCTCTCTGTTAGCCTCTAAAGTGCTACAAGAGCTCTTTGCAAACTGGCATTTCTGACTGATATGGATCAGTCTTTGGATTCAAATAAATGTAAACAATCAATTCATGTTCCCTTTATAAACATGAAAACAAAAGGCAAATTATAAAACTATAATTTATGATTAGAGAGCTAAACCTATTTTCATATAATTTATGAATGTGAAATATTCTACATTAAATACAAAAAACATTTTACAGATATCGAGCTCTCGAGGTGTAGTGGTTTAACTGTTGGAGTTATCACTTCTGAGACTTTTACTTTATCGCTGCTAAGGTAATAATCAGAATCTGTAACTTTTTGTATCCCCCCCCTTCCCGCATCTCAATGATTATATACAGACCAATTTGCCCACTCAAGCATTTGTACAACCACCAACCGAGTCATTACTCAGTGCATCTGACAATGCAAACTGCTATCTTGAAAAAGTGCCAAATTGTTAGCCTTTAAGATTTGACCTCTGGAACTTAATATTAGCTCATATTTAATCAATTAACTAACAATTAATTATGACAGTTTCACCACAATTTTACAAATATGTATATAAATACATTCAAATGCAGTTAATTGAGAAATGGCCCTAACTGACAGAGTACACTAGGTATACCTCAGTGATGAATATATGAGGCCTATGTACACACTAACTTCAACTATGTGTTGCCACCACAATCAATCCTGCAACCATAGTATTACATGTAGTAAAAGTGGATAGCAGGGTTACTCCACAAACTGATTATACTCATTCAATTACTATGCATGCAACCAAAGAACTGCATGACTGTATAATTTATCCTAATCATGTGGACAAAATATCTGCATTTGTAACACAGAGACTGCAAAGACAATGTGATTACCACCTCTGAGCTAGATAACATCGCAAAATGCATTGTGCAACTTAAAAACCAACATATTTTATTTGTAGCTAGTTTTTGTGGATTGCAGTCATCTCATCACATGCCAAATAAAATCAGTTATTTCTAAGGTGCCACAAAGTCTTTTTGTTGTTTTGCCTCAATAAGCTAACAAAAACATAGCCCTAGTAACAGTTACTATGTAATCCATGAACTTCTGAAAATACATATCTAATTAAGCATACTTCTATAGTTGAGAAAGCATACACTTCTTTCTAAAACAACATAAAATATTCCATGTGACAAATCAAGAATTCCTTGATTGCAAGAATTATTTTATATAATATAGTGCATGCCACCCTACAGCTACACAGAATCGATATCTCTACCAGAAACAGTGACTAAAGGAGTGTTTTTTAAGTACGTATAACATTTGAATTTGACCATCATTTAAATAGTAATATTTATATTCTACCACTAAACAAAAATGATTTCCTTTAACCCAATAGAAAATACTGTAACCTTCTCAATTATCATAGCCTTTTAATATTTTTTTTATCTTTGCCTTTTGTTCTGTAAGTGTATATCAGTGTTTTTCAACCTGGGGATTAGGACCCCTGTGGGGGTCATGAGGGGGTGTCAGAGGGGTCACCAAAGCCCATCCAAAAACATCGTACTTTCTGTTGGTCATGGGGGTTCTGTGTGGGAAATTTGGTCCAATTCTATCATTGGTGGGTTCAGAAGGTTATTTCATTGTGGGTGAACTATAAATCCCAGCAACTACAACTGCCAAATGTCAAGATCTATTTTCCTCAAACTCCTCCAGTGTTCACATTTGAGTATTCGTGCCAAGTTTGATCCAGATCCATCATTGTTTGCATGCACAGTGCTCTCTGGATGTAGGTGAACTACAACTCCAAAAACTCAAGGTCAATGTCCACCGGACCCTCTCAGTATTTACTCTTGCTCATGGGAATTCTGTGTGCCAAGTTTGATTCAATTCTATCAATGGTGGAGTTCAGAAGGCTCTTTTATTTTAGGTGAACTATAAATCTCAGCAACTCCAACACTCCCAAATGACAAAATCAATCCCCCCAACTCCACCAGTAATCAAAGTTTGGCGTATTGGGCATTTGTCTGCATATCAGATATTTACAGTAGCAAAATTGCAGTTATGAAGTAGTAACGAAAATAATGTTACGGTTGAGAGTCACCACAACATGAGAAACTATACTATGGGGTCGTGGCATTAGGAAGGTTCAGAACCACTGATGTATATTAACATTTGCTGAATCAGCACCTTAAGAAAAAGCAGACTACCAAGAAGGATACTTGTCCTAATGTAACTGTATGTTTTATACCTTGTTGTTAGCCGCTTTAAATCCCCAATGGGGGAGAAAAGCAGGATATAAGTTAATAAATAACAGTAACACTTTTCATAGTCTGAACATTTATTCTTTTAATCCAGGACTATCAATACTGATTGCCAATGGTTTCAAGATTTCTTCCTTTTCTTTACCTGCAGGTGACAGATACTGAACCAGGATTTTCTACATGCAAAGCATATGCTCTACCATTTAATTATGGTATATTTTTCTCTTTCATACATAGCCCAAGGTAAAATGAGACAAAAATGGAGCAACACTGGAAGAAAAGAAAAAATCTCTGGTGCACAGGTTTCTTTATTCTCATACTTCAGTTGACATATTGTAATGGTTGATGGTTGTATGAAAGACACTTGTTCGACAAAGCATGGGTTTGAATGGGACCCACTATACAATAATACAAAAACCCCAAGTATAGGGAAGAATGGAAAGCACACCAACTAAACAATGCAACAATGCAAACGATGCAGGACCTGGTTATAAGGATAAAATTCTCTTTCAATCACAAGGCCAGTTGATCAGCAATACTATCAGGTTAAGATAAACAACAAAACCCTTCTACATAATACAGCAAAACTATATTTAAAGCCAAGAGAAAACAGCCTTAATACATACATAATGATAAAGGAATTTCTTGAAAAGTTCAGATGAGGACTGTACTCACCTCACTTTACCCAAATTGGAAACTCCCAATAATCATAGCTTAAACTATTTCCCATAATAGAAACGAAATGTTTTCATCAAATGCCATGCACTGAAATGGGAGACAATTCTCTATATGAAGAATATAACTGGTATTTTATCCCAGAAAGAGTAATAATTCTTTCCAAGGAAGCAGCATACCAGATCCACCCAAGTCACAGTGTTACCAATAGCAACAAAAGAGCAAACAAATAATATGTGAGCAAGGAAGGTTTTTGTATTGACCCACAACGCTAAACGAATGTAAGCACTGTTTTTCATGAGGTAGAAAGAGTAAATAGTGGGTTGAAAAGAGGTAAATCCCCATTAAAGGAGAGTGTTGTTTTGTGGTTGCTCATAGACCGACAACTCAGATTATCCTATAAATCAGAGTTCTTAGGTTAATTGGTAGGAAAGTAGGCTCCAAATCTGTTTCACAGTTGGCATAAGAAAAATTAAATGTTATGTACCCTACCACTACCTTTCACAATTGTGTGGCAGCCATGTATTTTTTAGTATACGAGAGACAAAAAGAGATGGAAATGGAGATAAGTGTTGGTATGGTATTCTTATCTCGTATTTTCACCTCCTTGGACTTTTAGTTTGTAATGAAATGGCAGCTGGGGGGGGGGGGGGGGCAAACAAGATTTCAATGCTAGCCACAGTGCAGGGATCCCAACAAAAAGTTACCATGGTCAAAAATCGCCTGCTGTTCATGCTAATGAAACAGAACTGAAGAAGAAATGCTTTTCACTCAACACCCCCGTACACAGGATGTAAATACTACATTCTTTGGGATGGGGAAACAAGGGAACAAGAACTTAAACAGCAAAGCTGCATGAAAACACACTCATCTTTGTCTTTTAGAAATTGATGCCCTTTTCCAAGAGAGCCCCTTTGATAAGGATCCCTTTCAAAGACAACCTCCCGATCTAGATTAATGGATTTCCACAGTATGCACAACACAGAATTTGTTATTACTATTTTTTCCAATTCTAACATACCTTATATAGTTACATACGTACACTTTTTATAAATCTGCCTATTTGTTTAAAAATAAAGTTTGGCAGAATGTTAGATGTACAGCTCTGTTAAGAAGGATTTCAAAAGAGTAGCTTTGTTGTATTATTATTCTAAGAGAGTAAGGAATACTGCAGTACTCTAAACCAAAAGTAACCAATTTATTGTGGCATAGGCTGAAACAGCCTGTTTCAAGATGCCTTCTTCAAGCATGAACTGATTCCAGGCCAGTCTGCACTTCAACTGCATGGGACACATATTCCTTTAGTAATTATATGCTGTAGTATCAAGTATTTGGTTTCCTATTGGGACACTATTTAGTCCCAATCATATGGGAGCTCTGTATAAGAGATAGTGTGCTCTAGAGCACTGCTTCTTAAACTGTGGTTCCTGACCTCAAATGGTCCTTAGCTCAATGTTAGGTCTCAAAAATTTGGCAGCAGTAAATGTTTTCTGAATGTTACCAGGTGGCTGTTTCAGACAGCATTAATCTGTTGTGCAGTGTTTACAGAGGACTCTGCAGAAGATGCTTCAGATGTACTTCATAAAAAGGAAAATCAGCCTGTTTAGCAAGCCTTGAAAATGCTGAATTGTCATCAGCAAATGTTTGATTTCTATATCTATTTTATAAAGGGATTGTGAGTGGAAAGGTTTAAGAAGTCCTATTGTAGAGTACTGGAGTTGAACAAATCCCTGTTCTCAGTGAACACTGTCAAAAGAAGTCACAGTAGGAAAACTCTGCATGTATGTATGTCTTTATGAGAAGTCTGTTATACCTCTTTGGCTGTAAATTCTTTAACGGTAGTGCATCTTGGTAAATAATTTAGATGGCCTCTAAGCAAATGAGAGGAATAAATCTAAAATTTTACTATACATGCAGACTGTGCAAGTAACAATTTCTTTGCTCCCTTAAGAGGAAAGCAGCAGTATATTGATATAAAATACTGTTAAAAACAGACTGAGAGGAATTGGGTGTCGAAAGGGACCTGAAAGTTTGGTTTCAAAGGCCCTTGCTTTAATTCTTAGTTTAGCTTTAAATCGTGATCATTTATTCAACAATAAATGAGATCAAGATGCCAGTTTTCTTTTCCTCAGGTGACATAGCAGAGTAACTTCAACTACTTTCCCCTTCACAAAGAAGAAGGCGAGTGGAGCTGGTCAGAGAATACTGAATGCTATATTTTCTTTCTGAGTGTGACAAAAGAGCACACTCAGCACACTATTCTGCCGTTTCATGTATCTATGGGAAGTTCAGGGATATATCCGCTTTGTATGTGGAAGCCATACTGTATTCATGGATAACTAAAATCCCATTTCATGTGCTTTTGGAAGTCAGTGAGAAGAATATAAAAAAGGCTCCAGCAAGTTTAAAGTTATTCATACAGAAATTCAAAAATGTAAACTGCCCCTTTTTGAAGAATCTGAAGCAGGATTAACCGTTGTGCTGGGTTATGCATAGGAGTCTGTTTCCTAAAATTTCCCCTTGTACATTTGTAATATTGAGTGCTCTCTTTGACTGAAAGAAAATTAAATCAAGAATCTGCCATACTGGAACATCTCATTATTTATGGAAATTGGAGAAATGTAGTATGCCATTTCTCCAAGTGCCTAGAACATCTTGTATAGACAAAATGTCTACACAACAAACTCAACTAACAGACCCAAAGTTCTGGGAAATACTTGCACAATTTTGCAACATTTTTAGTATTTACAGAATTCAGCTTTCAAGGTTGCAGAATTCAGGTTGTTGTTAAGTGTAGTCTAAGATCTCTGCTGACTCAAACATCATTCATACTTCTGCTCTAGATTTAAATAAACCAGAAGACAACTTACCGAAGCAGCAGTTCCTTGGGAAGCTTTTTGTTGATTGCAGCCTCATCATTGTTTGAGAACATCTGCAAGAGAAAAAGCAACAACACACATTTAGCCTTTTTATTATGGACCAATAGCTCTTACAAGCAAAGTTTGTACACCACCCTCATAAGAGAAAATCTCCTTTTGAATCAATTACACTTAATTTTTTGAGTTTATTTTGATATTTCAAAACAGGTAGTGGAATAAGGAAAACTATTCCTAAAAAAATCAATATTTTCACACTTTGATTTGTCATTCATTTGTTCAGTCATTTCCGACTCTTCGTGACCTCATGGACCAGCCCACGCCAGAGCTCCCTGTCGGCCGTCACCACCCCCAGCTCCTTCAAGATCACTCTTGCTGGAACACAATTGTCTACCAGACACAGATCTGTAGATACAGCCTGAGGTGAGCAGACCTGAATCCAAATAATGTTTTCTTTTTATTAGATCAGCTGAATGAGTTCTGTTTTTCTTAAGGATATAACTGTTCCCCTGGGTGAGTCCGCCCCCTGGAAGTATGGAGCTCAAATCATTTGCTTGAGTCATCCTGGATTGATGCCTGTTTGTTTGTACTCTCTGCTTATGAAGCATTTATTTTTTTTCAAGGGATCTACAGACAGTTGTGCATCTGTATTCAAATAACACTGCTAACTCCTCGAGTATATAATGTTAAACAAAACATTCCATCTCTGACTATTCAGTAGTTTCAGGAAAGGTCTTTTCAAGCCCAGCTACTTCATGATTTGAATACCCACAATGTACAAATCATATTGAACATAAGCAGATCTGTGTCTGTTCAGTGTCTGGATGAGTACCCAATGTAAGTTTTCAGAATGGAAGAAAGGTAGGGCAGATATAGGAATATAAATAATTATACCCATGCCAAGTTAGAAAATGGGTCCTTCTAGCACAAAAAATGTCTGCATCAGCCATGAACAACCTGGTTTCTAGCTATGTTAAACTAACAGTAATATTTATCCCCAGTCATCGTATTCACTGTGGATCTGATAATTGTAACCAGATGAGACAGCACCCAATCAAGGAGTAGTGGTGCACACAGACTACTAGCAAGCCGTCAGGTTTTTAGGACCATTTCCTAGGCATCCCATTATTTGATGGCTTCAACCTTAATGGAGAATTAGTCTATACCAATCTATGAGATTTTATTTCTCATGAAATAACATAACCTGGAAACAGAATAAAACTCTAATGGATTTGAAAATTTTCCTTTTTTAAAAAAAAATTGTGTCCCATACAATATAACACATTGGGGCAGACAAGCAAATTCCATGCCACTCTTTGGTGGGAACACAATGCAAAGAAGCTGGCGTGTTTAAGACATAAAGGAATGCACTAGTACTGTTGGGACCATCTGGTAAAAAGCAATAATTAGAATAAACATTTGTGGACTGCTGCCTACTTTGTTATTATCTTTTTATGATATCATGACAGGCCGACCTGGTGGAGACAACCAGAGAGATTTCATCACAGAACAGCAAGAGAAATCATCCAGAGCTCCCCAATGTCAAAGAAGAATACAAACATAAGAAACAATGTCAGCAATCTTTGCACTGGACTTTATAGAACACATTATTTGCCATATAGTCTGTGAAAGAAAAAGGTACAGTTTGTATTAAGGACATGGAAGAAAGGGAACCCAACCAAAGTCAACCCTGGAAAAACCCTTTGACGTCACTGACCTCAAACATACTTTGGCCAATAGCTCCTGGTGGGGATATGCTAAAAAAAGGTAGCATCCTGTTTTGGTGTGATGTTGCTTCAGAGCAATTATGAGTCTGTAGATACTTTGTGAATTAATTCACAAGATATTTGAGCTGCCACAATACGGACATACATGTGGTGCGTAAAGGTTTGATAAATATGGCTGTTAGGAGTATGTTTTGTTTGGCAGCTTCAACTGTGGTACACATCATGGACAGATGTAACTGAAGTTTATCTCTGGGCTCAACCAGCTGCATTCCAGCAATATATATCAAGTTATCCAGAGTGGAAATTATTACCGTTCCCACTTTAAAAATGGACAAAACTCGGTATTTTTTTTAAAGGATGACCTGAAGTTAGTCATGGGTCCCATCTACACTGACCATTTAATATAGTTTCAAACCATTATTGAAGAAAGTGGTTTTACTATGCAGATGATTACATAGGAAATACTGGAATCAGTGGGAGGCACAGATGTTTACACAAACCACAGAGCACTGATGCACATTAAGGGTTTTCTTTCATATGCTTTTGTGAGTGGGTGTTGTCTGGCAGTCACAGTTTGAAGCTAGCTTTGAACTGCATTAAATGGCCAATGTAGATGGGGGTATGATATACAGAAATGTCACTTCCAATAGCTGCTGACTCTACCTGTGTGGTCCATCCAAGGTTGAGCCTTGCTGCATGCCCTCTTCCAAATCAGCCAGGTAAAAATATAGCAAAAAAATTGAAGGTGCTGTAATGCTAAGGCATCATAGCTTCTGGGGAGAGAGGTGTACCTGGACAGACAAGACTGATGTGTCATGGGAATCCAAGCTTTTGATTATAGTGTGATTATAACACTACTCGTACTTTGCATTTCCATGCTAAACAAAATATTACTGGAGATGACTTTTGCATCAAGTTAAAATTGGTAGAAAGGCCTGCCATCCAATGAATGCTGACACCATTTAACAGACTAAACCATACCCCTACCTCAGTTATTTCTAGTCAGGCTGCTGATAGAAAGCTAATTAACAATTAATAATCATTTGGGGAAATCTGATTGCAAAAACTACTGCAACATCCAAATGACATGCTGTGGTTGTCTGTGAAGGAGCTGGCAAACACACTGACCTCTTATTGGGAGAAACCTTCAAGTGCAGACTATTTTGTTATTACAGGAGAAAATTGCCTCACAGTATCATTAATGATAGGCCCCGTTGCTAAAAAAAAAATAAATGCTTGTTTTCATTCAGTACTTCCTAATTTGAGTTTCATAACAAGGTTTATTCTGGTTTTATTTCTGAAGAATAGTGGTATTATTTTTAGTACTCAGAAATAGTTTCCAGAAAAGAAGATATGCCAATGTCCCCAAACAAATGTTCTTTTTATGTTAAGTTCTGCTTTCTGGGTCTGTGTATTTCAGTTTTGTAGAATACCCTTGATTCTATTCTCACAAACACTTCTGCAGATATCTGCAGTGTTCCCACAATCATATCTGATTCTGTGTGTGGCCTTCAAGTTGCTGTTACATTGGCGATCCCTCATGTCAGAGTATGATTGCCTTTCAAGTGTAGGGTATTGGTGGTAGGTCCGTAGGTGAATGTAGAGACCTGTTCTTGATTTGGCTGTCTTCTGCAGTGAGGACATCGGTTTTCAGATAGAAGGTGGTCCAGGTCTGAGTTGGCTTGATGTGCTTTCCTCTTAACACGTTTCTCCCCTCTCCCTTTCGCCTTCCATTTGTGCCTCTTCAAGTTCCACAGCACTGCTGGTCACAGCTGACCTCCAGTGAGAGCGCTCAAGGGCCAGGGCTTCTCAGTTCTTGGTGTCTATACCACAATTTTTAAAGTTAGCTTTAAGCCCATCTTTAGATCTTTTTTCCTGTTCATGAACATTCCGTTTTCCATTCTTGAGTTGAGAGTAGAGTAACTGCTTTGGAAGACCACATGGCCAGTCCAGCAAAGTTTATGGCAGAGCACTGTCTCTTCAATGCTGGTGATCTTTGCTTCTTTCAGAATGCTGACATTTGTCCACCTGTCTTTCCAAGAGATTTGCATGACTTTTCAGAGGCAATGCTTATGAAATTGTTCCAGAAGTTAGCCGTGGTTTGTATACGGTCCTGGTTTCGTGGCGTATAATAGGGTTGGGAGCACAATAGTTTTAATAAACTAGCATCCTGATACCCTTACGATCTTCAAACACTCACTGCTTCATTGAGAAAAATGTTGCACCCACAGAGCTCAGACAGTGTTGTATTTCAGTGTCGATGTTGACTTTTGTGGAGAGGTGGCTGCCAAGGTGGTCAACGTTTTCTAATGCTACACTATTAAGCTATATTTCTGGCATTGCAGAGGGACTGGCTGGTGCCTGCTGAAAGAGCACTTTGGGTTTTCTTGATGTTCTGCTAGCAGCATCAGAACTACTCTAGGAAGAATTATCAACTGGTTTAGACCTCTGTTGATAGTTGTTCCAGATTAAGCTATTTCCTGGACCATACTGTTTATTCCACAAAAGCTGGCTCACACAGAAAATGTTCTCCATTGGGTAAGTTAAGTAGTGCTGGCTGTTATTTTAACATTATTTCCAACTTGCACTCCTAAAATAGAAAGTTGGAAGGACCTGTGGAAATTTATGAGGCATGTGTCACCCAATAGTTTTCTCTCCATCCATCAATCTATAGTTTTCTCTCATCCATCAATCTATCTTCCTCCCACTACTCTTATAGTTCTATACACATTCGCTGAAGATGTACCAAAAGCTATGGCAGCTACACTCAATGACATTGCAGATTTGTGCTATCCATATCCTCATTTTCTTTTAAGTAATTTACCACGTTACATTTGGCATATTTTTATTTGTTTCTTACATTGAAATGATGACTTCTGGCAGGCCTACCCAGTCAACTCTGAATCATGGGTTTTGAATTTACATTCTATTACTGCTATATGTTGATTTTGTACCCTGTGTTTAGTTTATGTTTAAATAACTATGTGTTTTTATCTATTTATATTATTGTATGTGTTTTATGTTTGTACATTTCTCCTGAAGCTTTTAGGAGAAGCAGGCAACATCATCATCATCATCATCATCATCATCATCATCATCACCACCATAAACCATATTAGGAGTTTGAGAAAAATCACCCATAGAATGCCAATTAAGATAAAATAGCAAATTATAATTAAATAAACTTAATTTATTTCCCTCATTCTGTCAGCAGGTTTTCTATCCTAACTGTAAGTTAAGTTCCAATTCTTTAAAATGCTAGGCCCTCCTTGTAGAAAGTGAAGGAGACAAGAGGAATTTACAGTCAGCTAGAAGTGTTAAATGGTTCCAAAAGACAGAAACATAAGCATGCAGTCATGTGTCATGTTAAGAAAATAAATATATTGCCGCATAGGTGCTATGCATTACATAGCAGTTTTATTCGTGTTTCTTCCTTGCTTATACAGTAATCATATTTAAAGTAGAAACACTAAAGCAAGTTAGTCATGGTTTCAGTGGGTCAGCCTGGTAAAACTACTGGTCAAATATGCAATAAATAATTGTGCTGTGTCACATTACTGTGTACACAAAACTGTATAAAGGGTCAAGTCCCCTAGTCACAACTACTGATGGATTGGCATAGTGGTCTTACCAGCACTTGATATAGCATGGCTGCTGAAGCTAAGTAGATGTGAAATGCATCACTTCCTTGTGAAATTCCACCCAAACCTTGAAAGGAGGTAATAATTTGTAGGAAAGGTAATAGATTTATTCCATTGCTTCTCTTTATTTTTAAGCTTCTAGAAGTGCTTTTGTGGTGAATAAAAATGTAATAAGTTGTGACAGAGATTGAATGAGCTATATCCTTCTAGATACTTTGTTATATTTTGCATTGTCAAGTTTAGACTCTCCATGCTTCTTTCAAAAACCAAAAGCAAAACAATTTCAGCATTTCCCACTGACACACATTCTCTCCTCTCAAAACATGCCCAAAGCTTAATTTATCACTCCAGGGGTTTATTTTTCTCAATGAACAGTGTATTTGTACAATTGTATCATTCCACTTCTCAATCAATTTGATCCAATTTATCAAGTGTTTCTGTGTATCTTTCCACGAGAAGACAAAGTATATTGACTTTGCAATACTGAAGCAAACAAGTTTTGATTCTGTTAAGAAATGAAACAAAATTCAAACAGATGTCTAGAGTTAACGAATGTGGCAGTGTTGTTGTACAGATCTGTCCTTAAAGAAAATACTCTTAAAATGGAAAAATTGGTGAGAAAATAGGAAGAGGGTGTCAATCAGAATTGTGTTTCTTTTGAATAATGTAACACATTTCATTCTCAAAACAATCTATAATAATAATAATAATAATAATAATAATAATAATACTTTATTTGTATTCCGCCCTATCTCCCCGAGGGGACTCAGGGTGGATTCCAGCTATCACAAACACGAAAGCAAACATTAAATGCCTTTAAAACAGCCATATCACAAATACAATAACGACCCACCCAAATCTCAAAGTAAACCAACATCTAACCGCGAATTATAAAATTAAACAAAAATTACATAATCAAATTAGATTATATCTAACCTAAAAACAGGAACCTCTTTAACTTCATTGTTTCAGGTGTTGTCTCAGTTAGCTTCTGCCTCTAATGAGATCCCTACAGAACAACAACAGAAACATCTGATACGAAATGAGATCTTCAGCTCTACCACTGCCACATTTCTTCTCTTGTATGATTAAAAACATATTTTGCCTGATTAAAAAGCCAGAGCAGCTTCAAAACCTGTTGCATTTTGTTATTGCTCTACTTTTAATTGTTTGTTCCCTGGGCTTGGCCCCATGTAAGCTGCCCTGAGTCCCTTCAGGGAGATGGAGGCGGGGTAGAAAAATAAAGTTCTTCTTCTATGACATTTTAAATGTATTTTGGTTGGCCAACAAATGTATCACTCTCTTTGTATTTTGGATTTTGGTGTATTTATAGAGGTGCTTTCAAAATTCTGAACAGCAATGCACTAGGGCCATGACTCAACATCTTCAGTATTTCTCTTGGTCCTATAGGAAGCTGTTAGTTGGTAGGAAGCAGGAATCTTTCCCAGTCTTATTTGCAGATACCTCTGATTGCAATGTCCCATATTCAGTTCCCGGATAAGCCCTGTACATTTAGGCCAGCATGCTAGAGTGGTCTGAGCTTTGGACTACAATTGTAGACGCCAAGATTTGAATCCACTGGATGGCCTTGAGCAACTTACACTTTCTTGGTCGCAGAGGAAGGCAAAAACAATCTCCTCTGAACAAATCTGGCCAAGAAAACCTCATGATAGGTTTGTTTCAAGGCTGCTGTAATTTGGAAACACCTTGAAGTCACACTGCAATTTATGGAGTGAGCAAAAGTTGTTTTTTACACTATGTGGTGTAGAGAAGTATGGCACACTCACAGCTCTGGCCTGAGCAAGGTCAAAACAGACTGATTTGCTAGCAAACTCAACTGATTCTCAGATGAGATAATCTGGGCTCTTATTTCATTTAAAAAGTTCAAACAGGTCCTTGTGATTAAAAGGATTAATGCAAAAAATGAACAACCAGTACACACGGCTAGCCTGGGAAGAAGATCTTGACATTATATAGCAATTCCACTGAAGAACAAGATTGCGAAGGATATCTGGTCAGATAAATTTTCTTGAGTTGAAAATTTAACAATTCTTAGAAATAAAATTTAAATGAAGAGGCGGTTTTCCAGCAACCTTGTTCAAAATCCAGTTAATTTGTACAAAAGAAAGTTGTGAAAGTGGCCAGCAGTGAATACACTTCAGTTCTGTTTAATCCAAAAAGAAACTAATTTGGGCCTTTTCCATGCAGCTGTATAAAATCCACATTGAATCGAATTACATAGCAGTGTGAACTCTAATAATCCAGTCAAAGCATATATTGTGGATTACCTGCCTTGATATCCAGGGTCATATAGCTGTGTGAAAGGGCCCTTAGTTTCTGCTTTCCTAACTATTTAGATTCCATGGTGTGTGGCCAATTTACCATAAGTGGCAAATGTCATAAGAGTTTAAAGATCACCTACACCAGAGTACTTCCACCTCACTGGAGAGATACGGTAGATGAGAAAGGTAAATGTAATTATGTGAAATATACGTATTGTGCATACAGTAAAACCTCGACTTTTAAGAATTTAAGAACATTTTGAGTTAAAGTCGCTCAGTTTGACATATGAGCAGTGTTTTGAATTAAGAGGTAGTGGCACATGTAGTGCTAGCATCAGAGTACAAGGCTTTAGGGCTTCAAGAGAGCAGCCTCCATGCCTCATGCTCTTGTCCGCTTTGGGAGATTGCCATCTGGGTTAGTTGATTTTGTGTTATTTATATTCCTGGT
This sequence comes from Anolis sagrei, assembly GCF_037176765.1. Lineage (NCBI taxonomy): Eukaryota > Metazoa > Chordata > Lepidosauria > Squamata > Anolidae > Anolis > Anolis sagrei. The sequence goes on along the minus strand of NC_090026.1, from coordinate 43,516,167 downwards.
ATGTTTGGCTTCATGAAGAGAGAGAGCAAGAGAGGGAGGGAGGCTGAAATGAGTACAACTCCCCCTATTTAACTCCCCCTACTTCAGGTGGGAGCCCTGACAACTCGGCAGCGCGCTGTGAAGCATTTGCTCGGTTCTTTGCAGACAAAGTCGCTTTGATCCGCGTTGAGCTGGACGCCACATTAGATGCAGTCTCTGTGGATGTGACACAAGCACCTGCTTGTCCGATTTTGTTGGATTCTTTTCAGTTTGTGAAACCCGAGGATGTGGACAAGATACTTGGAGGAATGAGACCCACCACGTCCATCCTAGACCCCTGCCCATCCTGGCTTCTGAAGGAGGCCAGAGGGGGATTGGCCGAGTGGGTAACGGTGGTGGTTAATGCCTCCCTTCGGGAAGGCAAGTTTCCAGCGAGCCTAAAACAGGCTGTTGTAAAGCCGCTGTTGAAGAAACCATCACTCGACCCCACTAAATTGGACAACTTTCGGCCTGTTTCCAATCTTCCCTTCTTGGGCAAAGTCATGGAAAGCGTGGTGGCCTCACAACTCCAGGTATTCTTGAGAGACACGGATATTCTGGATCCGGCACAGTCTGGTTTCAGACCGGGGCATGGTACCGAGACGGTCTTGGTCGCCTTAGTGGATGATCTGCGCCGGGAGCTAGACAGGGGGAGTGTGTCCCTGTTGGTGCTCCTGGACCTCTCAGCGGCCTTCGATACCGTCGACCACGGTATTCTTCTGGGGCGCCTTGCAGAGATGGGTCTCGGGGGCACTGCTCTGCAGTGGCTCCAGTCATTTCTGGAGGGTCGTACTCAGAAGGTGTTGCTGGGGGACTCCTGTTCAGCGCCACAGCCGTTGATCTGTGGCGTGCCTCAGGGTTCCATCCTGTCCCCCTTGCTGTTTAACATCTACATGAAGCCGCTGGGTGAGATCATCCGGAGTTTCGGGGTGCGGTGTCACCTGTACGCAGATGATGTCCAACTCTGTCACTCCTTCCCACCTGCTACTAAGGAGGCCGTCGAAGTCCTGAACCGGTGCCTGGCCGCTGTAATGGTCTGGATGAGGGCGAACAAACTGAAACTAAATCCAGACAAGACAGAGGTACTCCTGGTCAGTCGCAAGGCCGAACAGGGTATAGGGTTACAGCCTGTGCTGGACGGGGTCGCACTCCCCTTGAAGGCGCAGGTTCGCAGCTTGGGTGTGACCCTGGACTCATCGCTGAGCCTGGAGCCTCAGGTTTCAGCGGTGACCAGGGGAGCATTTGCACAGCTTAGGCTCGTGCGCCAGCTGCGCCCGTATCTTGGGAAGTCTGACTTGGCCACGGTGGTACACGCTTTGGTCACATCCCGCCTCGACTACTGCAACGCTCTCTACGTGGGGCTGCCCTTGAAGACGGCCCGGAAGCTTCAGCTAGTCCAACGCGCGGCAGCCATGTTGTTAACGGGAGCAGGACGCAGAGAGCATACAACGCCCCTGCTGTCCCAGCTCCACTGGCTGCCGATTTGCTACCGGGCCCAATTTAAGGTGCTGGTGTTATCCTACAAAGCCCTAAACGGTTCCGGCCCAAAATACCTTGCAGACCGCATCTCGGCCTATGAGCCCACGAGGGCCTTGAGATCGTCCGGGGGGGCCCTTCTCTCGGTCCCGCCTGCCTCACAGGCACGTTTGACGGGGACGAGAGAGCGGGCCTTCTCGGTGGTGGCCCCCCGGCTGTGGAACGCCCTCCCTGTTGAAATTAGACAGGCGCCCTCCTTGATGGCCTTTCGTAGGGGCCTGAAGACATGGCTCTTCGAGCAGGCCTTCAATTGAATGTATCTGAACGACACTGGAACGAACTAGGACTATGAATTTGGCTATGACCCCAGGACTTGACGAAGCGGATTTTTAGGATAAGAATATGTTATGTGTGTATTGTCTGGTTTGTGCTGTCCTGCTTATTGTACACTGTCTATTTTTGTTGTTGTGCACCGCCCCGAGTCGCCCTCGGGCTGAGAGGGGCGGTCAATAAATGCAAAAAATAAATAATAAATAAATAATAAATAAATGAAGAAAATGATGCTTCTTCCTCTTTACTTTGTGCTTCCTTGCCACAACTTTGGCTTTTACCATTTCAAAGTTCAAACAACTAATTAATCCCTGTTATCCACACTTCATGATAACATAGAAACAGGAAAATATAGTGAGTTGGGCCTCTGCCACTGGACAAACAGTTTATAGAGTTAGCATCAAGGACAACGTCTGACAGCTGTCCAGTGACATGAAAGAGTTAATTTACATTAATGAACTTGTTGGGTGCCTTTTGCATTTGCTTTGCAGTTTGAATCTGAGAAAAGACAAAGTCTGACAACCAACCAGGTTTCTGTTGCTAATCTTGATTTTCTTAATTTGTTTCTGCACTATATAACCCAAGGGTCCATCTTCTATTGACCTCGTCTTGGGAGGCCACATCCCAACCCAAACACTTCTTATACGCCCAGGGATGGGAAATTTGATCATCGGCCAAAGGACAGTCTGAGTAGAATTTTTGAGAAGGGCTAATTTTACCATTAGTTCTGAAGAGATGTTGGGCCGTAATAGTGAAAGGGCTGGAATGCTTCTAAGATGTGTACCATCTGTTGCATCATGTACTACCAATAAAGCTCATGCTCCGACAGTAACATAAGTATCAGGCATTGAAAAACTCTATGAGAGGCCTGAATTTACATATATTTATGGGAAAAGGCAGAATACAATTTGCAAAAGTGGGGTCCAAACTTGGAAATACATGCTTCCCAAACATAAGTATAAACAAGTGCCTTTTCCAAGCTCTGGTTGTTAAATTTTTTAAAAAGGGAGGAAATGCACTGTATACTAGTTGGCTCTCAATTTATAGCACATAGTCTTCAGTATCTGCATGTGAATGCTCTATTATTATTATTATTATTATTATTATTATTATTATTATTAACTTTATTTATACCCTGCCTTTCTCCCTGTGGGAACTCAAGGTGGCTAACAATCCCACACTTTGGTCATCGTTTTAAAAAGCCCAATACATTTTTAAAAACAATTAAATAATACAGTATGGATTAAGGTAAAAAAACAGATTAAAATATAGTAAATACACTTAAAATAACATTTAAGACTCACAATACCCCGTCTAAGTAGCATTCCCCTTATTCTTTCCCAAATGCCTGCTGCAGAAGATCTTGACCTGCTTGCAGAAGGCCAGCAGAGATGGGGTCATCCTGGGCTCTCTTGGGAGGGAGTTCCACAGTCTGGGAGCAGCCACCAAAAAGGCCCTCTCCCATGTTCCCACCAAAACGGGTGGTGGGTCAAAGAGAAGGCCATCCCCAGCAGATCATAGATGTCTACCAGGTTCATAGAAAGAGATAGAGTTCTTCAGATAACTTGAACTGGAACCATATAGGCCTTTGTAGATCAAAATCAGCACTTTGAATTGTGCCCAGAAATGTGTTGGCAGCCAGTGGAGCTGTTGCAGCAGATGAGTTGTATGCTCCCTGTAGCCAGCCCCAGTTAGAAGTCTGGCTGCTGCTCTTTAGACCAAATGAAGTTTCTGAGCAGTTTTCAAAGAAGTTCCATGTAGAGCGAATTGCAGTAATCAAATTCGGATGTAACTTTGATGGCACAAAAGCACATTGCTGATACCTGGGCCTCCAGGTGCAGAGCCGAATCCAGGAGGATCCCCCAACTGCAAACCTGTGTTTTCAAGTGTAATCCCATCTAACACAGGCTAAATCCCTATTCTCAGACTGGTTTTACGACTGACCAGGAGCATCTCTGTCTTGTCTAGATTAAGCTTCAATTTGTTTGCCCTCATCCAGTCCATTACAGCTGGCAGGCACAGATTTAGCACAGCAATCGCTTTCTTGGAATTAGATGGAAAGGAATAATAGAGTTGTGTGCCATCTGTGTATAAATGGCACCATGCTCCAAAACTCCAGATGACCTCTCTGAGATTTCATGTATATGTTAAACGGAATGGGGGAACCCACAGGCCAGTGGCCAAAGAGTTGAACAAGAGTCCCTCAGCATCACCTTCTGAAACTTTCCCTCCAGGAAGGGAGTCACTGAAGAACAATACCTCCAAGCCCCATTCCACAAAGGCAACTCAGAAGGATACCATGGTCGATGATATAGAAAGCCGCTGAAAGGGACACGTTCCTCCTGCACCGTTCTGTGCATAGATCATCCACCAAGGAAACCAAGCTGTCTCTGTCCCATAACCAGGCCTGACACCAGAATGAAACGGACCTAGATAATCTGCTTCATCCAGGAACCCTTGGAGTTGTTAACACACTCTAGTACCTTGACCAAAAATGGGGCGTTAGAGACTGGTCTGTAATTGTCCAGTACAGTGGGGTCTAGGGAAAGTTTTTTTTAAGTGGTCTTATCACAGCCTCTTTGAGGTCCATGGGAACCCTGTCCTGATACAATGCTGGACAAGCAGGAGCCAAGGTTACATTCACTGGAGCTGTATCAACTGTGGCGTCTATGTCACAGCGAATCTGAACAATCTTATTTGTAAAATGGTGAACAAGCTCCTCAGAATGTGCTGTTGTATGGGTAACATTTTCTTGGGGGCCATGTTGGATTAGACTTCAATTGTAACTATAACTCTTCATGTTCTCTAAAAATAGACAGTACTAAAAATGTAAGAGAAAAAAATACACAAACATAAAATCTTTAGTATGAATGACTTAACACACACATGCTATATTTATAATCGTAACAAAAAGAAAAAGGCTGTTAGTATTTCAAGTAATGTCCTTGAAAACTCACCATTACTCTGGGATAAGCTGCATGTAGTATAATATTGTTCACTGCAATTTATAAATAATATACACAGTTTAGATTGGGCGAAATTTCCTTAGAAGCTTCACTGCTGTCTGGGGACTTCAATTTTTTCTTCTGTTTTCCTTTTTGCAGCTCACTTTTATAAGCTATGTTAAATCTCTCATGGAAATGCAAGCAGAATAACACAGTATCTGCTATGATGAACACCATCATTAACAGCCACACTCCTTTTCTGTCTGCCCCAAACACTGACATCATTAGGATAGAGAACAGGAATTGATACATGCTGACTACATACACTAAATATTTACTTCCTGGCTTTCACAAATTCCATGGGACTATGGTGTAAGAATCTCAATTAGAGCAAAATATTCTAAATGAAAAATGAAACAACAACAGGCAAGCACAACTCCATCATGCCTAGGCCCAAAAGCAGAAGGAAGATCGTTCATCCATCTCAACTGTCATTGCCCTGGAATTGGTCCCCTCTTCCATTGTCATTACCATTTTCTTTGGGTGGCACTGTCTTATTTAGATTGCAAATCTGAGAGTAAAGAACTGTCAAATTAACAATTTGGAAGATGCTCTGAGAGCTTTTATAACTGAAGATCAGGCTATAAATACTCTAAAGAGCAGGATACAAATATTCTAAATAATAAATAACAAAAACATTTTGCTACTTTTGACTGATTACCCTTCTTGCAACACCTTATTTGGGACCAAACGTCCATAATATTAAGACACAAATTTCTTTATTTATATTCTTATTTATTCTAACTAAGACTGTTATGAAAATGAAGAGGAGCATCACTTCCATCCCAAATGTATTAGAGAAGAGTCTAGTAAATGTAATAAATACGTATGCATGCTTGCACCTTCAAGCCACTTATCAATTTATGGCAATTCCAAGGATTATAAAGGATTTTTAAAACAAGGAATAATCAGAGGTGGTTTTGCCATTTTTTCTTCTGAAATATAGACTGCAGCACTTGGTATTAATTGGTGGTTTCCCAAGTAATAACCACAGTAATTATCTTCCAAGACTAGATGGAATCTAGTGCCTTTAGTGTATAAATGAATATTGATTTTAGAACAAAACTAGCCGTCCCTTGCCACGAGTTGCTGTGGTCCAGTCTGGTGATCTGGGCAATAAAGTAATGAGAAAGTGTTAGTTTCTAATATATGTAATTTCTTTATGCTTGTGGGCAAACAGTATTTCTTGTTTCTTTGTCAGTGATAATGTAGAGATTGTTTGGTTTGTCTACTCTGGATCATGCAGCATAAATTGTCCTTCTTTAGGGGTCCATTTCAAATCAGTGATACTATATCTGTCATATACGTGTGTGTGTGTGTGTGTGTGTGAACCATATATATCTATTTATGTCTATGGCTGGATGGTTCTTTGTCAACAGGGCTTTGATTATGTTTTTTTGCCCTGGTGAAGGGAGTTGGACTGGATGGCCTTAAGGCAGCATTTCCCGACCTGAGGGTCAGGACCCCTGGGGGGGAGGTCGCATGGGGGTGTCAAAAGGGCCGCCAAAGACCATCAGAAAACACCGATTTTCTGTTGGTCATGTGGGTTCTCTGTAGGAAGTTTGGCCCAATTCTATCCAGAGTGCTTTTTGATTAAAGGTGAACTATAAATCCCAGCAACTACAACTCCCAAATGCAAGCTCTATTGCCCCCAAACTCCACCGGTGTTCACATTTGGGCATATTGAGTATTTGTGCCAAGTTTGTTCCAGTTCCATCACTGTTTGAGTCCACAGTGATCTCTGGATGTAGGTGAACTACAACTTCAAAACTCAAGGTCAATGCTCACCAAATCCTTCTAGTGTTTTCTCTTGGTCAAGGGAGTTCTGTGTGCCAAGTTTGGTTCAATTCCATTGTTGGTGGAATTCAGAGTGCTCTTTGATTTAGGTGAATTATAAATCCCAGCAACTACAACTCCTAAATGACAAAGTCAATTTTTTGAGTGATGGTCACTCCTTGGGTTAGTAGGTGTCTTGTGGCCAAATTTAGCAGCAATTCGTCCAGTGGATTTTGAGTTATGATGTCACTCAAAACAAACAGAGCATTTATATATATATAGATAGAGAGAGAGATAGAGAGAGAGAGAGAGAGAGAGAGAAAGATGATGTATTTAAAACAGGATTTTTGAACTGTAGCACAGGGAAAAGAGCATTACAATACCAGGTCCAAATGGTCTTGTGATTATTCCTACTAGTAAAGATATTCACTCAGTTTGGGAGGACAATGATCAGGCCCTGCATGTTTTATTTGTAGCAGTTCTTCTCTGTTTTTGCTCAGCCATTGAAAAGCATAGTAGAGCTTGCCCCTGCAACAGCTTGTGTACAGCTCATTAAAAGTTTCAGCATCTCATACTAACATAACTATCATAACTGCAGAGTAGCTCCCACCTAAGTATGGTGGAAAAGAAAAGGAAGAGTTGAATGTGGGAGAAAAATAAAGAGAAGACTATTATTTCCCCCACCTCTTAATGTCTTTCTGTATATTTCAAAGCCCAAACAGCAGGAACTTTTGAGTATGAATTTAAGAAGCATACAAATTGTAGAAATATAACCAATTCAACATGTTGACTTAGTACAGTTTGATACTGGGCATGGAGACAGAGCAGGCAGGAGTATTGGATGAAATGTCAAAGACTAGGTTTTTATCCCTTTAATTTTTTTAAAAAAAGATACATTTTTTTCTTTTTGGAACATAGGGAGTTTTTCACCATTTTGTTTCCAAGCCAACAATATCATTTGGTGCTATTGATCATAGTGTAACTACCACTACCACCCTGCCCACCAACTGTGCTCATCCTGGATGACAGGAGGAGAGAGAGATGGGAAAACAAGACACAAAAATTTTCAGTTTTCCTCTCCGTAGATCTTCCTTCAATCTACATATTACTACTGACCACTGGTTTGCTGGTAAAGTAAGCTCACTATCTTCATTATCAAATTATTGTAGGTAGTACTGAAAAGTTACACGGGGCCTTAATACAAAAGGATACTTGCCAATTAGAGCTGTATTGAACAATTAACAAAGGAGACAAAAGGCTTGAATGGCCATCTACAAAGATGTATCCACAAATTCCAATCCACTGGCAGTGGTCTGAACAGAAACAATGATTTCCTGGCACATTGCACACAGTGAAACATTAGCTGACAGTGCAGCTACAAAATAGGTTTCCTATGCCTGTTTTATTGTAATATTAATGCCTTTTTCATGTTCATTCACTCTTCTTAGCTTGAATGTAAAACTTTCCTTTGACCTTTTAACTATTCTCGACATTGTTGAGATTGTATTTTTCATCCTAGCACCATACCCAGATGTTTTACATTTCTATTACAATTCACTCTCCACACCCAACCACTGATATAAGTATATCAAATGATCATTTGATTCATAAGACTAGAATTGTAATTCTGTCTGCTTTTACTAATCATCATCTTCTTCAACATTCAGCTTCAGAAAAATGTGAGTGTCTTCAAAAATTTGCCCTTGAATCTTCTTCAATAGCAAATTTCAGACTTCTGTGGTTTCATTTGTTTTTGGCTAGATCCCTGAGATCCACTAGCTAGAGCCAGGGATTTGCATAATGGGTTAGTGGAACATACACACATTTCAAACTAAAGGAAAGATAAAGTGTACCCCCAAACATATGCTCACTCCAGAAATTTGCTTTCACTGCCAAAACTAAAAAAATTCATTCTTTTAAAACAAGACATCCAGTCATAGTCATCCCCAACACTGGTTTCGTTTCAACAAGTAGAATAGGTTTAGTTGTTAGTGTTATCCAACAGCTGGAACCACAAACCTGCCGATTTATTTCAAGGCAATAGAACCTAATTTATGTGTTTGTCTATCCCTGTTCTACAATACAAAAATATCAATGTAAAAAGGGTTTCTGTCTTTCATCCTTTGCAATATGAAGGATGTATTATTTTCAGCTTTATTATAGTCAAAATGGTCCAGTGCAGTGGTTCTCAACCTGTGGGTCCCCAGATGTTTTGGCTTTTAACTCCCAGAAATCCTAACAGCTGGTAAACTGGCTGGAATTTCTGGGAGTTGTAGGCCAAAACATCTAGGGACGCACGGGTTGAGAACCACTTGTCTAGTGGTTTGAGCACAAGCAGGGACTCTGGAACCAGGGTTTGAATCCCTGCTTAGTCATGGAAATCCAATGGGTGACCTTGAGCGAGTCACACACCCTTGGCTTCAGAAGAAAACAAAGGCAACCTCCAACTGAACAAATCCAGCCAATAAAACCACGATGGGTTCACCTTGGGATCACCAAAAGAGGAAAATGACTTAAAGGCACAAAACAACACTTTATGAGGAGCTCTTCGGCATCAGACTATGGACCTATACAGTCCAGCACCCTATTTTCCATGGTAGATCTCTGTATTTTGCAACAACAATCCAAATAATTATGGTAATCCCAGAAGCAGAACACGACAGCAACAGTTCTAAGCAGCATTTACACTTTTGAAGTACACACAGGCATGATGCCTCATAACGTATTCTACCATGATGGCTATAGTACTTCCTTTTATCCTAAATCTCCTCTTAAGGAAGAAAATCCTTGGCCACTTTTTCAACAAAATTTCATACACCTCTTGCTATTTTCTCCTCCTTTGTCTTTCTCATAAGGCAAATGGTTTTCCTAATCTATAGAAGACCTGCTTTCTTCTTGATAATTTTGGTTTTACTTCTCTGTATCACTTCCAGTTCTATGAAGTTTTTTTTAAAGTACACTAAGAACTTAGTGAATCTAATTGCAATGGGATGCCCTTACTAGTTAGATTACAAATTAGTATTTGAAGAGATAGGAACACTTGATTAAAACTAGAGTTGGTCCTAAACAGTCTTCCCAGTTTCACCAGCTGCAAGAAGGGAGGATTGCTGGGGATGACCTACATTCACTGCCCCCAATTCCCAACATGATGCTTGCTGCAATATGCTGTCATTTCCATCACCTCAGAGAGAGGGTGGGGGAGGGAGAGGGAATTAGCCAGGGCAGTCGGTATAAATGGCATCCCTTACTATTGATTAACAGGCTGTCATATCTTCATGTTGAAGCCACTATGAGCAATCCACAGCATGATGCACCATAGTGCTTTAGAATTTCTGGAGAAAATAACAGCCATTGGGAGCAGTGTGACATTGACAGCCAGTAATGTTTGTGTGTCTGAACGCTGAATAGGATTATCACCTGATGTGGGACCCACTACAGAATCCAATCACAGTGAGTCAAAAGCAGTTTATCTCTTACTCTTGCTTTATAATTTACATTATAACCACAGTATACCATTTTATCTTCACATACATTCTAAGAGGAAGATCAGAATAAAAAACAACTCAAGGAAGGCTGCTCATTAAGCCACATGTAAGGGATTTCAAAGGTGTAACCCTAGACTAAGGGGTGGAGTCTGTGGCTCTCCAGATTTTGTTGGACTACTACTCTGAAATTTCCTCACAACTGGCTATACTGGTTGATGCTGATTGGTGTTGCAGTTCAAAAACCTCTGGAGGGCTACACACTCCCATTTCTGCATTACAGTAAGAATTTTGTCTGTGTAAAATACATAGAACTACAACACTATGTAGACAAAGAAGATTAGTTAACAGGCCTAAAGAATTTTAAAAGCGAAAAACAACCAACCTTCTGGTTAAACTTATAAGCTTAAAGTAAAAGCGGGGCCCAAAGGCCCAGGAGAACAGGGTTTTGCAGTTATGGAAAGTAGTGGTAGGGAGAATGATCTCTTCTGAAATCCATAGACAAGCTTCTTCCATCAGAACCTAATTAGAGCCAATGATTTTCATATTCACATCTCTTAAATATCTAACATGTAAGCCTCTATTTTAAAAAATAATCAAAAACCTTGGTGATAAAAAGTAGCAAGATTTTGTGTTCCACTGATTTTTGGGAAGCTGTTAAATGATCACTATCTTGTGCTCATTCTTAGAGTTGCAACCTTCATCAATCACAAAAAAGGGGGACATCTGCTTGTGTCTGTATTTCAGTTACCAAATCTATACTATGGAGGCAAACTTCTAACACTGTATTATGGAATTAAAAAGTTTTAAGCATTCATGTATGGCGACACTGTTAAATGGCCTTGCTCTTTGCCCCTTAGCTGTTCTCATCTTCTATCAGTAATGAATAAGTACCATATATACTCAAGTATAAGCCAATCCGAATATAAGCCGAGGCACCTAATTTTACCATAAAAAACTGTGAAAATGGATTGATTTGAATATAAGCCGAGGGTGGGAAATGCAGCAGCTACTGGTAAATTTCAAAATAAAAATAGATACCAATAAAATTATATTAATTTAGGCATCAGTAGGTTAAATGTTTTTGAATATTTACATAAAACTGTAATTCAAGATAAGACTGTCCAACTCTGATTATTATTCTAACCTTCTTCAATGTAAATATGCTTACATGTCCTCCAATAATAATAGAGTAAAATAGTAATAATAATAGAGTAAAATAATGGAATGTAATAGTAACAGTAATAAGAGTAAAATACTAAATATAATAATAACAACAACAAAGTAAGATAATAAATAACACTGACTCGAGTATAAGCCGGGGGAGACTTTTTCAGGCTAAAAAAAGGACTGAAAAACTAGGCTTATACTCGAGTATATACAGTATGTTTAGTACATAGGATAGGAAAACGTTCTTATAATAGTTTTTTGAAAAACGAATGCAACTTTTTTGCTATATATTTGGTTTAGATTTCTTCATCTGACATACCTATTACCCAAAACTAATCAAGTACTTTATCCTATTGTTAAATGCTATATATATATCTATTTTTTCAAATACCCATATGCATCAGAACAACCCCTTCCTGGGGACCATGAAATGTATCAAATTTTCCAAAGAAACAGAGAGAAGTTTGTTCTTATGAAACCATACCATCACTCTGAGATAGAAAAGATGTATGGGCGATTTTAATGAGAGAGAATTTTCTGGCCCTAGGCCCCTTTAGGGACCTCAGAAACTGCCAAAAAAACTTCCCCGCTAACGGATATAACTGAAAGTGGTCAAAAATCACTTAAGAGCATGTAAGAGCTGCAACCAATCTCACTGTTGGTGTCTATACAAGTATTAATGTTGGGTATAACTGCACATGAAAAAGAACTGTAGCCACATCATCCACATTCTTCCTGCAAAAAGAAATAGGTTTTGCCACCTTATACAGGAATGTTAGTTCTGTGATCAGCCATGAGGACTGATACACATGGTGGATGCTCTGGTCAGTTGTGACACATTGCTAAGCAGCTGCCTATTTGACTGTAGTCAATGATTTCACTGTGCCCTTAAGGGGCCCAGGGCAATGCAAAGAGGTCTCCTTCTCTCTTTGGTCTTTGCAATACCTTGTGAAACAGGCTATGCAGAGACTATGTACATTCTTTCATGCATTCCAAAAGTGCCACAGTGGAGATGGCAGCCTGCTTTGTTTGATTATGGTGTCACCTTTTAGCAAACTGCCTTGCCCTATCACCATGCAGTAGTGCAGAAGCCAAACGGAAATACAGATATTAAATGGCAAGGGCCACCATTTAGTGAAGAGAGCCTGCATTATTTCCATGTTACTAGACAAAAACTCATTATTTCCAACAGACCTCACTACCTCTGAGGATGCTTGCCATAGATGCATGCGAAACGTCAGGAGAAATGCCTCTAGAGCATGGCCCTATAGCCCGAAAAAACCTACAAGAACCTAGTGATTCCAGCCATGAAAGCCTTCGACAATACAAAAACTCATTATTCTCTAACCACTGGTCATGGTAATTGAAACTGATGTGAGCTGGAAGGCTGAATACTAAACTGGGCATTTAGAGACAAAAGGTTGAAATCTTCCCTCAGTTATGGATGCCATTGAACTCACTTTAAGTTAAGTCTGATCAACTATATATGTTTAACATGACTTGCCTCATGAACCTGTTTCAATAACAAAGGTGGTGCAGAACAATACATGCCATATGTATATGTGCTTTCAAGTCATCTGTTGACTTTAAGCAACCCCATGAATTTCACAGGGTTTTAAAGATAAGGAATGCTAGTTTCTTCCCTTGAAATATAGCCTGTACTTGATATTCCAAGTACAGGAAGTCCACAAGATACTAACAAGATAGGTTCTGTAGGTTTTTTGAATTAAATTGGATTTGTATGTAAATCAGAACAGGTACATTTCTAATTTTGAAAATTTTGGCTTGTTGTGGAAACAAGGATTGGTGGCAAAACTTCACTGGAGACTCCTTTTTCCATAATAACTCTTTGAGGACTGAATGTCCCTTCCTAGGAGTAGATTTTTCTCACTTCCTGTTCTCACCTCCATTCTTAACTTTGAGTCATTTGTAAGTCAGATGTTTGTAACTAGGGGACAGCCTGTATTACTAGAGCCTCCAAGATCAGACAGGATCTCATGCATTTAGAATACAATTAAAAAGTGCTTTTAAATTGCTTTAAAAGGTTAATCATTTCAAAGAAATCTTTTTAAAAATAGCTAACATGTCAATCTCATTAATAAGTCACCTACAATTTTCACATAGCACCAATATTGTAAAACATACATTTTATTATTTGGCCAAATATTACTAATCTAAGGGCCCTTCCACACAGCCCTATATCCCAGAAATCAAGGCAGAAAACCCCACAATATCTGCTTTGAACTCAGATAATGTGGGATTTTCTGCCTTGCTATTCCGGGATGTAGGGCTGTGTAGAAGGGCCCTGAGTCCACACTGCTATATAATCCAGCTCAATGAGGATTTTATATAACTGTGTGGAAGGGCCCTAATGCAACCAATGCAAAAGACAGAACAATGTTTTAGCCCAAAGAGTTAGAAAGATAAATGTACTACTGTATACCTTCAAGTCATTTTGATTATTGGGCATTATAACCAAGATGAAAGAAGTTAAACATTAAAAAACAACAACATGAGGGCAACCAGATTATTTCAGACACAGACTGCAGCCAGGAAATCAAAAGATGTTTACTTCTTGAGAAAAGATTTACATAGTTAAAGCAGTGGTATTTCCCGAAGTAATCTATGGATGCGAGAGTTGGACCATAAGGAAGGCTGAGAGAAAGACAGATGCTTTTGAACTGTGGTGTTGGAGCAAAATTCTGAGAGTGCCTTGGACCGCAAGAAGATTATTGCAGACGTAGACTGCAGCCAGAAAATCAGAAGACGTTTATTTCTTGGGAAGAGAGCGATGACCAACTTGATAAAATGGTTAATAGAGGCATCACACTGGCAACAAAGATTCGCATAGTTAAAGCAGTGGTATTCCACGTAGTAACTTATGGATGCAAGAGTTGGACCATAAGGAAGGCTGAGCAAAAGATGATAGACACTTTTGAACTGTGGTGTTGGAGGAGTCCATACTCCAGGAAATAAAGCCTGACTGTTCACTAGGGGGAAGGATATTAAAGGCAAAGATGAAATACTTTGACCACATAATGAGAATATAGGAAAGTCTGGAGAAGATAATGATGCTGGAAGAAAAGGAAGGAAAAAGGAAGAGAGGCCAACCAAGGGCAAGATGGATGGATGTTATCCTTGAAGTGACTGGCTTCACCTTGAAAGATCTGGGGGTGGCTACGGCCAACAGGGAGATCTTGCGTGGGATGGCCCATGAGGTCACAAAGAGTCGGAGACGGCTGAATGAATAAACAACAAAACAAATTAACTAATTGGAACAAGTTGAAATGGCTTTAAGCAGTTGAAAATCTTGTATATTTTGGTGAAAAAATCAATAAGGTTCCATAGGCTTTAATAAAAGCCTATTTTAACTGGATATTGGAATGAAATCAATATCGGCACCAAATGGACTTCCAAAGATAGGTATTCTACAAATTGAATGTAAGAGCAGAAAAAGGCCTTTGGCCTTCTCCATGTCCTCTTGCAGTTTTGCTGATCCCAAATGTTGAGAGATAGAGGACACATTTACCAGTAAACCTCTGCTTCTGAGCAGGCATATCTGTGAAAACATGTTCCTTCAGGTATCAAGGCTTCAAGCAATATAGGGCTTGGTCATCACCCTGAAATATTTTGGCAGACAGTGCAATTCCTGTAATACAGACATTAATATGGTATTTTTACTGTAGATTAGCCACCTACTCTATTTTTGTGCTTTACAATTTCAGAATCACCTTCAATTACCATTCAACACAGAGTACAAAACAGTGATCTAATCAGTTACCAGTTCATAGATTACTGTTGGTTCTTTAGCTAAACTAGTACCTACAAAGGTACATTTTGGTAAAAATTGTCTCAATAGTTAAAACAGAAAAATGTTGGACTACTAGTTCTAAATGGTGAGTGAGAAGCATAGGTTTGTGTTAAAGTAAGGATTAGAAGCATGAATTAGCATGAACATGTGATAAAATTCTGCTTCACGAAAGAAAGGTTGAGTGTCCAAATGAAGGTATGCAACTTCTAACAGAGATCCTGACCATTTTCTAGATAAATTATTACTTTTTGTAGATGGATTATTTCTATATTGAAATATTATATTCATTTTAATTCATTAATGAGATTAAATACTGCATGGTATAATCTGAGATGAATCAGAGATGCTTTCTGCTGAATAGTGAGCCATATTAGCAATAAAACCGTGCAAAACTGAAGATATCTTAATTTCCCTTGGAACTTCTTCTTTGGAAAACTTCCAAAGGAATGGCCTGAACATCTTGATCAAGTATTTTCCTTTGACCAGAATCTTGCAGGCCTTAATCCCCCACCCCACCCCACCCCCGCCTCTCATTTTTACAGCCCTGAATGCTCCCCAGGACATCTCTGCAAATCCTGTTTCCCCAAATGCTTTTAAAAAAAAAAACTGGTTAATTTTTGATCCTCAAATCACAAAAATTGGTCAAGGCCTCTCCAACATGACTCCTGGAAAAAATGGCTGGAAACAGCCAGGATAAACTAGTAGATTGTAATTTACATAGTATAACAGTACATTATCTGAGGAGAAGACAGGAGAAGAGGTTATCCATAGTTTACCTTGATAGAACAGTTACAGGAGAATAAGATCCTTGTTGGAGCAGACCAAATATGATGTAGCCCAGAATTTTTTCCCAAGTGGTCAACTAGATAATAGCACTTTCCTGTTCTTTTCCCTATTTCCTTATATTAATGAAGAGGCATATATTATATATAATTTTGTTTTGATACAATGAAATCCAACACAACAATGGCATCTTTCTAGTTATTCACTAAGTATATGTTATGACATGGGCACACATACTCATCAATGAGAAATTTATTTCCCTTATGGAAAACATAGTCTAGCAGAAAAGAAAAGCTATCTTCTGTGTATAATAAAAGTACGATAATTTCATACAACTTATATTTTTCTATCAGCTTTTTAAAAATGGGACACAATGATCTTGGTTATTTTTTCTATGGTTTTAAAGTGTTTAAAGAACTAACAAAATTATTTCCCTTATGTGGATGCCAAGAATGTTATGTGGATGCCTGCTCTCATCTTCCAAAGAGTTGCCAAACTCTTCAATCACTTTCATGAGCACTGGGCAAGTTGTTTGATGTCTGTACGCTGGGCATGTAATTATAGTTCTCTGTTTCTGCTCCCCCTCTCAAGTTCTTGTATCATCCAATAACCTCTGGCAACTATCCACTACTGAAGGGCAATGAAGTTGTCTACTAGATCAGCTGTGCCACTTAGATTAAAGCATTGTTGTACTTGTGGGCTTTATGAGTAGAAACGGATGAGAATGCTCATTCATTTTGGTTTTTTTACACAATGAAGTCACCAATATCAAACTTTTTTGCAATCTGTATGTACTGTAACTGACAACTGAACTAAATATCTCTCATGTGAACCAGAATTCAGAACACATACAATGTTGTCAAATGTGAAGAAAACAAGGGACTACTTTGCCAAAGCATCTAGAGTAGACATATGCTCATGGAAATTTCAATGCTATTTCAGTTGCATATGCTTCAAACTCAGGACTAAGTCTTCTATCTTCATAGCAGGCATTAAACACCAAATCTGGTAGTTTCTAACTTTTGTAAGAATACAGTTGATGCTTTACAGCAGGGGTCCTCAAACTAAGGCCCGGGGGCCAGATGCAGACTTCCAAGGTAATTTATCTGGCCCTTGCTCAGGGTCAACCTAAGCCTGAAATGACTTGAAAGAACACAACAACAACAACAACAATCGTATCTCCTCAACCAAAAGCAGGCCCACACTTTCCACTGAAATACTAATAAGTTTATATTTGTTAAAATTGTTCTTCATTTTAATCATTGTATTGTTTTCAAGTGTTTTTTGCACTACAAATACGATGTGTGCAGTGTGCATAGGATTTTTTTTCCCGAATTATAATCTGGCTCTCTAACAGTTTGAGGAACTGTGACCTGGCCCTCTGTTTAAAAAGTTTGAGGACCCCTGCTTTACAGCATGATGCTGTAAAGCAGGGGTCCTCAAACTAAGGCCCGGGGGCTGGATGCAGCCCTCCAACCCTTGCTCAGGGTCAACATAAGTCTGAAACAACTTGAAAGCAACAACAACAATATTATCAGCCAAAAGCAGGCCCACACTTTCCACTGAAATACTAATAAGTTTATATTTGTTAAAATTGTTCTTAATTTTAATTATTGTATTGTTTTTAAGTGTTTTTGCACTATAAATAAGATCTGTGCAGTGTGCATAGGAATTCATTCATTTTTTTTCAAATTATAATCTGGCCCTCCAACAGTTTGAAGGACTGTGACCTGGCCCTCTGTTTAAAACATTTGAGGATCCCTGATGTAGCGCATATATGACCACTCTTGTTATTTCATATGGATTGTTGTATGTTGTATGTATGTTGTATTTTCTGGAAGGAAGCTGTAGAGTTCTAGTTGCTGGCATTCCCTTATTGTCTCAAGGATTGGTCCACTCTCTTTCAATTAATTTAGTAAGGTATTCTGGGCTGGCAACTTTATATGAAGGATTCCAAATATTAATATGAAGTAATCTTCAGCATATTTTTGTAGGCTATTTCTACTTGAACAGTTTATGGAGAGTATGCAGTGGCTGTTTAAAAATCAACACTGGTACTTGTTGCTTGTTTTGACAACTAATACCACATCTATTTTCTGCTACGTGGCACATAATAAAGATCTCATTCAGTCCTTGAGCAAACCTAAGAAAATAGTTTTCTCTCTGTTGTTGTATGTTCTCAACTTAGTTTCTAACTTATGGTGACCCTAAAGAAAACCTATTACAGGGCTTTTTGTGGAAGATTTGTTTACAGAGGGTTTACTTAGTCTTCCTCTGCAGCTGAAAGAGTTTGACCTGTCCAAGGTCACCCAGTGGGATTCCATGGCTAAGTGCGAATTCAAACCCCGACCTCTAGAGTTCAATCCCAATGGTCAAACCACTTCATTATATTGGCTCTCGTATTACCTCTCATCCTGCAATTCATATTTTCGGTTTAAAACCGTGACTGTATGATTATGTTACTGCTTTCAAGTTTCCAATATAAAAACTGTCTTAACAATCATATTTGAAATGTAGCGGTATAACTTTATTTATCTCAGTGTTTGAAAGTATGTCTTCGTGCAAAACTTTGTGCATACACAATTTCTTAATGAAAAATGTCTACTAATATACATTGAGATTCTCAGTTCTTGTGGGTTTTTTCGGGCTATATGGCCATGTTCTGGAGGCATTTCTCCTGACATTTCGCCTGCATCTATGGCAAGCTTCCTCAGAGGTGAGGTTGAGATTATTTTTTGTATTTCATAAACTTCAGGGGGTTGTGTACATATTCACTGGAAGGAAGGGAGGTTGTATAAGACAACATATTAAGTGAGGAAAATTCATATAACTAAAACAACGAATTGGACTCAACAATTAATGATGACTGAGAACCAGTAGTGGACAAAGTGCAGTCATTCAGATGTTGCTGGATTGCCTGTGGCATGATTTCTGAACACTAGATATTTAAAGCTGCCAGAAATTATGAACTGCATATAGTCTTCCATTAAAAAGTCTTTTTACTTAAAAAAATTCTTTTGGAGCAATACATATAAATATTTTATTATCATTTTGAGATAAAATAGTCAACAATTTATTTTTCAAAGAAAATAAAATGTTGGGCAGAAAAAGGTTTGGTTTTTTTTGTTAGCTTTTCCTGGGCCTTCACACTTCTACTCAATGTCAGCTAATGCTGATTGGCACTGCAGCCCAGCATCTGAAGGGTCACACTTTGCCTGTTCCTGGTCAAGAGAAACAGAACAAAAGAGCTCCGATTACCATTTAGGGATCAGAAATGCTATACAGGTAACCTGGAACCAGTTGTAAAGTCTAGATAATGTTTTTAAACCTGAATAATTTATCATATATTTATCCCACTCTTCTTCCAAGAAATCCAAACAAATATTACTGACATCTGGGAGAGCGGATGAAAAGGAAGGAACACTGATACAAAGGTTAATATTACCAGGAGAAAAGATAACTGATAAGTTATATTACAACTATGTGGAGTGCTATAAATCCAGTAATAAAACCATTTTGGTGTACAGATTTTCTGTGTATTTTCATTATATTAATCCCTCCCAAAAGTCAGTTTTTGGACTTCACTCTATCTTTCTGCTTCTAGTGGAAAGGTAGCAGACAAAGCAGGAACTGCAAAAGACAAATCATTATTTGTTGGGAGATATAGTGAATCACTGTCATAATAGAATCACTTTAAGTAACCTATAGAACAGAATAGTAGTATATGATGAAACAGATCCCAAATGTTTATCGCATCCAGAAGCTTATGGACTTTCCTGCATGGCAGGGGTTGGACTAGATGTTCATGCAGTCTCTTCCAACTCTATAATTCTATGTATTTTCTTCTGAAACATTCTGAATAACTCCTAGTCCTTTTTCTTATAATCACCCACATCCTGACAGGAAACTGGTTTTGGGGAGTCACATTTTACTCTAGAATTTCTGAGTTGGACCCAGCTATTATTTATTTTTACAAACCACCCCCCCCCAACAGGTGAGACAAAATTAGATCCAACACATCTTTTGCATTTGTGTTGGCTACCTTTCTTACCCAATACAGTAGGACTGACTTATAGTCCACCTCAAATGAGTATGTGTTTTGAGTGTTCGGGTATTATAGATTATCTCTGATTCTACATTTCCAAACTTGGGACATTACTATGGTCTCCAATTTACTGGAATTGTTATCAGGATCAGAAAAATATCCCACATTGAGGCACTCAAGTATTTTTAATTGACCTGGATGCAAATCAGAAAAGAAATACATTTTATAGACTAGCAAACAATAAGTTACATTTATAGGAGAGTTTATATTTTTGTGAGACATTTATTCACATGCTTCTCAGTGACATCAATTATTTGGATCCATTTCAATTAGGCTTTCATCTAGAATATAGGACAGAGACAATTTTGGTTGCCTTAGTAGATGACATCTGCTGGGGACTTAAAAGGTTCTGGACCTTTTAGCAACTTGTAATACTATCAACCATGGCATCCTTCTGGACTGCTTAGCTGGACAGGATATTAGTGAAATTAAATTCAGTAGTGCCAAAACTTTCTGTTGGGTTGCATACAGGAAATCAACTTGACATCATGTCCTTTTGAGTATGGTGTTCAACAGAATTTTGTCCTGTCTCCTATTTCACTCAGTATCCAAATGTACCCAATGTGAAAGGTCATTCAGAGCTTTGGAGTTAGGTGTCACAAATGCTGGTAACACCCAGTCTCCTACCATCAAGGAGCAGCTGATAGTGACCAAGGTTAAATTAAATATTGACAAGATACTGCTGATTAGTAGAAAGTCCAGCTCAATGATTTCATATCAACCTATTTTGGTAGGAGCTGAAATTCCTCAAAATGTCTAGTTCGTTGCTTGGGAGTATTTCCCACATAGCAGGAATGTTATATTGGGAATCTTCCACAACTGTGCTTTGTTCATCAGCTACGACCTTTCCTGAATGCATTGAATTTGACAGCACTCGTGTATGCACTCATAAATCAAATGTTGAATCTTTCAATGCATTCCTGAAGAGTGTATGGAAACTTCATTTGCTACAAAATGTGGCAGGTAAGCTAACTGGTGCACAGTAATGTCATATCACTCCCATATTGAAACACTTACAATGATTACTACTTTTTACATCTTGTTAAGCATCTTACTTTTAACCACTAAAGTTTTAAATGGCTTTGTGCCTGGTTCCTGTCTAAGAGTGAATACCTGTCTTATTATTTATCTCCCCAGATGCTGGAAACTTCAGGAAATACTCTTTTGAGAATAGTGTTACCTATGGAGGTCCACTTCAAAGGGCTACTGGAGACTTCTGTGTTCCTCCCAGATTGTAGAATATACTGCCTTTGTATATGTTATCAGTCTGAGCAATCAATCAACTCTTGCTACTTTTACAACTCTTCAGAATGATCATTTAGATTTCTTTTCTGCTTACTTTTTTCTGTTGTTCCCACCTTGGGCATTCTTTTATGTTTAAAGGTAAGATAAAAATATAAAGTATTAATGAAATACATTAATATTTTCACTCTAGAAAGTGCATTTGTAGAAACAATTAAAGAGGCAATTAACCTATCACTAGCGTGGCTTACATATGAGCAGTGAATGGACTATACCTTAAGTTCCCAATTTTCACCACAACAAAACAACCACTGGATATATTCCTGCAGAAACAGACAAGTCCAGATATCCAACAACATATTGTATTATGATTTTATATATGTTGACACATAAAGTCCAAACAATTTTCAGCTACAGAGAAGTCACCCATTGGAATATCTTGGATGCTTCATATTACAGTATTTTAAAATGATTTGCAAGTTTACCAGTAATATATTTTACAACTATGTACAATTTATGTCTACTGCTACTTAAGTCATGGATAGATTAGTAGCAAAGCATATTGACAAGAGACCACTGTAACTCTGCTGCTTTCAACTAAGAATCCATACAACTGCTTTTGCATTACTATTTTCTCAGGACTCACTGTGGAGGTCTACTTCACTTAACAAAGCAAATAGGTTCTTCAGCATTGCTAAATTTCACATCACGGGCATAAATAGCATAAAAATATTACGGATAGATCCCCTGTACCATAGAAAATAACAACACTTCAACATGTTTTCCCCAACATTTCATCCAAAACAACATGCACATGTGAAACCATCAAGTCACATACATCCTGCATGAGTAAATAAAAAAAAACATTCTGAGTCTTAGAAAACTTGAAGGTTTCTTCCAAACTGTACCCATTAAATGACTTTTTCTTTTCACCAGTTTTCACTTTTCTTATATTTTTATATTAATGTTTTTAGAATATGCTAGGGGGCAGCTGTTGAGGAAGACTTATCTGCTCTTCTCTTTTCGGTTCTCACATGCTCAGTATGGGGTTCTGGAAACAGCTGCTGTTTAGGCAGAGATATACTGCTAAATTAGGACTGAATAGAGTAGAATCATGTTCTTTCCTTGCCCAAGTTTTATTGCATTCTTTACTACAGGTACTGTGCTGCAACATATTTGAAGTCCGTGTTTCTCCAGTTTTCCTTCAATATCTTTTGCATGCTTCCACTGTTAAAAGAAATCCAACCAGATAAAGGATAAGGAGGAAAATGCATGCTAGATATGCATAGAAAGACTTTGTGAGACAGAGCTTCTTTATTAACTGAAATATGACTTCAGCCGAAGGTTTGCTGACTGAAATAATGGCTACTGACTGACTGACTAAAGTATGGTTGTATAGCAGTTAAAATGTTAAGGACTCCAAGTCAATTTTAAGCACATCAATTTTAGTGCTATAGAGATAATGAAACAATCTGCAAAGTATTCACTGTGACATATGGTATACTAAGTCTGATGGCCACAAGCAAAAGGGTAAAACAGGCAGCCTAGTGAGCAATTCTCTGCCTTGTTTGCTGTGCTGCAACCTAAGTGATTATTTTCTCCATAGGAGCCACACCTTCAGAACAGACATTCTTGACATATGCTCTCATTCTGGTACAGCTAACTCAGTTTACTGAAGAAAAGAAATTTTAATAACCATTTTAAAAATGTAATGAGCTGATTATGACATGTAGGTACAAGGAATATGAAAACAATGTTTAACGCACAATCAATATGCCTGCAAATGTGTTAAGATACCAAATAGGTGAATGCCCAACAGACTTAAGAAGCTAACAGACATACACAAAAATGGGTTCTGAATACCATCTGTTATGTGAGATAATTTTCAGAGTTTAAACTCTCTAGACATTAGGAAGCTAGGTTTCACATAGAGATTTGTATATCCAGCTTTACAGCTCTCAAAAAATAATGGAGATTTTGTAAAAGGAACCAGACAAAAGGTTAAACTAGTGAGTTTAAAGGGGTTACAACATAGACAGTTCGACCTGCCAAGTCACCAACTGAAAAAGAATGTCTTCTTTTCATCAGATCCCACACAGAGTCACATCCATGACAAAGCAACTACTTCTATAGATTTGAAAGTCCTCCTTTGGTAAGCTATTTGTTTATTTATTTATTTAGAGCTTTTATATCCCGTTCTTCTCTACCCCTGTGGAGGGACTCAGAACGGTTAACAGCAAAATCCAATGCTATACAATAAATAACATCATAAAATAACATACAACAAATAAGTTCTAAAACACATATAAAACAATTCATCACGTTAGATGAAACAGAAAAGACCTATTTCAAGTTTGCAGGAAGTCAAACTTAAGGTATCAGATATCTGCTTCTTATTTGGGAGAGTTTGAAACTGTTTCTGAGAAGTACCAAATATATTCATGTATAAGTCAGGACAAGTTTTGAAGCCAAGATTATGGTTTATCATATGACCCATGGATAAATGGAAGGTTATCCACAGAAAAAGGAAAGCACCAATGATTTTGTCATTTCACTGCCTAGTCCAGAAGTAGCATCAAGGTGGAAAGTGAAGGGGTTGGTGGTTCTTATTGATTCTTCTAGAAAAAAAGCAAACTTTTCTTTCACCAATCTACTTGGAGAAGGGAATTATTCATTTTTAATATGAGTTAAGGTACAATCCTTAGATTGACCCATGGATAGGTCAATCCAGTTTTTGGGGTTAATTTTTTGCTGACATTTCTAGACTTATAGATAAGCATATAGGGTATACAGTTTAGAATTCCGTGTAAGGCTTACAATATAAACCTGCTGTGGGCAAAGTGTTGCCATTGGGCTAAATGCCGCCCACAGGGGTCATTTTTGCCCCAAATGGCCTCTAATGGGTTCACCATATTCTGCTCCCCCCCCCCCCTTTGGTGGCCATTTTAAATTCAGGAGCAGTCTTTTGAGAAAAAAAAAAAAGAACAAAGGGCTGCTCCAGGGCCTAAAATTGTCAAGGGGTTTTTAAAACATGGCGGAAATCTCTAGCTCCACTCCTAGAAGATATTGGAGGGCATTTTGGGGTAGTAAAGACTCGCCCAAGTCTCCTATGGGGCTAATGCAACCCCCTAACTTCCTACAGTTATCCACCCTTGGTGTAGACAAAAGATGGCGGAAAGATGCCCCAAACCAGCTATTCTTGGAGATACATTATTCAACCAAACAAAGTTGATTAACACTAGGTAAAACACTTTGATCTCAAAAACTTTTGAAAATTCAGACAATAGATATCCAATGACAATTTTAAAAAATAAGACAAACACGTCAATCTTAAAAGAACTAAATGACATGCAGTTTGGTGTTTCATTTTTTGACAGCAAAATTTAAAACTTCCAAAATCTTACCAAAAAATCACTGTATCTTAAATAAAAATCATAGGTAGTTTGTAAACAGCATAGGAATTGAATGCTACTTCAGAAACACCTGTGGAGATCATCTGAAAACTTCAGTTAGTGCAGAATGGAATAGAGTTGCCACTCATGGAATCAGTTATTTTGAATGCATATCCAAGTACTGAGTCAGCTACAGATGCCAGCCATTTAAAGTTTTGATGATAATCTTTAATGCCTTGAATAGCAGAAAACCTATCTACCTGAAGGAGCAGCTGTTCCTGAATTTTCCTGCCTATTATAAAGACCATATCAAGTCATGGCAGAGGTCTCCAAAATTGTTTCTTCCCTGGAAAAATTATGAAAGTGGATAATGGAATATTTTGTTTTAGAAAGTTGAAATGTTCAAGAGAACAGATGGAATTATGCATCAGGGTTTTTTGGGCACTGTGAAATCATTGTATAACAAGAGTACTACAATATAACAATTGCACAAGTGGGTGCAGATTCTCAGCCCCTGCTGAACCATGTGGCAGTGCCTTCAATGTACTTCTTTATTCAGTGAAATTGTGGGTATGTCTCTGAATATTCCCCACAGGACAACAGGACTATAAACTAGCATCCTTGCAGATAAATCTGGTATTAAGAAAGATGGTGCAGCATAAGCAGTGTGCATAAATCCCATGAGTGTAGATTAATGCTATGTGAGTTGAATATAGAATCGTGGCAGAAGTGTTGCCTCAAAATGATTTCTAAAAACTATGCAACAGGAAGATTATAATGTATGTTTACACACAGTATTAGATCACTGCAATCCCTAGACTTGATTTCCTTTTCTCTGTTCTTTTAATAGAACAAGCATTTAATATCTGTGTGACATAATAGAAAAGCAGAGGAGAAAAATTATGTTTTCTTTAAGAACTGTTGATGGTTTTATCTGTTTTTATTACTTTTAACCTACTCTCAACAAACAGGGAAAAATGAAAGATTTTTAATAGGGACTCTTTTCAAATGAAGATGCAAAATCCTTAATCGTAACAAAAAAACAATTAAAAGTGAGTACAATTCATAATTATTGTCTAAATAAATTCTACTTTTAGTAACTTATAAATGATAATTTAATGCCAAGCCAAATTATACATAATACCCAAAGTACCAAAGTGATTTTCAATGAGTAAATGATGCTAACATTACATTTCCACCCAATTGTTCTGAAAATGTCTGTCCCTCCTCAACTGAAAAAAAAAAGAGTGGAAGAAGTCATACCCACATTGTTTCAAAGCTACAAAATATCTTTCCTATCATCTTTTTTATTATTCTCCCTCTTTCAATGTTATTTTTAAAATCTTAATAAAAAACTATTATATAAAAAAGCTACAAAATATTTGCATGTCTTATTGTCTCTAGAAGCCTTTATTCACAGTCTTTATATCCGTTTGTTATTTAGATTTTATTGCTGGTCATTAACATTCTTATATTTTAATGATGTTTCAGCTGATTTGTTTCAGTTGTAGAAATTCATGGTTTTAATGACTGTTTTAATTTTGAAATTTGTAAATTTCATGAGTATTTATCAAGCAGCATATAAACTTGTGAAAATAAACAAACAGCACTTGATATAGAATCATATGATCATTCTTTAGTCATCTTCCTTCTTTGATGTTTGTTCTTATGTCAACATATCCAATGTTTCTATGATCATTTTACAAGAATCACATACTGATTTTATTTCCCTAAGATTCTGACAGACTCTGATTTTAACAAAAAGAAAAATAACTGAAATAGGAAATATGTGTGCAAAACATGGATCTATATTAAATAAAAGTATGTTTCAAGGATTTTTTTTAGAATTGTTGTATCTTGGCCTTCTTTTAGCCAAACTTCAAGCACCTTTCATCTTACCACAAAGACTATAGAAGATCCTGTGAAGCTGAAATACTGATTCTAAATTTAATCAAAGTGCTCTAAGGAGGTGCAGATTTTTAAAAATCTGCACCTCCTTAGGAGATGTTTTTGAACAACAAAGCAAGAACACTGTCCAATTACCTAGTCAAAGTTAGTACAGAAACTCAGGTTTTTCACAAAATCTTTCGTTTTAATTGGGCAGACAATCCCGCCAATTCCCTTGTTATTCAAAGGGACTTTTAAGGATATATTGTCCTTTTTATGTTTTATGGTATGTATACTCTTTTAATTATAATATTTTAATGTATTCAACTGATATATTATTCAATTGTGTTTCAGATAACTGTATATCTACATTTTAATCAGAAATTCTGTATAGTTTTTAATCTGTATTGGTTTAGATATGTTGCTAGCCGCCTTCAGTCCCATTATTGTGAAGAAGGGAGGATATATGTGAATAAAATAAACAAATGTATACAAAAGAAATTATAACCACATATACTTACTAAAAAGAATTAAGCCAAACAACCCGGATTGACTTTAATGCAAGTACTGTCCTCCTTTGAATAGAGAAGCAAAAGGAGAGAGCTTAGTTTATCCTTGGAAAACCTAAAGAAAATACCAGCCACCACTATCCTCTCTGCTCTGACAATGCTTCCAGCCTTTTCAAAGGCTTGGACAGAAAAATGGTGGTGGCAGCATATATTTTATGCTTCCCCTTAAATTACTGGTGTTTTCTCCTTTTGGTGGAAAGAACTTCAATTTATCCAAGGGTAAGCTCAAGATCTATAATTTTGGCCCCAAACCTTGTCATGACTCATATGTGAATAGAGATTATTTGTTTTATTCAGTTTTATTAATAACCATAATTTTAACCATTGGAGTTTAAACGAAATTTCAATTGACTCTAGTGCTCAAACTATCAAGAGCAGGTCACATGATGTTTACTCGTTTTAATGTTTATATGTTTTATATTTCATATGCTAAACTTTCATATAGTTTTATATTGATTGTTACATTCTTGAGTTATATTCCATCTTATTTATTATTACTAGTTTTATTTCTGGTGATTTAAATTGTATTTTATTATTATTTATGTTATTGTTTTGTTGTAAGCTGCTCCGAGTCCCTTTGGGAGATGGGACGGGATATAAATAAAGCTTCATTCATTCATTCATTCATGCAGTATTATCTGGAAAAGTCATCATTTCTGCCCAGAGATCTATTCACACATTCAAAACAGAAAACATTTTCTAGAGAAAAGGAAATTTGCAGTCAATGTCAACTCAATGAAGAACCACTTTAGCATGTGAACTGTCAAACATTTTGGTTAAAACATTTTGAATGAAGAGCAACAGCCAAGTAACCTATACATTTAGACCAAATATTAAAGCCAAAATGTTCAGGACATGCATCAAATACACCATTCATAAATTAATCTCCTCTTTCATTTTGATTAGTATTCCTCCCCCTAGTAAATCTACAGAAATGTGTCCATAACTCCCTAGGTCTAATATTCTCTATGTTCTAAGCTTCATAATCATTTGAAAAGGTATGGGACACCATAAGTCACTTTCTATATAGATCTGTAATCCCATTCCTGCTACTACAAGTATTTTATGGAGAGATTCTCTGACTTAAGGGTGATTTTAGAGTAAGAATGTGTAAGTAACACACTCCTTTAAGTAACAGCCAGGCTGTAAGCCATTTGGAAATTGATGTCCTGATTGTGATAGACCATACAGGTTCAAAATAGGTTTCTACAGTGACTTATGGACCCATCGCCAAAACTCTGCTTCTCTGGAAGACAATCATCCTCAGCCACAAGGGATCATCTACAATGATGATGATGTGGCTCTAATTTCTTGACAAAAGTCATTGTCAATGCTTAATATTCTGCACATGTAACAACTCTCCCACATCTTAAAATATGTACTTTGAACAGCTACCATTGAAGATGACTTATATGCTAAAAATCACATTGTGCATTGTAAATATTAGTGCCTCTTTAAAAGGAAAAAATATGCTTTGTTCGATCAATTTTCCTTATAAAGACGACAGCCACTGAATGCTAGGAACAAAGTTTTCCCTAGGCAATGCCTTAGTTTAATGGAGTAAAAACATGTGACCATATGCTCCCTCCTTTCTACCTTTCCTGTGTTCAGTTTATTTACATGCAGACACTTCTCCTTAAGCCAGTTAATGTAAGTTTCTGGTTTTCTAGATATTTTGATCTCCCAGGAAGTGTGGAGAACTATTAGAAGAACTGGAAACTGAAGCCAAAATCTCTGGAGGACCAAAAGCTGAGAATCACTGGCCTAAGTCATGGCTTACTGTTCCAGTATGATATGGACTTGATATCCGTATTGGACTTGATATCTATATTTCACTTACCCATGACCAAATATTTTCCTCCCATAAGTGTTTAGGGGCCTCTCTAGGTCCTCCAGTGCTATTCTGTGACAAAATTAGGTTCACTATTACACATGGTTTAAGATACCCACTGGGAGTCTTGGAAGATATCTCCAGCCACCGTATTCTACTTCTGTCGTCTAAAGAAACCTATACACACTAGTTAAGTGTGATGAATATTTAGAATGTATTATGTCTACACTTGCTTTATAATTCTCATCCTGCAGAAAAATTCTTGTTATATACCTTTTATTGTAAAGAAATCTTTGTTGACTATAACTGTGCACAATGCTTTAATTGTCAGTGTACCTGGCTAGTTTGCACATACTTTATGCATTTAACATTTAGTGAATAAGCTACCATCTTTAGACTTCGCTAGAAAATCCTGAAGTAGAAGATTTCTACTGCCTGAATCAATGCGTATCTAATTAAGAATGTTTCCCTGACTTGCCATTTAGAAAGCAAATTGTTATTTGAAATGTTATAAAGATTCTCGTTTTTCCCGGTAGTTCAAACACGTTATCAAAAATATTTGCCTCAAGATAGAATCAATCAACTGCACTTATTTGGTTTACATATGGTAGTCAAATAAATTCAAATCTTTACTTGTATTGGCATAATTGTAAACATATTAAAATAGAGTAGTCTATGCACATGGAACCATAAAAATCATTATGTCAGTCACCCTTGTGGACAAATTCAAATTTTGAAATTCTGCATAAGAGATACTCAGCTTACAGTGAACTACCATCATCTACATTACTAAGTAGTATCACTATATATCTAAAATAGACATTTACCACATTTCCATTGTATCTGACTGTGAAATATCTAAAACTATTTTACCTAATTTTATTGGATTTTAGAAATACAACTATAATGAAAAAATGACAGGAATGAGAAAGAATAAAATAAAAAGGGAAGGAGAAGTACATAGGATATAAACAAGATATACACGGACACAAACTAACCACATTTCTCAAAATTTATTTTTTGAAATTGCCATCAAAATAGATGCTCACGCTTCACTAAAGCAGTAAGATCTTGTTATCACTGAATGATCAATAGTGGATATTTATCTTTCCAACACTAAGGTATGAGCCTTTTTGCAACAGTAAAGGAGAACTAGAGCAAGCAACAATATGGGAAGACTTGTCATTCTTTATGGCAATTTGCACTTTTTTACCTATTCATATTATCAGATGAACATTTTTGCAAATTAGAATGTGCATTTTCGCTTTTCCTTCTTATGATAAGCAATATAGAAACAATTTTGAATGAATCAGACTCTAGCAAATACCAATTGCAGAATAAATACTTCCAATAAAAACATTCAAGGATATCTATCAAAACTTTTCATGAGAAGCCCTGCAAATATAGTGCATCACTCCTATAGTCCACCGATCTATTCTCACATCAACTTTCCTTTAAAACTCAAGCAAACCCTGTTTTCAAATCACAAGCATCACACCTTACGACTACACTAATTTTCAGTTTAGAAGAAGGATTATATATACTTGAAATAAATATAATTAAATGTAGCTGTTTCTAATGTCGCCAACTAGGCAACTCTTTTCGGATTGGACTTTGTATCACCTGGCTTTTTAGTAGATTATTTTTACTCCATTGCAGTTAACACTGTGAATAAATCTTCCTTGCATCAAAACACTTTTAGTACATGTAAAAAGAATTAAACCAAAATAGTATTTCTACCTGTTTCAATCCACCAGTCAGTTTCTGGATGAAGTTGCTGCTATTTTTCATTCTGTAGTATCACCCTTTCCGTATGCAATGCTCAAGTGAACCAAGATTTCTTCTCAGTTAATTGCATTTGTCGTTTTTGATTCACATACTGGAGAAATAATTGTGTCCAATGCATAGTTCCCTCTGAGGAAGGCTATCATTCTTTCCATATCGAAGTTATTCCTGTGTCACTTGATGAGACATTATACTTTGGCAATTTGTTTCCATTCTACATTACATCTTCACAATTGAAGAGACCATTTGCTCTTATTTGTGTCACTAATAGTTTCCCTGTCAAGGAGTGGGGGTGGGGGGAGAGGCAGCTGTTACAACAAAGAAGTAGAAGAAATCGTAGTTAGATAGGGTGCTTGTGTGTGGTCTAAGATCATGCTGTTTATGGGCCATATTTATCTGAATAGCTCATTGTTTACTCTTTACTTGCTTGTGTGCCCTCCAGCATCTCCCTCCTTCATGCTTCTCAATGTATAATTCCTCTCCCCACCCTCATTTTCAGGATAAAAAAGCAACAATAGTACTAGACTGTACCACTTTTTCCTATTCTGAAGTCAAATGCAAACACTATGCATTTGTTCTCTCTAAAAACCCTTAAGCATTAATTTTGCACAGTGTGTACAAGAACATATGTCCAGCATCATCCACTGAAAATAGTTGTTCATTCTGTCCAAGGGCTGCAAGCACCACAATTCTCTTAAACTACACACACACAGGTCCTATCTTATTGTGGAAACAATTTATAGGCCTTATGACCACGCACATGGAAAGCATCACACTCACAATCTCCCTTTCCTATTGGCCAAGCCTTGGATACAGTTGTGATTAATAGATAATTGGAATTAACAAGTACGGGTAGGGCATGTGACTTTGAATCTCATAGGGGGGAAAATCTAGTGCATCTCTATATTTGGTTTAGTATTTGACTTTAAAAAATCTCATTCCTTAGGCTGAAAAAAATTTCTCCACCTTTCTACAAAAACATACATCCTACACAACATTGTCCTGTAAGTATGCCCTTGCTTCATTCCTTTGCTCCTCCCTCTCCATCCCTGCCAAACTGGGAGAGCTAGCTTCTGTCATACACTTTAGGACCTTTCAACAGCATCTGCCAAGGAATGAAGACTATGTATTAGGAGCTATATGAAAACACCATAGTCAAGATAAGCCAGGCCACGCCAACAGCATTAAGATTAGTCCCCCATGATGACAAGAGACTCCTACACACAAGCCCCTCCCTCTTCTCCAGACTATCATCCTTCACACACACACAGAGAAAGAGAGTGCAGTGGCTCCTCCTATTTTTCAGCACATCCTTTGCTAGCTCATTCCCAGCCAGCCATCTCATGGGAAGGAAGAGACCTCAGCCTTTTTACTTACAACTTTGCATCTACTGTGCTGGCAACAGGATATCCCCTAATATGTTTGTCCTTTCCTTCACTCAGAATAGGAAAGGGGAAAAATCCTCTCTGTGTAAATTTTATCTATTTAGATTTTAAGTCAGTTAATATTCCTCAACATTCAAAACAAACACAAGCACAGGAATTGCGTCTTTCTCTCCTTCTGCCCCAAACAGTTCACTCTTTTGCAATGATCAGCTCTGGGCTCTTCCACAGTAATATAACCCAGAATATTAATATAGATAATCCACAATATCTGCTTTAAACTGGATTATCTGAGTCCATACTGCCATATAACCCAGTTTGATGTGGATTTTGTACAACTGGGTGGAAGAGAGCTGTGTATCTTTTCTTTCTTCTGAAGAAAATGAGTCTCAACAGCTCCGTTCCTTAAGAGGCCTCAGTCTCTTAGACTCATTGCTGTTGCATTCATTCAGTGAGAGGTGGAAAATATCCTTCCTCCCTTCCAAGGCCCCTTCCACAAAGCTGAATAAAATCCCACGTTTTCTGCTTTAAACTGGGATATATGGCAGTGTGGACTCAGCCAACCCAGTTCAAAGCAGATATTGTGGGATTTTCTGCCTTGATATTCTGAGTTATATGGATGTATGGAAGGGCACTGGGTTATATGGCTGTTTGGAAGCCCCCCAAGGCTTCTAGAGCCCCTTCCACATAGCTGAATAAAATCGCACATTATCTGCTTTCAACTGGGATATATGGCAGTGTGGATTCAGAGCCCTACTACACAGCCATATAACCCAGAATATCAAGGCAGAAAATCCCACAATATCTGCTTTGAACTGGATTATATGAGCCCATGCTGCCATATATTCCAGTTCAAAGGAGATAAAGTGAGGTTTTATTCAACTATGTGGAAGGGGCTCTAGAAGCCTTGGGGTCCTTCAACACAGCCATACAACCCAGTGCCCTTCCACACAGCCATATAACTCAGAATATCAAGGCAGAAAATACCACAATATCTGCTTTGAACGGGGCTGGCTGAGTCCATTACTGCCATATATCCCGGTTTAAAGCAGAAAATGTGGGATTTTATTCAGCTGTGTGGAAGGGGACTTGGAAGGATATTATCCGAGTGTGGACATAGGGGGGGGGGGGGTTACCATGACCTCCTCCTCCTCTCAACGACTTGTTTTCTTTGGTCTTTAAAGCTGGAAGAGGGGCCCTTGCTCTCAAACTCAGGGCCCCTCCACACAGCCATACAACCCAGTATATCAAGGCAGAAAATTCCACATTATCTGAGTGTGGACTCCTTAAAACACAATATTGTAATTCCGGGGGGGGGGGGGGGGGACCACGACCTCCTCCTCTTCCTCCTCCAAACACAAGCACAGGAATTGCGTCTTTCTCTCCTTCTGCCCCAAACAGTTCACTCTTTTGCAACGATCGGCTCTGGGCTCTTCCACAGTCATATAACCCAGAATATTAATATAGATAATCCACAATATCTGCTTTGAACTGGATTATCTGAGTCCACACTGCCATATAACCCAGTTTGATGTGGATTTTATACAACTGGGTGGAAGAGGGCTGTGTATCTTTTCTTTCTTCTGAAGAGAATGAGTCTCAACACTTCCTTTCCTTAAGAGTTGTTTTCTTTGGTCTTTAAAGCTGGAAGAGGGGCCCTTGTTCTCAAACTCAGGGCCCCTCCACACAGCCATACAACCCAGAGTTATCAAGGCAGAAAATCCCACAATATCTGCTTTGAACTGGGTTACCTGAGTCCACACTGCCACACATTCCAGTTCAAAGCAGAGCATGTGGGATGTTATTCAGCTGTGTGGAAGGGGCCTCACTCCGAAAGACAAACAAACACCCGATTTCCCCCTGCAGCCCTCCCCCCGCCCTTTCTTCCCCGTCACGTCGCTGGATCGTGATAGATGTGTGTGTACGTGTGGACGCAGCATTCCGTGAACGGCAGCCCTCCCTTGTTCTCCTCATTGGCGACGCATCCCCCGTTGGGCACGTACACAAAACAACCCCCCCCCCCTCTTTTCTCCCTTTCTCTCCCTCAACTATATAAATAGAGATCTATACGCGAGGAAATAACTTGGCGGGGCTCTGCTCACCTCAAACCGGCTCTTGGTGACCCCGTTCATTTCCCTCCTCATGGTGTAGGCCCGGCAGGGGTCGGCTCGGGTGAGGAGGCCGGGCCAGGCCCAGCCGAGCCGGGCCAGGCCGAGGAGGGCCTGGCCCCCCACCTCCTCCTCCTCAGCGGCGACGAGGAGAGCGGCTGCGGCCTCGTCCTCCTCCTTCCCTTCGGCCTCAGCACAAGAGCGGCGCAGGGAGGAGAAGGAGGAAGGTGGCGCTGGAAGGGGAGAAGAGCAGGACCGCGGCCCGCCTCAGAAAGCGAGAGAAAGGCCGTCGGGAAGAAGGGTGGGGTGAGGCGGAGGGGACTGGGAGCTCCCTCCTGTCCCTCGAGAGGAAAGGCAACGGTGGGCAGAGGAAGGACGCAGCCTGGCCGGCCTCCCTCCCTCCGCAGAAGCAGCAGCAACTACAACTACTTCTTCTTCCTCTTTGCCGTCGTCGTCGTCTTCTTCTTCAACCCAAAACAAAAACACTCCGCACCTGCCAGCAACAGCGCCGCTCATTGGATGAGGGCGGCGCAGACCGAGGGGGAGGGGGGAGGGGGCGCGCGACGCCGAGGACAACAGGGCGCGCGCACGCCTCTCTGCCTGCCTGGATTGCTTTGTTGTCCTTTCAGGCTCCTTAGGGTTGCAATACATGGAGAGAGAGTTGCCAGATGCACAAGATGGGTTTAGAAAAGGCAGAGGAAGGAGAGACCAATTGCCAATATCCGCTGGATAATGGAGAAAGACAGGGAGTTTCAGAAAAACATCTATTTCTGTTTGATTGACTATTTTAAAGCCTTTGACTGTGTGGATCAGGGGTCCACAAACTTTTTAAACAGACGGCCAGGTCCCAGTCCCTCAAACTGTTGGAGGGTCGGATTATAATTTGAAAAAAAAAAACATGAATGAATTCCTATGAACACTGCACAATGTTAACAAATATAAACTTATTGGCATTTCAATGGGAAGTGTGGGCCTGCTTTTGGCTAATGAGATAGAATCATAGAATCAAAAGAGTTGGAAGAGACTGGATGGGGGGGGGGGGGGGGGAGGCATCCAGTCCAACCCCCTGCCAAGAAGCAGGAATATTGCATTCAAATCACCCCTGACAGATGGCCATCCAGCCTCTGTTTAAAAGCTTCCAAAGAAGGAGTCTCCACCACACTCCGGGGCAGAGAGTTCCACTGCTGAACGGCTCTCACAGTCAGGAAGTTCTTCCTCATGTTCAGATGGAATCTCCCCTCTTGTAGTTTGAAGCCATTGTTCCGGGTCCTAGTCTCTAAAGAAGCAGAAAACGAGCTTGCTCCCTCCTCCCTGTGGCTTCCTCTCAAATATTTATACATGGCTATCATATCTCTCAGCCTTCTCTTCTTCAGGCTAAACATGCCCAGCTCCTTAAGCCACTCCTCATAGGGCTTGTTCTCCAGACCCTTGATCATTTTAGTCGCCCTCCTCTGGACACATTCCAGCTTGTCAATATCTTTCTTGAATTGTGATGCCCAGAATTGGACACAATATTCCAGGTGTGGTCTAACCAAAGCGGAATAGAGGGGTAGCATTACTTCCCTAGATCTAGGCACTATGCTAGAGTTGTTGCTTTTGTTGTTGTGTGCTTTCAAGTTATTTCAGACTGAGCGAGGGCCAGGTAAATGACCTTGGAGGGCTGTATGCGGCCCCTGGGCCTTAGTTTGAGAACCCCTGGTGTGGAACATAATAAATTGTGGCAAGTTCTTGGTAGTATGGGCAGAGGCGGCCCTAGGTAATTTTCAATGGTAAGCAAACAGTATCCCCCCCCCCTCCCCCTGCCACCATTCACTGATATATATTTTCTGTTCGTTGTGGGAGTTCTGTGTGCCATATTTGGTTCAATTCCATCATTGGTGGAGTTCAGAATGCTCTTTGATTGTAGATGAACTATACATCCCAGTAACTATAACTCGCATATGTCAAGGTCTATTTTCCCCCAAGAGTGCCTCAAGAGCGCCCCTGGGCAAAATCAACTATACTGCAAATGCTTACTTTGCGTAATGGATTGAGCCGCCCCCGAGTATGGGGATACTAAATCACCTTGTCTCTCTCCTGAGGAATCTGTATACTTTACTTAGGTGATCTCTTGTAGTCCGAGGATGATGGTCCTCCAAGTGTAGTGTCCTGGTGGTGGGTCCGTAGGTGAGTGTGGAACTCTATACTTGATCTGCATCTTCTCCCGCAGTGAGGACATTGGTTTCCAGGTGGAAGGCGGTCCAAGTTGGGGTTGGCTTGATGCACCTTCCTCTTGGCACGTTTCTCTCTTTCGCCCTCCATTCATGCGTCTTCAAATTCTACAGCACTGCTGGTCACGGCTGACCTCCAACTGGAGCGCTCAAGGGCCAGGGCTTCCCAGTTCTCAGTGTCTATGCCAGAGTTTTAAAGGTTAGTTTTGAGCCCATCCTTAAATCTGTTTTTTTCACTGTCCACCAACATTCCGTTTTCCGTTTTTGAGTTCCGAGTATAGCAACTGCTTTGGGAGATGGTGGTCGGGCATCTAGACAACGTGGCCGGTCCAGTAGAGTTGATGGCAGAGGACCATCGCTTCAATGCTGGTGGTCTTTGCTTCTTCCAGCACGCTGATATTTGTCCGCTTGTCTTCCCAAGAGATTTGCAGGATTTTTCAGAGGCAGCGCTGATGGAATCGTTCCAGGAGTTGCATGTGATGTCTGTAGAATGTCATTAACAACCTTAGATATGAAGATGATACCACTTTGATGGCCGAAAGCGAGGAGGAGATGAGGAGCCTTCTAATTAAGGTGAAAGAAGAAAGTGCAAAAGCTGGGTTGCAGCTAAACATAAAAAAAACCCAAGATTATGGCAACAAGAATGATTGACAACTGGGAAATAGAGGGAGAAAATGAGGAGGCAGTGACAGAAGGAGGATTTCCTGCAAAGGCGGGACTGCGGTGCCCACTGGCCAATAGGAGAGCATTCCCCGCTCCCAATACAGATTCCTCCAATGGCCAGCGAGGGGCAGGATGGAAACTTCAGACAAAGGAGACATAATTTCATAATTGGATTACATTGTTCCAACTCCAGGACGAACAAAGCGGGGCCCTCAAGACCCATTAGTTCTATTGTTGTGATTATTATCTTTATGAGCCCCAACTGTGTGGGTCTGATGACTCTGCACCAGTGTCCATTGTATTTTAAAACAGCATATTGTCCATGATGATAGGATTACGAATCTCTTCCTGGGAAAAGGGGAAATAGCGATGTGGAAAATGGGGCAAGTCATCCCAACATCGGGGAAGAAAATGGCAGGTATTTATTTATTTATCGTGTCATCAGCAACCATTGTATTACAATTCCAACAGAGCAAAACAAACACAGAGATTAAAAAGAAAAAGAAAAAAGAAAAAAAAAACCACACAGATTTTGTAAATTTGGTATTTGGTTAAATGTCCTTTGACCAGTATCTGGCCACTTGGAGTGCCTCTGGGGTTGCCGCAAGAAGGTCCTCCATCGTGCATGTGGCAGGGCTCAGGGTGCATTGCAGCAGGTGGTCAGTGGTTTGTTCTTCTCCGCACTCGCATGCCGAGGATTCCACCCTGTAGCCCCATTTCTT
The DNA here is from genome assembly GCF_037176765.1 of Anolis sagrei. Classification (NCBI taxonomy): domain Eukaryota; kingdom Metazoa; phylum Chordata; class Lepidosauria; order Squamata; family Anolidae; genus Anolis; species Anolis sagrei. The sequence continues at coordinate 43,478,420 of NC_090026.1, read as the reverse complement.
AAGATTGGCTCTGCATCTCGTGGTGCCAGAGCGCAATCTGTTCAGCGCCTTCCAAGTCGCCCAGTCTTCTGAGTGCCCAGGGGGGAGTCTCTCATCTGGTATCACCCATGAATTGAGGTGCTGGGTTTGGGCCTGCCACTTTTGGACTCTCGCTTGCTGGGGTGTTCCAGCGAGTGTCTCTGTAGTTCTAAGAAAACTATGTCTTGATTTAAGTCGTTGACGTGCTGGCTGATACCCAAACAGGGGATGAGCTGGAGATGTCTCTGCCTTGGTCCTTTCACTATTGGCTGCTACTTCCCGGCGGATGTCAGGTGGTGCAATACCGGCTAAGCAGTGTAATTTCTCCAGTGGTGTGGGTCGCAGACACCCCGTGATAATGCGGCATGTCTCATTAAGAGCCACATCCACTGTTTTAGTGTGATGAGATGTGTTCCACACTGGGCATGCATACTCAGCGGCAGAGTAGCATAGCGCAAGGGCAGATGTCTTCACTGTGTCTGGTTGTGATCCCCAGGGGGACATGAGAGAAGCCTCCTCGCAGGATCCGGGCGTCCCCTGGGCAACGTCTTCGTAGACGGCCGATTCTCTCAACCCAGAAGCAACCGGAAAATGGCAGGTGATAAATATCTTTTTATAAGTCGATGTGGCTGCACAAAGAACAAGTGGTCTGACTCCGAAGCCTGTTGCCTTTTGCACGTCCTGTGGTATGGGTCACAGATGATGGGTGATTGAGTCCTTTGTAAGTAGGTGATGACCAGGAAAACGGCTGGAGGGAATTCCCAGGTCAAGGGGTGCTGACGAAAAGGTCATCAAGGTCATGCTGAGTGGCTTTGTTCTCCAAAGTTTTAAATCTAAACATAAAATATTAAATATTACACATTAACACACACATTAAGGGAGGGAGACACATACATGTCTCCCTCCCCACCCGATGACTCTGAAGACCCTTGGTATCCACAGGGGTTGGAGGTTAGTGAAGGGAATTCAGGGAGACGAGAAGGAGGTTAAACTCATTTACTGACCACACATTTTCCCTCTTCTCAGACCCCTTCTACACTGGCATATAATCCATATTATCAAAGCAGATAATCCACATTAACTGCTTTGAACTGGATTATATGAGTCTACACTGCTATATAATCTAGTTCAAAGCAAATAATCTGGATTTTATATGGAAGTATAGAAGAAACCTCAGAATAGGCGACTGGTTCTATGAGGAACATAGAACTCTTAATTTCACTCTTAATTTTCACTCTTAATTTTCACTCTTAATTTTCACTCTTAATTTTCTCCTAGTAACATTTCAATCATTAGAGCTAATTTATCAAAAATATGCCCTCGTCCAAATTACTTCTAAAATTTCAAACACAAGTTAGTCATAAAAGATATGAGCTGGCGTATCTGCAATGACCAAGGTGTCACTCAAAGTACATATCCAAAATGCTGAGAGCAGAAGTATTTTCGATTTCAGATTTTTTTATTATTTTGAAATACTTCTATTGACTTATATGTACATAATGAGATAGCTTGGAGATGGGGCCCAAATCTAAACATGAAATTCATTTATGTTTCATATACACTTTATGCACAATGTCTGGAGGTAAATTTAATAAAATATTTTAAATAATTTTGTACATTAAATAAATTCCATCCACAGAAAGCAAAGGTGTCACTATCTCAGTCAACCATGTGGACAGGATTGAATTTTGGAACATTTTGGGCTCAGAGAAGGGTTTTTGACCTTATTAGCATAAAAGATCACAGCATTTTAGCTTCCATAGGCCCACCAGTTGTGCCTTCAGGACACTCTGTGGACAGAAAGATGCAAACTTTCAAGTTGAACAAGATCCTGCCTTTTAGATCTGGCTGTTTTATTCAAGCCTGGATGTGAAGTAATTTGTATATCCTCTGAGGGTCTGTTTTGCATGCAGGACACCAAACCTTGCTATTACACTGTGTATGCGCCATCAAGTCGCCTTTCGATTTAGTTCAAGCCTATAAATTGCACAGGGTTTTCTCAAGAAAGGGATAGTCAGATGTGGTTTTGCTAGTTCCTTCTGAAATATAGCCCACAGCACTTGTTACATATTGGCAGCCTACTATCCAAGTGCTCACCAGACCTGATCTTGCTTTGTTTCCAAGGTCTGTTGGGATCTGACACCTTTAGGTCAGTTAGGCTGGTTCTGCTATTATGCTACAGAAAACAAATGTAATAAATTGTGCCTCTCCTAGCTGAAAGTACTAGGATGATAGCTGTAGCCCCTCACATCTACATTACAGAGATCATCTATCACACCAGCACTACCTTGGATACAGGCAGTCCCCAAGTTACAAACAAGATAGGTTCTGTAGATTTGTTTTTAAGTTGAATTTGCATGTAAATTTGAATAGGTACATTTAAGTGTAACTCCAGCCAAATATATCTCTGTGTGAGAGAGCTTTGGAAAGAATAGGGAAGGGTTAACGCCGTTGTGGTGTTTATTTTGCTGTCTGTGCCCTTGTTCAGAAGATTTCACCTCACTTTCTGTCCCTGTGATTGGATTTTGAAATTAAGTGGCTTGCTGTGAAGACAAGGATTGGTAATAAAGCTCCAGTGGATACATTTTTCCCCATGGCAATGCTTTCAGGAGTGATTTTACTTTCCTAAGGGTAGCTTTCTCTCACTTTGTGATGTCTCACCCCTGTTCTTAACTATGAGTCACTTGTAAGTCGGATGTTTGTAACTCGGGGACTGCCTGTATTACCAATGTATTATTAGTAAAGGTTTCCCGTGACATTAAGTCCAGTCGTGTCCGACTCTGGGGGTTGGTGCTCATCTCCATTTCTAAGCTGAAGAGCCGGCATTGTCCATAGACATCTCCTAGGTCAAGTGGCTGGCATGACTGCATGGACCGCCATTACCTTCTCGCTGGAGCGGTACCTATTGATCTACTGATACTTGCATGTTTTCGAACTGCTAGGTTGGCAGAAGCTGGAGCTGACAGCGGGCGCTCACCCCGTTCCCCGGATTCAAACCTGCGACCTTTCAGTCAACAAGTTCAACAACTCAGTGTTTTAACCCACTGCACACTATTATTATTGTGTTTATTTATACCTCACTTCTTCTCCACAAAGGAGACTCGAAGGTAATGCAAGATTCTAAAATATACTTTGTATGTTTAATATTCTTTCTGTCGTTAACTATTTTATTCTGTATCGATGAGTACAAAAGCCAAGCAATTGTCATCTTGGGAAAGGCTTTGTTTCATCTACAAAATGTTGCTAAACTATAACTTGTATAAAAGGGTCATTGCTATACAGAACAGTATTTTGATTCCATTACAGTTTGTCATTACCATTTATTTATTTATTTTGCTTTAATCTGCAGAACCTGATGGTGCACATTAAAGAACCAAGTCATCCAAGCCCACACAAGACATTACTTTCACTTCTGACTTTCAGTTACTAATCTCACCTATGATTAAGAAGGCAGGACATCTAAAAGAAGTGTGGCCCTTAACTACATATTAGTTGTATAAACTAAGTCCTGCATACTATGCTAAATCAAATTGCTTAGCTCATGTTGTCTTGGGGTGGGAGACACATATAGCCCTCATAGCAAACTTCACAATTTATCTCATGTCCTTGAGATACCCTTCCTAAAAACACACACACAAACATTCTAGTTCATGAGGAAGTATATTTCAAAAATTCTGTGTTTGCTATGATAATCTATCATGGCATAATAGAGTATGCAAATACTGTATATAGCTTCTCTAGTACTCTGCATGAGCGTAAATTATCCCTAACATTAACCAATGAGAAAAATAAAACTCTCTAATTTAAGCTGGATGTTGAATGCCATAGTATGGATTGTCCTTTAGTAGCCGCTGACTAAAAAGAAAAAAATATTGACTCTCCTACAACATGGCCTCACACTTGTAGAACCTGTATATCTCTCCAACTTTAATTAGTGTGATACTCAGTCACACCATTTTACAATACCTGTTCCCTTTGTCTCACTGAAGCAAGATGCATGTTGCCTCTAAGAGCAACACCAACAAATCCTATTTTTAGAAATACTGGCAAATAATTGCCATTCACCAGAATCAGATTGGTGGACATATATACTATACTAGCCGTCCCCTGCCATGTGTTGCTGTGGCCCACATGGGGGTTCAGTGTGGGAGGTTTGGCCCAATTCTATCGTTGGTGGGGTTCAGAATGCTCTGTGATTGTAGATGGACTATAAATCCCAGCAACTACAACTCCCAAATGTAAAGATTCTATTTTCCCCAAACTCCGCCAGTGTTCACATTTCGGCTTATTGAGTATTCATGTAGAGCTTGGTCCAGATCCATCATTGATTGAGTCCACAGTGATCTCTGGATGTAGGTGAACTACAACTCCAAAACCAAAGGACACTGCCCACCAAACCCTTCTAGTATTTTCTGTTGGTCATGGGAGAACTGTGTGCCAAGTTTGGTTCAATTCCATCCTTGGTGGGGTTCAGAATGCTCTTGGATTGTAGGTGAACTATAAATCCCAGCAACTACAACTCCCAAATGACAATATCAATTTTTTTGAGTGAAGAACATACATTGGGTTGTTAGGTGTCTTGTGTCCAAATTTGGTGTCAATTCGTCCCGTGGTTTTTGAGTTCTGTTAATCCCACAAACGAACATTACATTTTTATTTATATAGATTTAGGTATGGGGCAATATAGACTGTATTTAGGTATATTTAGGTATGGGGCAATATATACTATATTTAGGTATGGTAAGCCGCTCTGAGTCCCCTTTGGGGTGGGAAGGGTGGCATATAAATGCCATAAATAAATAAATAAATAAATAAATAAATAAATATGGGGCACACTGACAAAATAAGTAGTGGTGTAGGCTATATTTCAGAGGAAGATAATTTTGAACCATCTCTGGGAATGGCTTAAGAAAATATATATATATGAGGCTGGCATAAGTTAACAGGTGATTTGAGGGCTTACACACAGCAGTCCCACATTTTCTATTTTCCTTATCATTCCATTTCCTTCTGTCAATAAATAAATATCACCCGCTGTTTACTATAATATTCACTTTTATTTTTTAAATGGCAAGACACCCATTTTGGTTAAGACCCCAGCTGATGCTTAAAGTACAGTTTGGGCTAAAATCCCATTAACACTTACCTGGAAGCAAGCTCTCTTGAACTCAGTGGATCTTATTTCGAAAATACACAGTAGTGTTCACAATATGATTTATGATGATAATAGGACTATCTGGAATCAATGCAGTTTGACATCACTTTTTAACTGTCATGCTATGGAATCGGGGGAGTTGTAGTTTGGTGAAATACCACTTCACTTCAATTAGGCGATCCCTCGTTTTCCGAGGAGGATTGTCTTCCAGTATTTTTGTGGGTCCGTATGTGGCTGTGGAGCCCTAATTTTGCTCTGCATCTTCTTCTGCAGTCCGGATGCCCGACCACCATCTCCCAAAGCAGTTGCTCTACTCCGAACTCAAGAATGGAAAACAGAATGTTGGTGGACAGGAAAAGAGATTTAAAGATGGGCTCAAAGCCAACCTTAAAAACACTGAGAACTGGGAAGCCCTGGCTCTTGACTGCTCTAGCTGGAGGTCAGCTGTGACAGGCAGTGCTGCAGAATTTGAAGAGGCACGAATGGAGGGCGAAAGGGAGAAGCGTGCCAAGAGGAAGGCGCGTCAAGCCAACCCCGACTGAGACCACCTCCCACCTGGAAACCAATGCCCTCACTGCGGTGAAATACCACCACATTTTGGGCAAGGCGGATAAAGATCTGGTCATTGTAGAATTAACGCAGTTTGACACCACTTTTTAACTGCCATAGCTCAATGCTATGGAATCAGGGGAGTTGTCGTTTGGTGAAGTATTGCCACATTTTGGGCAAGGCGGATAATGATCTGGTCACAGTAGAATTAACACAGTTTGAGACCACTTCATAACTGCCAAGGCGCAATGCTATGGAATCGGGGGAGTTGGCGCTTGGTGAGATATTATCACATTTTGGCTAAGGCGTGTCACTGTAGAATTAACACAGTTTGACAACACTTTAACTGCTATGGCTCAGTGCTATGGAATAATGGGAGTTGTAGTTTTACAAGGTATTTAGCCTTCTCTGCCAAAGTGTGCATCAAATGACAACTCCCATGCTTGAAAAGCATTCGGCCATGGCAGTTAGTAGTGTCAAACTCTTATTCTACAGTGTAAAATGCACCTCTGCAAACACAGGAAAGAATAGTCTAGTTACAAACTAGAATATTATACAGCATTTCCTGTGTTGTTAAAAAGGTGGAAGCAGAATTCTTGCCAAAAGCTATAGTTGAGGTATCTTACCTGCACTTTGCAAAACACGGGCCCAATTCAAGGTGCAGGTTTTGACCTACAAAGCCCTAAACAATTTGCGACCCGCCTACCTGCACAACCGCATTTCCGTCTACGAACCGACGCGACCTCTTCGATCTTCCGAAGAGGCCCTTCTCTCACTCCCACCTTATTGCAAGCACGACTTGTGGGGACGAGAGAGAGGGCCTTCTCTGTGGTGGCCCCTTGGCTCTGGAATTCACTCCCCAGGGATATTAGGCAAGCCCACACCCTGGAAATCTTTAGGAGGTGTCTGAAAACTTGGCTGTTCCAATGTGCCTTCAATGACTGAATGTCTGACAACCGCTAACCAAACTCTGCATAAAATGTCCTCAGATGTTCTCTGGTTTGTGCAACAAACTCTTTTCTTATCCCCTGGATCCCCTTCCTGATTTTTACACTGCCCTATCTCCCAGTGTTTTAAAATTTTAATATTTGAACTGGCCCTGCCCATTGTGTTCATTTTTAGTGGTTTAGTGTTTTGATTTTATATTGTTGTGCTGTATATTTACATTTTGTATTTTATGTTATTTTATTTTCTGATTTTCTGTTGTGTTTTTGTGTTATATTGTGTTTTCTGTATTGATGGGCTTGGCCTTATGTAAGCTGCCCTGAGTCCCCTTTGGGGGGATGGTGGTGGGGTATAAATAAGGGATCCTCTCACCTCTGCAGGAGTCTACCGTATACCATGCAGCTGTGGACAAGTCTACATAGGGACCACCAAACGCAGCGCCCAGACACGCATCAAGGAACATGAAAGGCACTGCAGACTACTTCAACCAGAGAAGTCAGCCATAGCAGAGCACCTGATGAACCAGCCTGGACACAGCATATTATTGGAGAACACAGAAATGCTGGACCACTCTCACAACCACCATGTCAGACTACACAGAGAAGCCATTGAAATCCACAAGCATGTGGAGAATTTCAACAGAAAGGAAGAGACCATGAAAATGAACAAAATCTGGCTACCAGTATTAAAAAACTCTAAAATTATAACAGCTAAACAACAGAGAGGAAAAAACCAGGCACAGATTAACACCTCCCAGCAACAGATTTTCCCAGGCTCAGGCAGGCCTTCAAATGCTAATGAAGGTGATCAGCTAAACATTCACACCTAACTGCAGCAGGGAAGAGCTCCTTGCCCCACCCCAGCCATTCCACAGATATATAAACCCATTTTCCTACTTCCAACAGACCTCACAACCTCTGAGGATGCTTGCCATAGATGCAGGCGAAACGTCAGGAGAAATGCCTCTAGAACATGGCTCTATAGCCCGAAAAAACCCACAAGAACCTAAAGTTTATTATTATTATTATTATTATTATTATTACATCCTATTTTTGACATTGATTTCCAAATGCTAGTACTCCAGGTGTTTTGGACTTCAACTCCCAAGAGCCTCAGCTGCCTTGGTCAATGATCAGGGATTTTGGGAGCTGTAGTTCAAATTACATGGAAGATCAGAGTTTTGGGAACACTGATTAGTAGGCCAAATATATCCTTCAAGAAGAGGGTGAGGATGGAGAAAAGCCAGGCAAAAGAACTGCTGTAGAGACAACCTTTTGGGCAGCACTGGATGCATCTTAATAAGGATGACTTATAAGCACAAGTTATTTCAGTTAAAGGTTTTCCACCAGTTCTGCAATTGAGTTCCTTTCATCAGCTGTAAAGTTTGCCATTTATGGCTTGAGAAGGGAAACAGATTTTTTTAAAATTTATTTCTCTGCATCATAGTCCAGTTTACCAGCATTCCAGCTGGGAACAAAAATAATAATTGCACTAGATCCCTCTAGGAAAAAGCTTGTCTGCTGCAACTTCCGTTTCAACTTCTGCTTAGAGACGCTTTCACCCAATCAGCTTGCAGCTCTAGGAATGCTTCATTGGCAGGAGGTGGAATGGTGGGGGAAATTCAGCGAGAAGGGGATTTAAATAGAGGCCAGTCTCCAGGTGCATCTACACTGTCGAATTAATGCAGTTAGTAAGGCTAACCACCTGAGAGTATTCCTTGCGTATGAAAGTCCTATGAAATCCATAGCATTGCCAGTAAAGAACTTGAAGATCTGTACAGTCCTGAATCTGCAAGTTCTGAGCAGGGCTGTTGACAGAGTGCCCTGGAAGTCTCTTATGCCTAGAACCATCATAAGCTGATGGTGGACAGAAGTGTCTATCAAGTTATTTTCCAATAATAATCTGCAACCTGCCCTCATCATTTTCCATAGAATCATAGAGTTGGAAGAGACCTCATGGGCCATCCAGTCCAACCCCCTGCCAAGAAGCAGGAAAATTGCATTCAAAGCACTCCCGATAGATGGCCATCCAGCCTTTGTTTAAAAGCTTCCAAAGAAAGAGCCTCCACCACACTCCATGGCAGAGAGTTCCACTGCTGAACGGCTCTCACAGTCAGGAAGTTCTTCCTAATGTTCAGATGGAATCTCCTTTCTTGTAGCTTGAAGTCATTGTTCCGTATCCTTGTCTCTAGGGAAGCAGAAAACAAGCTTGCTCCCTCCTCCCTGTGACTTCCTCTCACATATTTATACATGGCTATCATGTATCCTCTCAGCCTTCTCTTCTGCGTGACCTAATGTCCTTGGGAAGTGAGTTCCAGAGTCGGGGGGCCTCCACCGAGAAGGCCCTCTCCCTCGTCCCCACCAATTGCGCCTGCCAAGGAGGCGGGAGCGTGAGCAGGGCCTCTCCAGATGATCAAAGGCGCAATTGGTGGGGGCGAGGGAGAGGGCCTTCTCAGTGGTGGCCCCCCGACTCTGGAACTCACTCCCCAAGGACATTAGGCACGCCCCAACATTGGCAGTCTTTAGGAGGAGTCTGAAAATGTGGCTGTTCCAGTGTGCCTTCCCAGAATAAGGAAAAATTCCCAGCAATATGTCCTCAGAATGCACTTTATTATTGGTTTAGGTTGACCTCGCTCCCGCATTTCTTTTAAAACCCTATACCAGATATATCCTACCTTGTTCATGCCAAGAGTTTATTTTTTAATTTTAAATTATTACATTTAACCCGGCCATAGGTTTTTAATCCTTGTGTGTTATTGTTTATATGTGATTTGTATTAATTGTATTGTATTTATTTTGATTATTGTTTTGTTTTATTGATGTGTTATTGGGCTTGGCCTCATGTAAGCCGCTCCAAGTCCCTTGGGGAGATGGTGGTGGGGTATAAATAAAGTTTAAAAAATATTATTATTATTATTATTATTATTATTATTATTATTCGGGCTAAACATGCCCAGCTGTTTAAGCTGCTCCTCATAGGGCTTGTTCCTCAGAACCTTGATCATTTTAGTCACCCTCCTCTGGACACATTCCAACTTGTCAATTTCTTCAATTGTGGTGCCCAGAATTGGACACAGTATTCCAGATGTGGTCCAACCAAAGCAGAATAGAGGGGTAGCATGACTTCCCTGGATCTAGATACCAGACTCCTATTAATGCAGGCCAAAATCCCATTAGCTTTTTTTGCCGCCGCATCACATTGTTGGCTCATGTTTAACTTGTTGTCCACAAGGACTCCGAGTTCTTTTTCACATGACCTGCTTTCAAGCCAGGTGTCCCCCATTCTGTATCTTTGCATTTTATTTTTTCTTCCTAAGTGGAGTATCTTGCATTTGTCCCTGTTGAACTTCATTTTTTTAGTTTTGGCCCATCTCTCTAATCTGTTAAGATCATTTTGAATTTTGCTCCTGTCTTCTGGAGTATTGGCTATCCCAATTTGGTGTCACCTGCAAACTTGATGATGCCTTCTAGCCCTTCATCTAAGTCATTAATAAAGATGTTGAACAGGACTGGGTCCAGGACAGAACTCTGTGGCACTCCGCTCGTCACTTCTTTCCAGGATGAAGAAGCATTGGTGAGCACTCTTTGGGCTCGTCTGTTTAACCAATTACAGATCCACCTCACCGTAGTTTTTCCTAGCCCACATTGGACTAGTTTGTTTGTCAGGTCATGGGGGAATGTCCTTTTGACTGGCTTAAACAGCCAAATATCCTTTTGACTGGCTTAAACAGTGAGCATGAATTTACAGGAAATCAAATAAAAAATTGTAAACACCAGTTAGGAACAAAAGGACATAGAGAGCAGGTTGAGGCCCCATCTACACCGAGCACTGAGTGTTGTTCGAAGGTAGCTTTGAAATTAAGTGGGCAGATAAACTTCCACGAAAGTGTGTGAAAGAAAATCTTTAATGAGTGCCAATGCTCTGTGGTTTGCATAATCACCATCCAGTCGTCAAACTGGTTCCAGGATTTTCTATTTAATCAACTGGCATGCTAAAACATTTTTTTCAATACCAGTTTAAAACTATATTAAATGGGCAGTGTAGATGGCCCCAGAGAAAGTTAAGCATGTTGCAATTGTAAACACATGGACATGTGATTGAAAATTAGTATATCCTATCCATGTAGTAAGTTACAACAGGCTCAATGATCAGGACAAAGAGGGTGTGTGACAACCCGAGGCAGTCTAGAAGTTGTTCGGCAACTCTATAATTAAAAGTGAATTGATGAGAATTGTAGCTCAACTTTTAAAAGGTACAAACTGCATATTGCTGATATAAGCAATTATGAGCTGGAGAGAACTGATAGATCACTCACACTACTGTACTGTAGGTTTTTAAATCTTTGTGTGTTATTGTCTATATGTATGTTATATTAATTGTATTGTTTATTTGCTTATTGCTTGTTGTTTTTATTGATGTGTTGTTGGGCTTGGCCTCATGTAAGCCGCTCCGAGTCCCTTGGGGAGATGGTGGCGGGGTATAAATAAAGTATTATTATTATTATTATTATTATTATTATTATTATTAGACTAATTCTCCTGGAAAACAGACTGCTCCTTCATGACTATTTATTATGGTACTACAAGTATTTAAGTTCTTCAGTTTCAGTTTAGCACTTTATTATAAAATGTCTCCCAAACAGTTAAGTAGAACGATAAACTCCAATAATTGAGATGAAGCGGATGTTTCTACCAAACAAATTTATTTCCATGTAAAAGCAAGTTACTTGCAATATTTTCAGAAAACCCATTAAGATAATATACTCCCCCCACTCCATGAATCACCAGCCATATTTACACAAGTGTTCACAAAGAAAGAGTGGAGACATACTATTTACATGAAGGGGGAGGGGGTAAAAATGGAAGAACACAACCTTGTAATCTAAGTGGTTCTACCTGAGATTAAAAGGTTTGGCCCTTCGTCACTAATGTCTCTTTACAATACTGGAGGATATAAAATATTGTTATCAATTAAATACATTTGTAGAAATTAAGATTTAATACAGAGCCCTATAAGGTACTAACACACTCTAATTTTGATCGGGAAAACTTGGATTATAGACCATCTTGCTCCATTTCCAAAGTAGATGGGTTTCAAAATTGTTCTTAGTTTATTGGTAGGATTTCAGATTTCGGAGTTGCATTGGATTTCAGTTTTCGGAGTTGCATTGAACACATTTCGCTCCGATATATGCAAAGAAGAATTCCGTAGGGTGCAATGGCAACTCCCTCCACCAACCTTATGTTTTGTATGTGCTGAATACCTATAAACCTGAGCATTCAGCACATATGGAACAGACAGTCTGTATTTACCCTCTCTTTTCCCATTGCAGCCATGCATGGTGTCTCTGACAGACCAGAGATGGAATCTCTTCATGACTGGGTATGGCACAGTGGATGAGGAGCCTATATTTTAGCCCAGTGTTTTTCTCAAACTGTGCTCCTCCGTGTTTTGGATTTTAGCTCCCAGAAATCCCAGCCACCTTACCAACTGAAGTCCAAAACATTTGGAGAACAGTTTGAAAAACTTTGTTTTAGCCTAATGAACATTTCTATCTCACTCAAAGCCCTGCTACTGAACCAAGACAGGTATCAATTTAAAAGCATAGTAAAAATAATTCAGAACATTTGGTTTTGGGACCACAACCACTTTGAAATATCTAACAGGATTATAGTTCCAAGAACCAGTATCTCTTTCAGTAAAATAAGCATTCCATATTGAAAGGACCAATTATATTCCACTGCTTCCCACAGACATCATCCTTGAAAACATAACAGCTCAATGCAAATGATATACAATACCAACAGCTTTTTAAAAGTGTTTCATTTTGCAAACACCATTCATACTGTTGCTGCTAGGACGTAGTAAGCTTTTTCAAAACTTCTGAATAATGAGCTTCCCATTTAGTGAAACATACACTAACTCTCAGAACCCAACTTTCCCAAGTGAAAATAACACTGTGGCAATTAAATAGACCACCACCTACTGTGATCTAAGCTGGCACACAATTAGTCTTGTGCTCTGACTTCATTGTAAGGGACATTACAACACATTTGTGTTTCATAGACCTTTGTGTCTTACATACTCATGACTATTCTCTTACAATAAGAAAGTAATGTAATTTTTGCTGGAAACAATGGAAACAGAAATGGAAGTCATGAAAATTGCAATTTGTGTGTCTTGTGTACATGATACATTGCAGCAGCCTGTTCCATTCTGGTTCACACCAGCTTAGACTTCAAATCTTATCACTACAGTTGTAGTTCAATACATCTAGAAGGGACTACTCTGCAAAAGGTGTGTGTATGTGTGTGTGTGTGTGTGGGGGGGGGGGTTCACAACTAAGAGAATATATGTTGGGCAAATATACTCTGTAATAACTTACTAGATACAAACATTTGGGAGTGCATGGGCCAATGTTATGGACTATATATTTTGTCAATCCTCAATTTAGACACACGGAGCTATGTGTGATCTACTCTGTTCTCTAGAACCTGGACAATATTCACCCTTCCATGCACAGATATTGAAAAGCATGAGGCATCCGCTTTCAGAGACAGATTCATCTGTGCATTACGATCTACAAAGGCTTTGCACATGGGTTATGACAGAGTCATACGTTCCAAATGAGATTCTTAACACTGGCTACTGATGACAAGTGATCAACAAAAAGTTCAAGGATATTTCTTTGCTCATAAGGAAAGGGATCATACATCATATTAGCTACATACATATTCTTGAACTGGTCATTGACCATAATAAAGTGAATTTGAACACATATTCTTTCTCTCTTCTCACTTCTAGTGCAGATATTTTCCATGATGTTCCAGAAAAATCCTCATATCACATAGAAGGAGGCAGTGATAAAGCTGCTCCTTGTGCATTAACTGCCAATGCTTACATTATTTACTCTTTTCTATGTGAGTTCAAGGATCCTATACTTCTGGTGTATAAAGGGCCATGCTGCAGTGCTTCTTCCACAATAGACATGTTACCATTTAATTTAACCGTACTCTCTTCTCTCAAATGTTTATAAACTTATATTTAAAATTACAGCAGCTGAGGAAGTACAAAAATGTCCTGTTCACTGAATTCTGACTAAACCTACCCTTTCCTTTTCTTCCCAAGTTGGGAGAACACAGTAGCAATTGCTACTAAAATACAATACAGAAGACATACATAGAAGAAGACATACATGAAAGCCATCAAACCTTTCATAGGGACGAAGGAAAATGCTTTAAGTCAAATGACTGTTAAGGTTTAACACATGAATATCAGAATACTTCACTTTTTGGGTGACAGTCCCCAAATTGCTAGGTGTTGTACACAGTGTCTATAGCAGATATCATTTTTAACAGGAGATGGTCAGCACCTTAGGGAAGTGGGACATTATTTGGCATGAAATGAATTTGAAAAATTATTTTTCAGTGGAAATACTCTTTAAGGAGGAATCGTAAAATCCACATAAGCTTAAATTTTAAATGCTAATATATATATATTTAAAAAATACACCAAAATGGAACTATTATTGAAACATTCAAAGAAGAATCTGATTCTCCTACAGTGAAATGTTTTTGTATGTGCTCGAGTTTCAGTTCTGGAATACAAATCCAATGTATTTGTTGGAAGCATGTATGTGTATTTATTTACGCTTCCAAGAGCTTTAAAAATAATTCTCTTACTAGAGTAATGCACTGGAAAAGTTTGTCAAATTTGGATTATTTTTCCAAATTTCTAAGTCTAGCCCATTTGAGTGCCATGCACTCATTATTTTAATTTAACCTCCCCCCCCCCCCCCCCCCCCAAATGAAATAGCTCTTTTGTTCTATTCCCCAAATATTTTCAATTTCTTATCAGGGCAATATCCATTAGATCATCATCTTCCTCCCCAATAGAAAAATCAGGGCTGGGCCTGGATGACCTCTCTGATGTAAGAATGGCACTGCTTGTCATAGACAGAG